>NC_066579.1:356330899-356641382 GCF_024323335.1 Lathyrus oleraceus
ATGAAATGTAGTTTGTAGTAAATGTTTGACCCAAAATTCCGAATTTGTCGATAAATTGAAATCACATTCATAATTAAAATGGCAACGATTTTGTAAATATGTAGTATGGAATATTTTCGATATTATCGTAGTTGGATGTACAATAGAACGTTATCAGGAAGATGTGGACTTAAACCAAATTTTGAGGAAGGAGTTAAAGAGTTTATCACGTGGGCATTCGCTCAAGAATGTTATCGAAGCGAAAGAGGAGTAAGATGTCATTGTCTTAAATGTGAATGTAGACCTATAATTAGTGACTCAGAGGAAGTAGAACGTCATTTGAAGAAAGGAGTTTCATTAGAAAATATTGGGTTTTGATATATAATGGAGAAGAACTGTCAAGTAACGTATCAGAGACTACTAATATGCATGCTTCAAGCAGTTAATCACATATGGGATATGAGGAACAATTTAATTTGATCGACGACATGGTTATAAATGCTTTTAGGGTGAACATGACCTATGATGAACCTCAAGATTTTATCAGTTGTTGAAATAAATGAATATGTCACTGTTTGAGGGATCTTCGAACTCAAAATTATCAATGTGTGTGGTAGTATTGGCTCCCAAGTCAAATTGGAATATTCCTAATCAGTGTTTAGATTTATTCGTAAAAATGATGTTGGACGCGACTCCTACGAAAGACAACTTGCCTACAAGTTTTTATAATGCACAGAGGTTGATGTTAAAGTTGGATTTAGAAGTAAGAAAGATTGATTGTTACATAAATGGTTGCATGTTGTTTTGTGACAATGAGTTTGGTACTAATGATGGAGAGTTGGAGGAATGTAAGTTCTGTAAGAGTCCAGGATATCAAGTTCAAAGTAAAGCCATTAACCATAAGCAACGTGTAGCAGTGAAGTCCATATTTTATCTACCGACAATACCAAGGTTAAAAAGAATATTTGCTTCAATGCGCAGTGCAAGTCAAATGACATGGTATTATACAAACAAAATAAGTCCAGACACTATTGGACATCCATCTTATGGTGAGGCATGAAAGTACTGTGATCGAATACATCATAATTTTGCTGCAGAACTAGAAATGTCAGACTCAGATTATGTTCTGATGGTTTTACTCCATATGTTCAAGCGTCGGCAATTGCTTATTCTTGTTGGCAAATTACTGTAACCACTTACAACCTCCCTCCTGAGATGTGCGTGACAAAATCATACATGTTTTTGACTTGCATCATCCAGGACCTTCGAGTTCAAGAGTCAGAATCGATGTGTATTTATAACCTTTAATTGATGATTTGAATAGGTTGTGGATTGTAGAATGGACTTATGATATATCATGTAAACGAAACATTACTTTGCGAGCTACCTTGATATGGACTATTAACAACTTTCTTGTATATGACATGTTGTCTGGTTGGGGTACGCATGGCAAAATGGGATGTTTGAATTGCATGGAATTTACAAAGGCTTTTACGTTGGAAAATAGGGGGAGTTCGTGGTTTTACTATCACCACAAATTCCTGCCACAAGATCATGTCTTTCATAGAAACAATAATGATTTAAAAAAAGATGAATGAATAACGGATTTGCCTCCCCCTCGATTATCACCAGGTGAAATAGGGAATTGAGTTTGTGAACTACCAGAATTCAAAGATTATGGTGAAGTATGCAGGATTCAAGGATATGGGGTTAAACACAATTAGGCAAAAAAAAGTATATTTTGGGACCTCCCATATTGGAAAGATAATTTGTTGCGACATAATCTTGTTGTTATGCATATTGAGAATTTTTTTTATAATGTATTTAACATAGTATGGATGATCAAGGTAAAACAAAAGATAATGATAAGGATAGAAGGGACATGGGAATTTTGTGTAATCGAAAAGACTTGGAATTGAAGCCTCGACATAATGGAAAATTATTAAAACCTAAGGCTACTTACAGTCTAACTTCCCTAGAAGCTAAAGCAATTTGTCGATGGTTAAATAAATTGAGAATTCCTGATGGTTATGCTTCAAACTTAGAAAGGTGTGTCGACGCTAAAACGGGAAGTTACATGGAATGAAAAGTCATGATTGTCATGTTTTCATAGAACGATTGCTTCCAATTGCATTCAATTCACTACCCAAACATGTGCTTAATCCACTAACTGAAATTAGTCAAATTTTTAGAGCTATTTATGTGTAAACGTTTAGAGTGGATAACATCATTAGGTTGGACCAAAATATTCCAATCATTCTATCTAAGTTGGAACAAGTTTTTCCGCCTAGTTTTATTGACTCTATGGATAATTTACATGTGCATCTTGAATATGAAGTTTATCTTGGAGGCCCTATTTAATATAGGTGGATTTATCGCTTTAAAAGATTCATGTGTGATTCAAAGTGATCAGTGAGAAATAAAGCTAAATTTGAAGGATCAATATGTGCATATTACTTGCATCGGGAAACATCACATTTTTACAGTCATTATTTCAATCACTCGATGTTAACTCCAAGAATCATATGGAATGAAGTTAATGTTAACAAAAGCAGTCGATTTACCTTATTAGTCTTTGTTCATCCCGGTTGTCCCTCTGGAAAGAAGAATGTACATTGGCTGGCCCAAAAAGAATTGCAATATATGCATGTTCATGTCTTGATTAACTGTGTTGAAGTTAAACCATATCTTGAGTAAGTATACCCCAACTACCTATTTGTCTTTACATATTAAATTATTACCTTCAAACATATAGTGTGTTTCTTTATAGGTCCTTTAACACCTTCTATTTCAAAGAACCGGTGAATAAGCAACTAAAGGTCACATACATGTTTCCTTTCCAACATGGTTCAAAGAGAAATTGTCATGCATTACTGCACCGACTCAAGAAATACTTCATTTGAAAAACCTGTCGAAAGGCCCTCTTCAAAGTGCAATTGAATGACACACATACTTTGTGAACGGATATAAATTTCACACTCAGGCATTGATAGAAAGGAAAAACCATAAACATTGGTATATTTGTAAAAGGAGTTACAGATGATGGTGAAGACGACTTCTATGGCGTTGTTGTGCATATTTACGAATTAGTATACAATTACTTAGACTCTGAAAATAAAGTTATCTTATTTTATTTTGATTGGTATGATCCATCTGCATGAGGCACAAAAATAGATAAGAAATATAACACTGTTGAGATTCAAATTGACCGAAGGTACAAAGAGTATGACCCTTCCATAATGTCACATATTGATAAGAAAGTTTATTAATCACGTTCCTTATCCTTCAATTCAGCCACGTAAACGAGGACGGTGTGTTGTAATCAAAACAAAACCATTGGTTCATATTGAAACTAACGATCTAGTGGAAAATGTTTCTTACCAAGATGGTGTAATTTCTCAAATTAATGATGTGATTGAAGTTGAACAAATTACAAATTTATGTGATACAGTGGCTAAGGGTCATCAAATTGATGCATTTATATTGCTGGTAGAAAAAAATGTTGATGGAAGACATGTTATTTAGCCTGAGGGATCCTCGTAAGTTTCTAATTTATAATTTTTATTTAATTATATATGTTGCATTTTCAGATTTAATACTTATTCAAATTATTGTTGTTTATTTTCGCGCTGAGTCGGCCTGCTGCCAAAGGTATAAATCGAGTCATTCAACTAATGTATAAAAAAGCTTGGAATTCTTTTCGAGAGCTTACATCGGAGGAGAAAGATGAATGGTTTCATAAATATAAGGTATACTGAATTTTTATTTAAGTTATGTTATTTTATAATTATTTTTTGTTATAATTATCTTGTAATTTATTTGAATGTCATACAATATTGCAGGAAAGGTGTATGTAGAATGTCATGGACGAATATAAGATTAAAAAAAATTAGGACAAAACATCAGTTTGACTACCTGACATGCTTAGGCGTGCTAGACTACGTTGGGAAGAGCAATAAATTTGTCCCGACTAGATAGGCGTGCTAGACTACCGAGTTGTTACACACAAAAACTTAAACGACCAATCTATTACACAAAAATAATTTAAAAGACTTTTGATGTAATTTTACCTATATATCATATAATTTTACATATAATTTTAAATTATAAATTTGTAGCAAAATACTCTTTCAATTATTTAATAAATTACTATTTTTAAAATAAATATTTTTTATCAATTGTTATATAAATATATAATAATATTAAAATTTTCTTGAAAATATAGTGGGGGCACATGCCCCCTTACCACCACATGTGGCTCCGCCCATGTTAGGCGTGGTAGACTTGGTTGGAAACACAAAATGATCCGCCTTCATGGATGGACCAAGATGTTTTTAATGAGTTTCTTGCTTATTGAATTGCTTGCCTCGATAGAGCTTGAAGTATTAGTATATCCCAACATGCTCATCCTAGATAATTATATTTTCACCCATTACTTTTTTTATAAATTATATTCTTATTTGTTATATATTATTAATTAAAGTTATATTGTATTAATTAGACTAATGAGAAGGGAAGAATCCCACTAATGAATGAGATTCACGAGAGAACTTATAAGGAGAAAGACGACAAGTATGTTAATGAGTGTGTTAAAAAAGTTTAGGTAAAAATAGGGATGTCAATTTGCCTCATATCCACTAGGTATCCGCAAAAAATGCTCATAACGGGTAGGATAAAAATTTGCAAAATAAGCTCGGACACGAGCACAGGTAAATATCCACTAAAATAAGTGGGTATGGATGCGGGTACGGGAACCTTAGTACCCAATCCGCCACATACTTGCATAATATATATTTATATATTAGCATTTATAATATTATATAAAAATACATGTTTATCAATTTTTTTAAAAAAATACTATAATAAAGTTGCACACATTTTAATATAAATGTTTGTTTATTTCATAATTCAACAATAAAATCTTTGAGTTTTTTAAATGTTGTTATAAAACTTTAAAATATTGGATATTGCATAATTGATTGATTTATTTTTACTATAAATACGGGTAACGGGTACGGGTACGGGTATGAGTACTTAGGTACCCACATGGTACGGATACAAACATTGACGCCCACACGGGTATGGTCTTGGGTATGTGAATTTTTTTAAAACTCGGAGATGAGAACGAGTATTATAATATCCTTCCCAAACGATACCCATTGTCACCCCTAGATAAGATGTAATTAATATTTAATTTTTTATTAATTGTTTTATAGAATTAAATTGTTTAAATCCTAATATTTTATTTAATTTTTTACGCATGTGTAAGAGGAGTATCATAGACAGCTCGCAAAATATCTATCTCGACATCCTGAATTAGTTGTTCCTAGGGGCCCGCGTTAATTGTTCCTAGGGGCCACATCATGTTAATCCATTTGTGTCACTTTATAATTGGATGGATTCAATTGGAGGAAAGAATAAAAAAGGAAAAATTGATGGTGTTGGACTGCCTCCATCTATAGAAAATGGGATATAACTTAATTTATAAGAATTGCATATGGGAAAGGGTTGTCACATCCAAAAGTATTAACTCCTATAATGACGGATAAAGTGAGACAATTAGCTCTAAGTGAGACGGTACGTGAAGTAACATCACAAGAAGCAACATAAAAAGCTGAAATGAAGGAAATTAAGAAAAGACAATTTGAGTTGGATGAAGCCTTGAGAGTTTCACAAAAGCAAATGCAAGAATATATGCTCTCGGAACTCAACTTATGGTTCAATGAGTAGAAATCAAGGTTTTGGTGGATATGGTGGAGTTGGCGGATTTAGTTCGATTGGTGGCCAATGAGCGATAAACGAGGATGAAGAAGATGAGAGTGATGACGACACTATGTATGATTGATATTTTTATTTTTATTTAAATTTCTAATTTTTTAATATTAATTTTTTAATTTCATTATTTTGAATTTTTGAATTTTATTAATTTTTAAATTTAATGTTGCAACACTTACATACTTATAATTAATTTTGAATTTAAAAATATTATATGCCTAAAAATCATTTATTATATTTATATTATTATAAATATTAAAATTAATATTTATAATTATATAAATATGATAAATCAATTTTTTAAAAATAATATTCCATATGCGAAGTGCAAAACTCCCTACAAATTTTTTCTACATTGAGGTGGTTTTCACCTGGCAAGTTGGTGCATTGCAATGTGTTTTTTAACTAGCTACGCATGTCTAATCTCTACATCAACCATTGGCACATAGCAGACGATAGCATGTACATGTCACATCTCATGCGTTGCAAGGTGTTTTTTTATATCTAGCAATGTTTTTATATCTAGCGATGTTGTGTTTTTCATCCAACAAAGTTGTTGGGTGTTTTCCAGCTTGCAACATGTTGTGATGAGCATTTTGGCGAAGTGTTTGATCCCCTCCTTAATTTGCAGTTGTAAAGTGTATTTCCATTTGTGATGTGTTTTTCACCTTGCAACTTAGTGTTTTTTAGTGCTTACCCTAGTATATTTTTCTCATACATTTCAAAAACACATATATTTTTTATGCATGCAAGGCCTTGATGGGAGAGCTTTCTTTTGAGAAATGTATAAGGGAACATGTCTCTATCCATTCTATTAGAATTATATGTGGCTAATTTAGGACTAAGCCATATCTTGTTATATTATATATCATATCTTGTTATATTATATATTGCGTGTAGTCTTTATTTTTATTTATTTATATTAGGCTTAAGTCATCTTTGATCCTCATAGTTTGATATTGTTCTAACTTTTAGTCCCCATTTTAAAAATCAATTTTTTTGCCCCTACAACTTTACTTTACTTAGGATTTTCATAGTCCATTTGCAGACGTGACAATCATGGTTATGAAAAAAATATTTCTAATAACATGACTATTAGGCTTATTTACTAATTAGTATCTTTTATAGATAAATTAATAATTAATTATTTTAATTAAGTTTTTTTTAAATTAAATATTAATTAATACAAATTTTTTTAAAAAATTGGGGCCTGGGTCAATATGGTGAGACTTTTAAAAAATATTGTATTTATTAATAATTAATTTTGAAATAATTTAATTAAAATAATTAATAATTAATTTATCTATAATAAATTATTAATTGATAAATAAGTATAGTCATCAATGTCATGTCATTAATTTTTTTTTTCCGAATCATCATCGCCATATCTGCAAAATTGGAGGGGACCATGAAAATCACAAGTGAAGTAAAATTTATGGACCAAAAAACTAGTTTTTAAAATGCATAATTTTTTTTACAAAAGCAAACTTAACTCGTATACATTAATCAAATAGTGTTCGATACAAGGAGGAATCCAATGGAAAATAGTACGCATGGTCCAAGAATTGACCGTCTTCGATAACGAGTGGGCAACCAAGTTCGCTTGACGCTTGATAAACTTAACTTCAAAGTTAGAATACAATTGTAACAAACTATATAAAGATGTAATAATTAAACTAAACTCAGAGCTACCCCTATGCTTGGCCCGGAGAGCTTGAACCACTTGTTGAGAATCACTTTCGAATATGACATTTTGCTGGTTCTAAGATATAGCTTCCTGAATTGCTTCTTTAAGGGTCATGGCGTCTGCTTCTATAACTGAATGAGTACCAACATCCCAAGCTATACTTGCAAATATAAATCTACCAAGGTTATCGCGCACACACCAACCCCTGTTAGTGGTACCTCTTTGATTACTGAAACTTGCGTCAACATTGGATTATAGCCACCTTACATTAGGTGCACTCTACTTCGTGAGATGATGATTCAAATTCTCACTATCTTGTTCCTGTTGAGCTGAGGATCAATCCTGTCAATTACCAAGAGCAACCATTCTGAGTTTAGTTGCCTCCTCATGCTCATTATTCCATAACTTATCATTTATATTTCTCCATATCACATATATCATAACTGCAACTCTACCCGCAATCTTCATATCATCCATACTATAGATATCAAAGATAATAAACTTAGAATCATTAAAAGAATTTAATTGAGGATCTATAATATTGGACAAACCTGCTGCCCTCCAACAATAGTTTGTTGCACTATAGCCAAACAAAACATGTCAGTCATCTTCATTATTATTATCACAAAGTTGATAATATGTTAGGCATTGGACATGAAGTTGTCGAAGTCTGGATCGAGTCGGTAGGCAGCCCCTACAAATTCTCCAAAGAAGATATTTGACTAGTGGCGGAACTTTATTGTTCCATAAATTGCACCAATCCCCCCTCCACTTACCCATTCAAATTGTTCAACTGGGAGTTCCTCCACAATCGATACCCCGATCTCACACTGTAAATCCCATTTTCTTCGTCTTTCCAAATCATCTTATCTTCCACTACTTCCTCCGCTAATGGAGCCTGTAAGATATCTTCAGCAGCTGCATTATCAAAAAGTTCCCTTATCACCCTCACATCGTATTGTTTAATATTAGGCATCATGAGATGTTTAATAGTAATATCATACATACCTTGTCTTTGAGGTCCCCTAACACATCCATATCCTTTCCCTCAAAGCCAAGGTTCGTTCGTAGCCATTATCTTACTTCTGTCCCATATGCTCCACCTGTAGCCAAGCGTTAAAACATTCACGGCTAGCCATATACTCCCTCAAAGCTCATATTATTACCAATGTTATCTTCGAAGAAAGAACATCTAGGAAAATACATTGTTTTGAAGATTCTGGGCACTAGAGCTTGCGGTTTTGTCACTAGTTTCCAACCTTTTTAGCCACCATACATTGATAAAAAAAATCTTTATTATTCGCTTGACAAACGCGTGGTAAAATAAAACAAAAATATAGATTTTTTAACCATAAAAATGGTAGAAAAGTATGGAAAGAAAATGTTAAAATAAAATTAAAAATGAATTATAATGATTTTTTTTGAAAATTTAGTAAATATATGAAAGCAGAGTAACTATTTTTAGTAAAAATGAGATGTGGAAACTAACATAGAAGTTGTACATGAGCATAAAAACATACTAAAACATAAAATATTTTCTAAATTTGAATAACTGTGAAATAAATAAATTTGCTGAAAAATAAAATAAAATTAGAACAAGTTAAATTCTTATACACTGTGGTGCATAGTGGATAGCGCGCGCGTGACCATCAGATCTGCCACCTCAATTAATGAGGGAGATCTTATGGCCCTTGGTTTTTCTAATTTCTTTTTATTTTCTAAATTTTCATTTAATCCTCTTATTTATTTAATTAATAGAAATATCATACACACCTTGTCTTTTAGGGGCCCTAACACATCCATATCCTTTCCCTCAAAGCCAAAGTTCGTTCGTAGTCATTATCTTACTTCTGTCCCATATGCTCCACCTGTAGCCAAGTGTTAAAACATTCCTGGCTAGCCATATACTCCTCCAAACAAGGCTCAGATTATTACCAATCTTAGATTCGAAGAAAGAACATCTAGGGAAATACCTTGCTTTGAAGATTCTGGGCACTAGAGCTTGCGGTTTTGTCACTAGTTGTCAACCCTGTTTAGCCACCATAGCCATGTTAAAAGTATTAGATTTTATTAGATTTAATTCATATTTAAATTATATTATTTTCTTAGCCCCTAAGTTTGTTAGAGGGTATTTTAGTATTTTATCCTATTGTAGTAACCCTAGTTTTAGCTTATAAATAGGGTGACAATCATTGTAACTTTTAATCATGTTTTGTAGCCGTCATTCTCTTAATAGAATATTCATCTTTCAGTCTACCTTTGCACCAACAATTGGTATCTAGAGCTCCGGTTCGGATTCATAGGGAAACACGGGAAACACGAGTGAACGTGAGGTCTTGTGTGTTTGATTTTGATTCTTAGATTCGTGTTGAATCTTGAACAAAATCTGATCAGAATTTTAATTCTGTGGGTTGGGAAACACTGTGTGAGAAATCTGAGTGTACTGTGCAAGGTAGAAAGATGAACGGAAACGGCAACATGAACACCAAACTTCCAGTATTTGACGGTAAAAACTGGAATCGTTGGATGATCCAAATGCGTGTACTGTTCGGTGCTCAAGATGTTCTAGATCTTGTCACTGATGGTTATGTTCCGGTAGCAGCAGATGCGACGGATGAACAGAAAAACGCGCAGAAGGAAGTAAGGAAGAAGGATCAGAAAGCATTGTTCTTCATTCATCAATGTGTTGATGTAAATGTGTTTGAGAAGATTGCAGATTCAACGACAGCAAAGGCTGCGTGGGACACACTGGTTAGATATTATGGTGGTGACGCATCAGTGAAGAAGGTGAAGCTTCAGTCCTTGAGAAAGCAATATGAGAATCTCAACATGAAGAATAATGAGAAAGTTTCTGAATACATCTCCAGAGTGATTCTGATCACTAATGAGATGAAAGCGTGTGGAGAAACTCTCTCTGAAGAAACAATCATGGAGAAGGTATTGAGATCCCTTACCTCTCAATTTGATTACATTGTGGTAGCAATAGAACATTCCAAGGATCTGAGCACAATGAGAATTGAAGAGCTGCAGAGCAGTCTAGAAGCGTAAGAGTTGCGTTTGACTGAAAGAACTTCTGAAAGGGAAGTAGAGCAACAGGCTCTGAAAGCAACTTCTGATAGGAGGTATCAGAAGCAGTCAGAAGCCAGGAGAAGATCTGATGGTGGTCAGAAGTCAGAAAGCTCAACCTCTGATAGACAAAAGAATGCTCAGAAGGGAAAAGAGAAGTATGACAAGAAGAAAATCCAATGTTACTGCTGTAAGAAGTTTGGTCACTTTGCTAGAGACTGTTGGTCAAACAAGGAGAGAAAATCAGAAGAAGCAAATATAGCCAGAAGTTCTGATGACGAATCTGTGCTATTGATGGCCTCTGAATCTGATGATTTGGATCTGATAGACTGGTGGTATATGGACACTGGCTGTTCAAATCATCTTACTGGAAACAAGAAATGGCTGGTTGACTTTGACTCTGAAAAGAGGACAAAGATCAGATGTGCTGATGACAAATATCTTAATGCAGAAGGTATGGGAAATGTCAGAGTGATTCTGAACAATGGGAAAACAGCATTGATTCAGAACGTGTGGTATGTACCTGGCATCAGAAGCAATCTGATGAGTGTGGGACAATTAATTGAGAAAGGTTTTTCAGTTACCATGAAGGACAATCTTCTGAAGCTATATGACTGCAATCAGAAGTTGATTATGGAGTCAGAACAGGGAAGGAATAGAACATTCAAGGTGAATGTCAGAACTGCAGACTCAGAATGTCTTAGTGCAACAAGTGCTGAGAAGGAGAGTGAGCTATGGCACAGAAGATTTGGTCATTTGAATTTCAGAAGCTTAAAACATTTGAATTCAAAGAAGTTGGTACATGGAATTCCTGCAATTAAGAAGCCTGAAAAGTCATGCAAAGTTTGCATGGAAGGAAAACAACCACGATTGCCATTTGCGTCAGAAACTGCTCCAAGAGCAAAACATGCCTTGGGAGTTGTACATTCTGATGTGTGTGGTCCATTTCCAGTAGCATCGATTGGAGGGAATAAATACTTTGTGTTATTTGTTGATGAATTCACAAGAATGACATGGGTATCCCTTATTAAGTTTAAACACGAGGTGTTTGATGAATTCAAGAAGTTCAGAATGAAGGCTGAGAATCAGAGTGGTCAGAAGTTGAAGATTCTTAGAACTGACGGTGGAGGTGAGTATAACTCCAAAGAGTTCCAGAAGTTCTGTGAGGAGAATGGAATTGAGCATGAGGTTACTGCTCCTTATACCCCTCAACACAATGGTCTTGCTGAAAGAAGAAACCGCACTTTGCTTGATATGGTGAGAAGCATGCTAAAGGAGAAGAAGCTTCCTCAGAAGCTCTGGGGAGAAGCTGTTGCCACCGCAACGTATGTACTCAACCGATGTCCTACGAAGAAGTTGAAGGAAATAGTTCCAATACAGAAGTGGACTGGAGATAAGCAAAGTGTTAGTCATCTGAAGGTGTTTGGTTCTGTTTGCTATAAACATGTTCCAGAAGCCAGAAGACAGAAGCTGGATGATAGAAGCAAAGTGATGATTCTGATAGGGTACCACAGTACAGGTGCATACAAGCTCTATTGTCCAGAAACCAATAAAATTGAATTCAGCAGAGATGTGATTGTGAAGGAATCAGAAGTTTGGAATTGGGATAAGTCTCAATCTGATTCTGATGTTAGAACTTCTGAAGAAAGGTCAGAGTTCAGAATTTCTGAAGTTGGAGTAAACTCTGACATTGATTCTGATTCTGATAGTGATTCTGACTCTGGAGAAGACTCAGAAGATGAAGGTGACTCTGATGATTCAGACTCTGATGACCCAGACTCTGATGGTAATCCAGATTCTGGTGGCAATTCAGACTCTGGAAATATGCCAGCCCCTGAAGATGGTCAAAGTTCTGGAGGAAGTCAACTATCTGAAGCTAGAAACTCTGAAGCTCAAGACTCTGAACAAGTTCAGAGACCACAAAGAATCAGAAACATCCCCAGAAGATATGCAGAATTTGACATGCTGCAAGACACTGAAGTAGACTCTGAAGGAGAAGTTATTCAGTGTGCCATGTTAGTAGACTCTGAACCCATAAGTACAGAAGAGGCTCTTAAGCAGAAGCTCTGGCTGAAGGCCATGAAAGAAGAACTTGATGCTATAGAGAGAAACAAGACTTGGAAGCTGACAGAACTTCCAAAAGACAAGAAAGCCATCAGCGTCAGATGGGTTTTCAAGCAGAAGTTAAAGCCAGATGGTTCAATTGGCAAACATAAAGCAAGATTGGTAGTCAGAGGATTTCTACAGAAACCTGTGCTGGATTACTCTGAAGTGTTTGCACCTGTAGCAAGACATGAAACAATCAGAATGGTGATTGCAATAGCTGCTAACAGGAATTGGCCTCTGATGCATTTAGATGTAAAATCTGCATTTCTGAACGGTCCATTAGAAGAAGAAGTTTACGTGTCACAACCTCCTGGATTTGTGAAAAAGAATCAGGAAGGGATTGTGTACAGATTATACAAAGCTCTATATGGATTGAAACAAGCGCCCAGAGCTTGGAATCTGAAGATTGATTCATTTTTCAAGAGGCAAGGCTTTCAGAAATGTGAGATGGAGTACGGTGTCTATGTTCAGCATACTTCTGAAGGAAATATGACTCTGGTATGTTTATATGTTGATGATATACTGCTGACTGGAAGTTCTGAACAGGAGATAGCCAAGTTCAAGAAAGTTCTGATGAATGAATTCGAAATGACTGATCTAGGCAAAATGACATACTTTCTAGGGATGGAATTCAGATACTCTGAGAAAGGTATTATTTTGCATCAGCTCAAGTATGAATTAGAACTTCTGAAGAGATTTGAACTGGAGAATTGTAAGATTGCTGTCACACCTTCTGATACAAATCAGAAACTGGATTCTGACTCTGATGGAAAGGATGTGGACGCTACAACCTTCAAACAGTTGGTTGGTTCTCTGAGGTATTTGTGCAATACCAGACCTGATATTTGCTATTCAGTTGGGATGGTTAGTAGGTTCATGAGTAAACCTAAGTGGTCCCATTACCAAGCTGCTGTCAGGATTCTGAGGTATATCAAGGGAACTCTGAAGTATGGAGTATTATTTCCTTCTGGAAGAAAGGATGAGTCAGAACTTCTGAGTTATTCAGATTCTGATTGGTGTGGAGACAGAGTTGACAGAAGAAGTACGTCTGGGTACTTATTCAAATTTCTGGGAGGTCCCATTTCTTGGTGTTCCAAGAAGCAACCTGTTGTGGCGTTATCAACTTGTGAAGCTGAATACATTGCAGGTGCTGTTACTGCATGCCAAGCTGTGTGGATTCTGAATCTATTGCAGGATCTGAAGATTAAAGTAAACAAACCTCTGAAGCTGATGATTGACAACAAGTCTGCAATCAATCTTGCCAGAAACCCAGTGTTGCATGGGAGAAGCAAGCACATTGAGACCAAGTATCATTTTCTGAGACATCAAGTTCAGAGGGGAGTGTTAGAAGTTGTACACTGTAGCACTCAGAAGCAGTTGGCAGATGTTCTGACGAAAGCTATCAAGACTGACCAATTTCTCAGATTAAGGGATGGAATTGGCGTTACAAGTTTTGATGGAATATGAATTAAGGGATGGTATTAGATTTTATTAGATTTAATTCATATTTAAATTATATTATTTTCTTAGCCCCTAAGTTTGTTAGAGGGTATTTTAGTATTTTATCCTATTGTAGTAACCCTAGTTTTAGCTTATAAATAGGGTGACAATCATTGTAACTTTTAATCATGTTTGTAGCCGTCATTCTCTGAATAGAATATTCATCTTTCATTCTACCTTTGCACCAACAAAAAGCTCTAAAGTCTCGAATCCTGAATCCTCTTTCCTTCTTATTACAAGATAATTTTTCCCACGCCATCCACTGAATCCCCCTATTATTATCACCTCCACCCCACCAAAACGAATTAAGCATTTTCTCAATATCTTTTACTACCGTTTCAGGTATGATGAAAAAACTCATAATGTAGGCCGATATGGATTGCAAGACTGACTTAATCATCACTTCTTTCCCTGCCTTGGATAATGATCTACCTCTCCAGGAGTTTATTTTCTTCCAGATATGATCCTTAATAAATGCAAATGTAGCTTTTTTACACCTTCCAATCATACACGGCAATCCCAAGTATGTCCCTGTGCCCAAAACATGATGAACACCCATGATATGAGCAAGATCCTCTTGTACATGCTTAATTAAGTTGCGGCTAAAGAACAGTTCTGATTTTCTCATGTTAATTTCCTGGTCTGAAGCATAAGTATAAGTATTACGTAACTACATAAGATGGCGCACCTCAGATAAATTAGACCTGCCAAACAAAAAACAGTCGTCAAAAAAGAGCAGGTGGGACACATTAGGTGCCCCACTGCATATTTGGATCCCATGAATATCGCCACGAGCCACTTCCACTTTGATAAGGGTTGAAAGACCTTCTGATATAAGAATAAACAGGTAAGGAGACAATGGGTCCCCTTGCCTCAATCGTCTTCATGGTTTAATAGGTCCAACACTATCTGAATTAACGAGAACAAAATAATTCACCGACGTAACACACATCATCACCCAGTGGATCCACCTATCCGGGAAATCCATCTTTTTAAGCATTCCTCTCAGGAAACCC
This sequence comes from Lathyrus oleraceus, assembly GCF_024323335.1. Classification (NCBI taxonomy): domain Eukaryota; kingdom Viridiplantae; phylum Streptophyta; class Magnoliopsida; order Fabales; family Fabaceae; genus Lathyrus; species Lathyrus oleraceus. The sequence goes on from NC_066579.1 coordinate 356,346,029, forward strand.
CAATCAACTCTATCACACGCCTCACTAATGTCAATCTTGAGGGTCAACTGTGCAACATTTGCTTGAGTCTTTCTCTTAAGAGCATGAATGACCTCAATTGCAATCATAGCATTATCAAGAATGGATTGACCTTCCACAAAAGTCGATTGTTCCTCTGACACACACTTCCACAAGCACTTTTTCATCCTATTCGCCATCATCTTAGAAACCAATTTATAGACCACATTGCATAATGAAATACGCCGCAAATCCTTCATATTATGAGGTTTAATACATTTAGGAATCAAACAGATATTCGTTTCGCTAACAATGGAAAGAAACCCTTATCTAACCCATGCTTGACCGCCTCAAGTATATCATCATTGCATGTACTCCATAATTTTTAGTAAAAGGCCAGATTAAAACCGTCTGGACCTGGGGACTTATGGGATGCATTTCCAGTAAAGCCTCATGTAACTCCTCCTTCAAAACCGGTCTCAACAATCTTTCGTTATCTTTCAACGTGATTAAAGGTTGAATGAACTTAAGAACCGAATCATATGTGCCCTCCTTAGTCGTGAAATAAATAAATTTACTGAAAAATAAAATAAAATTAGAACAAGTTAAATTCTTATACACTGTGAGTCAATTATTATCGTTTATAACTATATTTAAAGCCATGCTCATAATAGTTGTGATGTGCATAATCATAGCAATTAATCACAGTTAGAAATAAAATATTTGCTTGGGCATAATGAAAGTTATACTATATATAATTTGTTGACATTTTTTTATTATATAAAATACATTTTTTATTTTAAAATAATTGTTAATGTATTAATGGTACATGTGAGTTATAAAAAAAAAATTAAGTCAATTTATGAGAAAAATGAGCAAATATTAAAACAAACTATATTAAAATAAAAAATAATTAATTAAACCAAAAATCAATTAAAAAAATTATAATTTTTGGAAAAATAGTAGTTATTAAATAAGATTAAAGTAATATATAATATGTTGAACTATTTATTTTACCTAAAAAATAGTTAACAAACAAAAAAAAGTAGTCTATTTAGATATGTAAGATAGATTTATCAAAAACAAATATGTAGTATATCATCCGTGATTTGTGCATGGGACGTTAAATTCAATTATTATATATATGAATAATTTCCGCTAATTTTTGAATTCATAGACTAATGCTTCTGAAACCCTAGTGAACTCCAATGGCACCGGAAGCAACAACAAGGAGAAGAAGGAATCGAGTTTCACCTTCCACACCAGAGATAATCGACCTCGCCTCTTACCGCTCATACCGCAAGCGAACCATCTCCGTCGTCATCAACCTTTCGGATGACGAAGAAGACATTAAGGTCCTCGATTTCGTTCCAAAGAACACTCTAAGAAAACGTAAACCTAAGAGAATTTTCGAAAGAGGAGAGACTTCAAATTCAAGTAACACGCCATTTGTTTGCGAAATTTGCACGGAAACTAAAACTATGAAGGAAGCTTTCTACATCAGCGGCTGCTCTCACGCGTATTGTTCTGATTGCGTTGCAAATTACATCAGTTCCAATCTTGACGATAACATCGTCAACATCTCATGTCCAGTTCCTGAATGCAAAGGTTCTTTGGTAGCGCAGTTTTGCCGGACTATTCTTCCGGTAGAGGTTTTTGAAAAGTGGAGTAAAGCATTGTGCGAGGCTTTGATAGATGTTTCGCAGAAATTCTATTGTCCCTTTGCAGACTGTTCTGCTCTTTTGATCAATGACGAAACGGAGGCGGTTAGAAATTCAGAATGCCCTAATTGTAATAGGATGTTGTGTGCACAATGTAAGGTTCCTTGGCACGATGGGATCGAATGCAGCGAGTTCCAGAAGCTGAACGCGGGGGAGAGGGAGAAAGAAGATATTATGCTGATGCGCCTTGCACAGAATATGCACTGGAAGCGATGCCCTAATTGCAAATTTTATGTTGCCCGAACACTGGGCTGCGATGCCATGAAATGCAGGTTTCTTTTTTATTTCATCTGATCTCTTTGCTTTGTGATTTCTTCCTACAATCATGATCAAATACAAAACTATATGTTCTTTTCATCTAAATAGAAATTTCTAATTTTTTAACTTTTTTTGTTGTAGGTGTCTGTGTATCTTTTGTTACAACTGTGGAGGTGCCTACAATGCTGGCAGGTGCAATTGTTTTACCGGGAACCCTTCTATGATGGGACTCCACAACAACATACACAGGCTTTTTCTAGAAGAACTCTAGCTAATAGCTGGAATCTCATCTATCCGGGTCAACAACAAACTCCCTCCTATCCGGGGTAGTTGAAAAAAAGTTATGAAATTAGTTAATAAACATTAAGATACTATATATCTTTATCTTTGATCATACAATGTTCGATTCTTCACATACCATTTTATTATGGTCATGTAACGTTCAACCGGGTACATCCATCTTATATAAGCATATACATTGTATTATGTTTTCAGAACAAGATGAATAGTTAAACTAATTATTAGTTAAAACGAGAGAGAAAAATACATCTTGAGCTCACATATTGTAACAACAATTTCTTTTTGCAATGTCACCGATTTCTTTTGGTCAATAACTTTTTCACAAATAACTTTGAAGAATAAACATAATTTAATTACATGCAATTAAACATTCTCATGCAAAATGGAACATATACATATTAGCACGAAATTATCCATTTTAACATCACAATCACAAGAATTTAAACCCTTTAACTTGAGATTTTCATGAATACCAAAGTTTCAATATTTGAAGACTACTCCTATGTAATTTTAACTCCTTGATGAAAATTTCGCAAGATAATTTTTTTATTTTCTTAACAAAGTATGAGTTCTCAAGGTAGATATGTAAGACCATCATTCTTAACCGATTTTAATTCAAATTTTAATTTCATTATAAGTCAAATCTTGCATTGATCTCATCCTTAGTCTTTCTTGACATATTGAGTAATTCACCTGCAAAATGCTTTCAAAAATTATTTTTTACCTATCTTTATTTTGATTGATCAAGTGATTTTGAAATTAGTTGAATATTTGATTTTGAAATTTGTTATATATTTATCTCTATTCTTTGACATGTACTAAAATAATATGCTACCCTTATTACTTTGGTGCAGTTAGAATATTTCATCGTGAATAATCCCTAAAATATTGGTCGGAATGAATTATTGAAAATACAGACAAGTCGGTTAAATCATTTATCAGATACGTGCAAAATCAGCGGGTAAAAGGTTCCAAAATTAAAATTGCAGACGCCAGTATTATTCATCTACAGTTCACGTAGTTTAACCTGGTGTCCTCGTTATATTTTTTAACGACTCTTTCGGCTGCGTTTTGACCCGACTGAGCTTTTTAACCGGTGAAAATGTATTTCAAAATTAAAAGAAACGCTGTATTTTTTCAATAAGTATATTTTGTGCTGATCATTTTAGTGTGACCGATTTAATTTTTCGAGCAAATTTTTGTCCGACTTTTATTCATTTCTAGTCTTTTTAATTTTATTTTTTCGCCAAAATATTCAAATTAAATAAATAAAAATCTCCATGGTCTTATTTTATTTTTGTCACATTTATTTTCAAAGTTGTGAATTTTATTTAAAATAATCGATTTAATCCCATTTAAAATCAATTGAATCATTTAGAAGAAGGTAACTTTGTCATTTTAGAAATTGTTTATGCTTCTTTGAGTTAATCTAGACCGTCGATTCGAGCTTAAGCAACGGTTTAGATGCACTATTCTTATTTTTTCCTATTAACCAATCTTAGTTTAGCATTCATTTTTTATTTGTCCAAATTAATAAAATCAAAGAAATGATAAATAACTCGTTTCCTCATTCAGCAACACGTGGCTCCATCAATTGGCAAAACCTATGGATTTAGTGGATATGTGGAAAAATAAGAAGGAAATAACAATAATTTTTTTGGGGGGACCACACACAGAGGTCATGGAACCCCACTCACTTACCTCCAACGGTAAGAACAGTTGGCTCCAACGTTGAGAAAAGAAAATATAACAGAAAAAAAAAGCTGGAAGGAGAGATTGGGAACAAGGGTCCGCTAGAAATAAAGAAAAGTGGAATTAAATCCAAGAAGAAGAAGAAGAAAGAGGGTCTGGCGGATGCGGGGAGACCTTTTCCTCTTCCTATCATCTCATTCTTCCATTACCTAAAAATCCAACACCAAAATCTTTTCTTCTTCCAACTGCCTTCCATCAACTCAGACTGACCCCACCTATTTTCTCTCAACCTCTTCGTTTTCATCTTCAATACAAAACAACAACCAACCTCCGTCACAACACCGTCACCTTCACAACCTCCAACCCGCCGTAAAACTCCTCACAAACCACCAGCGAAACCCTTCATCCACCCTTCATCTTCCTCTCTGACCTATTGTTCCACTATGTTTTTCCCACAAAACCACCACTCACGATGATTCTGCCATAACTGTCACCCATCCCCAACGACCAGATTTGTCTTAAACTCTTCAACTAACCATACAAAACCATATGCTCCGATCTGCTTCTACCGAGGCTATAACACCAACTCACAACACCGGGCACATGAGTTTCACATCCGTTCATTAATCGTTTGGAAAGAAGGCTACAATGTCGCCATGAGCAGTGTTGCAGTGATAAACTTCGGATGCCTCTCCATCTATTTTGCAGGAGTAAGTTTACGGTTGCAGCTGACATCTTTGACAACAACATCGACTTGATATTTAGGTAATAGTTTGCGTCATGTTTGCCTTAATATTATACTGTTATGTTGTAGCCACTATTTAAGTCACTATTATACTGGCGCATTCAATCATGGATTACCTTTGAAATTCTGGTATCAGATATAAGATGTCGATGGTAATGTCACGATACTAATATCTGTTAACACACATAGGATAAAGATACAAAATGGTAAAGCAAATGACACAAGCAATTGTTAACCCAGTTCGGTGCAACTCACCTACGTCTGGGGGCTACCAAGCCAGGAAGGAAATTCACTAAAATAGAATTAGTTCAAAGACTCTCCATACACTTCAACAAGTTACAGTCTTTCTCACCTAATCTCTACCCGTGCAATTTCTACCTAAGCACTCTTAGATATGAGAACCCACTCACTTCCCTAAAATCACACCCGTGATCTTAAACAACAATCCCTTGAGAAAAGAAAATACTTTTCAATTACACACTCTTGATTTTACTTCACAGTTTCAATCAAGAAGACACACTCTTGATCTTGCTTCACAGCTTTGATCAAGAAGACACACACTCTTGCTTAACAGCTTTAGAGTGACAAATTACAACCACAAATCAGTCTAATTCAATCATCAATGGATGACTTGAATGACCTACAAGTCTCACGACTAAACAGACACAAACCCTAGCTCTCACTCTATATTTCGCTCAGTATTGGTTATGTGTGCAAACAGGTTTTCTAAGTCCCTTTTTGTAGAAGCATCCAGCTGGGCTTGGACATCTTGAAAACCCTAAATCTATTTTCCAATCAAATCTTTTTATAACAGCTGGTTAGATCTCCTTGGAAAATAAGTAAATCTGGTTGTAATCCATGATTGAATGCGCCAGCTAATCATATCTTCAATCATACAAAGATTGTCATTAATTGTGCAATCACAAAACACCAGACATTCACACTGAATGTTCTGTGTACAGGATGTCATGACATCGGGTCTGACATCCTGGAAAAATCCTGCATAATCCAATAAATCCTTTTATAACTTCCAGCAGGTACAACCATATCAGATTCCATGACCTTGTGTATGTCATCTGAAACAATCCTGCATGAACATGTCTTTCATTTAAGCTCCAGCAGGTACAACTAATATCAGAAGCCATGGCATTGTATGTGGCATTCTGAAACAATCTTGCATGAACATGTTCTTGAACTCCAGCAGGTACATAGGATATCTCATGTTAAGACATCACACATAACATCTTGTGAACACTCTTTTTTTTACCAAAACTGCTGCCAACACTTAGAATCAACAAACTCCCCCTTTGGCAAATTTTGGCTAAAACATATATCTGTCCTTTTTGCTCACAAGGTAAACTATCAGCAGTTAAACAACATAACAGTAGTTTAATCAGCAGCAGAAACAAAAAAAATTACTAGCTATGGCTACTAGTATTACACATATGCACACGGGTACTTCTCCTCCCCCTAAATCTGTGCAACAAAAACAAAATTACTAGTTATGGATGCAACTAGTAAGACACACAAATGCACAAGGGTACTCCTTCTCCCCCTAAATCTGTGCACACAACAAACAGTCTCCATGAACATAACAGCTACTGTAACTCCAGCACCTTTACCAGCCAGAATGTCATTCTGACATCTGCTTCAACATCAACACCTGTGCACCATATCAGACATCCTCTTTGACATCTGTAAACAGAACAACATTCTGTTTTAACACTTGTGCACTTCCTTTAATAATAGTTGTCCTCCAACTATATACATCTCACAACTTCCACAACAGCTTCCATACCATCACTTCTCCCCTTTTTTAGTCAAAATTGACCAAAGGTGACCTTTTTCAAAAATAATAAAACTTCAGTCTTTCAAACATCAGCATCAGAATAGCTTCCATCCACACAGTTTAGTCTTCGCCACAACACAGTTTACCCAGTCAGAAATATCCTCTGGGATAACCACAAACTCCTTTACTTGCTATAGGTTCTCATGAACATAGATCCCCAACTTCCCCCTTAAACATTCAAATTGATTGGCATCCAAAGCTTTAGTGAAAATGTCTGCTAATTGCTTTTCAGTCGTAACATGCTCCAGAGTTATGATCTTCTCTTCTACAAGTTCTCTGATGAAGTGATGACGAATGTCAATGTGCTTTGTCCTGCTATGTTGAATAGGATTTTTGGAAATACTTATGGCACTCAGGTTATCACGGTATAATGTCATGACTTCTTGTGTGACATTGTATTCAGACAACATCTGCTTCATCCAGACCAGTTGAGAACAGCTACTCCCAGCTGCTATGTATTCAGCTTCAGCAGTGGATAGAGATACACAGTTTTGTTTCTTGCTAAACCATGAAATTAGATTGATCCCCAAAAATAAGCATCCCCCAGATGTGCTTTTCCTATCATCAGCACTTCCAACCCAGTCAGCATCACAGTAACCAGTCAACATGGATCCAGATCCATGAGTATACAACATCCCATAGTCACTGGTGCCATTGACATATTTCAGTATTCTCTTCACTTGGTTTATGTGACTGACTTTTGGTTCAGCTTGATACCTAGCACAAACACCTACAACAAATGCAATGTCAGGTATGCTTGCTGTGAGATATAGCAGACTTCCTATCATGCTTTTGTATAGACTCTGATCTACACTGACACCATTTTCGTATTTGGAGATTTTCACATGAGTAGGAGCAGGTGTCCTTTTATGGCTTGCATTTTCCATGCCAAACTTCTTCACAATGTTCTTGGCATACTTGCTTTGAGATAGAAAGATAGAGTCTTCCATCTGTTTGACTTGTAGCCCAAGAAAGTAGGTCAGTTCTCCAACAAGGCTCGTCTCAAACTCAGATTGCATTTGTCTAACAAAATGTTCAACCATCTGTTCTGACATCCCACCAAATACAATGTCATCTACATATATTTGTGCCACCATGAGCTTTCCTCCTTCATTCTTCACAAACAGAGTTTTGTCAATACCTCATTTCCTGTATCCATTGTCAGTGAGGAACACTGTGAGTCTCTCATACCAAGCCCTAGGAGCTTGCTTCAACCCATAGAGGGCTTTCTTTAATCTGTACACATGTTGTGGAAGATTTGGATATGTGAATCCTTTAGACTGTTCAACATATACTTCTTCATTTAAGTAGCCATTCAGGAAGGCACTTTTTACATCCATTTTAAACAACTTGAATTTCAGAATACATGCCACTCCAAGCAATAGTCTAATGGACTCAAGGCGAGCTACAGGAGCAAATGTTTCATCAAAGTCTACTCCTTCAACTTGAGTATATCCTTGAGCTACTAATCTAGCTTTGTTTTTAGTAACAACCCCTTGTTCATCAGATTTATTCTTATATACCCACTTTGTTCCTATGACATTTACTCCTTCAGGTCTAGGAACCAATTCCCATACTTCATTCCTCTTGAATTGGCCTAACTCCTCTTGCATGGCATTGATCCATAACTCATCAGTCAAGGCTTCCTTGATATTTTTGGGTTCAATCTTTGACACAAAGCAACCATGTGAGATCACTTCCCTTGATCTAGTAGTGACTCCTTTATCTGGATCTCCTATGATAAGATCTTTGGGATGATCCTTCTGAATTCTGATAGAGGGTCCCTTGTTGATTTTGTCATCTTCAGGTTCAGCTTGAGGAGGTTCTTCTTCCTTATTTTTGTCTGAGAAGTTAGCTGGAGAGTCATTCAGAGATGTCTCGACATCGTCCGTGACATCCGTCTGTTGGTCATCAACCACAACATTAATGGATTCCATCAATACATTAGTTCTGGAATTAAAGACCCTGTAAGCTCTGCTGTTTGTTGAATAGCCCAGAAATATTCCTTAATCACTTTTGGGATCCATCTTCCTTCTTTGCTCACGATCAGCCAGGATATAGCATTTGCTACCAAATACATGAAAGTATTTGACTGTAGGTTTTCTTCCTTTCCAGACTTCATAAAGGGTTGTGGGAGTCCCTTTCTTTAATGTCACTCTGTTGTGAACATATCAGGCCGTGTTCATGGCTTCAGCCCAAAAATGATAGGGCAATTTCTTAGCATGAATCATAGCTCTGGCTGATTCTTGAAGAGTCCTATTTTTTCTTTCCACCACACCATTTTGCTGGGGAGTGATGGGAGATGAGAACTCATGATGAATTCCTTCTGAAGAGCAGAATTCAGCAAATTTGCTGTTCTCAAACTCCTTCCCATGATCACTTCTAGTTTTGACAACAGGACTTTCTTTTTCCCTTTGAAGTTTCAGACAAAGCTCCTTAAAGACTTCAAATACATCAGATTTTTCTCTTATAAAATTGATCCAGGTGTATATGGAGAAATCATCCACCACCACATATGCATATTTCTTCCCACCAAGGCTTTCTACTTGCATGGGTCCCATCAAGTCCATATGAAGGAGTTCCAGGACTTTGGTAGTTGTGTCATGTCTGAGCCTCTGGTGTGACATCCTTGTTTTTTTCCAATATGACATTCTCCACAGATTTTTCCCTCATCAATCTTTAAGTTGGGAATTCCTCTAACAGCTTCAACTGATATGATCCTCTTCATACCTTTGAGGTGCAGATGGCCCAATCTTTGGTGCCATATCTTCACTTCTTCTTCTTTGGCTAAGGTACACATTGAAGAGTATCCAGTTTCTTGAGAGCTCCACATGTAGCAGTTGTCTTTAGACCTAACTTCCTTCATGATTACTTTATTTTCTTTGTTAGTAATCATACATTCAGTTCTGGTGAAGTTTACATTCAGACCTTGATCACACAGTTGACTGATGCTTATAAGATTAGCAGTTAATCCCTTGACAAGTAGGACATCATCAAGGTCAGGAACTCCAGGGCAATCCAGCCTACCCATTCCCTTGATTTCACCCCTTGCACCATCACCAAAGGTAACATAACTCATGGCATGAGGATGAAGTTCAGTTAGCAGATTTTTGTTCCCAGTCATATGTCTGGAGCAACCACTGTCAAAATACCAATCTTCTTTGGCTGAAACTCTGAGGGAAGTGTGAGCTATTAGACTTGTGACCTTTGTCTTAGGAACCCATTGCTTTTTGTTGACAGTCTTGTGATGCTTGGACCTTGACTGGTATTGAGACTGAGCAGGGCCAGGATAGCCACATAGCTTATAGCATAAGGGCTTTAGGTGGCCAAATTTTCCACAGTATTGGCATTTCCATCTTTGATGCTTCCCTTTTTGCTGTTGTGACATCTGATGTGACATCTCAGATTTGCTTTTAACATGGCTGCACTTAGGTTTGGATTTTGGTTTGCAACCAGTGTAACTGCACTCAGCCTTGAATCCAATGCCAGATTTGTTTCCTGTTATTTGGCTAGTCTGGAGAATCTTGTCTAAGATGGCAGATCCATTGTTAAGCATTCTTACATACTTAGTCATCTCATCTAGTTTGGAATTCAAGAATACAGCTTCAGTCTTCAATTTTGAGATGGTTTCCACAAACTCTTTCTTTTCATTTTCCAGCTGAGCTATCACTTTCTTCTGGATTTCAACTTGTCTGCACATTCCTGCACTTCTGTGGCACAACTCTTTGTAGGTAGTGGCCAGCACTTCAAAGGTTTTTTCATCATCAATTGACTCTTCCTCAGACCCCCATCTTCCTATCAATGCAGTCACATGGTTTGTAGCTTCTTCTGTTTCACTTCCATCAGACCAAGAGGCCACAAGACTCCTCTTTTGTTTCTTGAGGTAGGTCCCACATTCAGTTTTAATATGACCATACCCATTACACTCATAGCACTAAACTTCTTTGGGCTTTTCTTCAGACTTTGTTTTCTTACCAAAGCTGTTGGATTTACTGATGTCAGATGTGATGTTCTTGACATTGCCATTTGCTCTCACATCTACCTTTTTCATCAGTCTGTTGAACTATCTTCCCAACATTGCTATCTCATTTGCCAAGTCTTCATCAATATCTTGACCACCTTCCTCATCTTCCTCTTCAGTATTTGACATAAATGCTATGCTCTTGGCTTTCTTTTCAACTCCATCACATATTCTCATCTCAAATGTTTGGAGAGATCCAATTAGCTCATCAACTCTCATATTTGAGATGTCTTGAGATTCTTCTATGGTTGTTACTTTCATAGCAAATCTCTTGGGGAGTGACCTGAGTATTTTTCTTACTAACTTTTCATCTGATATCTTCTCACCCAAAGCTCCAGAGGCATTGGCAATTTCAAGGATACTCATGTAGAATTCATGAATATTTTCATCTTCTTTCATCCTTAAGTTTTCAAAGTTGGTGGTGAGTGTAGCACCTCAAGTTTTCCCTCCTCATTCATGCATTCATTTTAGGTCATTTAACATTTCATATTGCATTTCATCATGTCAATCAGAATTAGCTCCAAGAGTTTGTCTTTCAAGAAGCTTGGATATCATCCAAGTCACTTTGTGGGTTCTATCTGAATGATCAGTCAACACAAGGGAAATTGTGCATCAACTAGGGTTTTTCTCAACACTCAAGGAAGTTGGTAATCATTTGGGTATCAAGGGTGCATCAACATCCTCATGATCTTTCTTTCCTCAAATTTTCATTTCTTATCAGCAAAGTTCATCTGAATTAGGGTTTGACCTCTGGTCAACTTTGGTTTACTGAAGCAGTCAAAGTAGGGTTCCTCAAGGATTGAGATGCATTTTTAGTTTGAAGGTCTTATGGATGTTGTGTAGAGCTCTTGGGAGCTAGGGTTTCATTTTCAGAGGTTTTCTTTAAAGGATCAAGCTTAATGGGCTCGGTACAGTTCAAAATTCAACTATGAAGTCAAAAGTCAACTGTTGGTCAACTGAGGGTCAAATAGCTAGGGAATGACTTGAGATACTTCCAACATGTTCAAATGGGGTCTATTCATCATTCAAAATATTAATCTTGAAGGAACAAAGGTCCAGTGCACAGGTTACCAAATTTGGAAAGATGACCTGTATTGTGAAGTTTCCAAATTTGGAAGGATTTTGACCTAACTTCAACTTGATTTTTCATCACCAAGGAAGCTCCAAATGAATTTTTTCTCAGACATGAAAGTTGTAGATCTTTGTCTCCCATTTCCAAAAAGTAGCCCCTGCTACTTATAGGACTGGTTCCTGAGCTGTCATGCTCGCTAGGCGAGCAAAATGGTTCGCCTAGCGAGCCCCAAAATAAGCCACCAGAGGCACCTGCGCCCAGAAGAAACTTCCCAGAAAAGTGGCATATGTTCGCTAGGCGAACAATCCTTCGCTAGGCGAAGCCCACGCTTCCTCCTTCACTCCAGCGAGCCGTGATGATGTTGCTACTGGAATTGCTCGCTACTTGCTCGATGGATGCTCGCCTAGAGAGTAATTGCTAGCTATGCTTTTATCCAAGTCTGGGAGTGTTCGCTGGAATCTCGCTGAGTGCTCGCCTAGCGAGCCCTTCGCTACCTCACTCGCCTAGCGAGCTTGCTAATGTACCAAGCAAATCATCAAATGCAAGGGCGGTTTTGAACTTTTTCTCAGACACGAAAGTTGTAGATCTTTGTCTCCCCTTTCCAAAAAGTCCTATTTCAAGGCCATATGATAAATGGTTGAAGAGTTATGGTTCTTGAATGACGAAGTGTGCATGAAGGCTTTAAAAAGGCATAACTTGAGGTTGACAAGTCCAATTGGTGTGGCTCTTTTTGCTATGGTTTTGTTTTGAGAAGTACTTCAAAATGGCATGCAAAGTGACCTATAATTTTGCATGATTCATCAATGGTGCAAGTCATTTTTCAAGCTTTCTTTCATGAAAAGTCAAAAGGACACAAGATGACATCATGGAATATTCTCACATGTCAATCATTGGGAATTTATTCAGCATTGTTTTTTGGGCCAAATCCACCTTGGAATTTGAGCCCATGCATTCCCACGTGTGTGGAAAAGTCATACATGCACAAAAACTACACCTTTGTAAAATTGTCATTAAACATCATTTGGTGTTATTTCTTTCATATAATCATGATTAATCAAGTCTCAAGAGAGGATTAATGCATTAAACAAGGTTGTTCATGTGCAAATAAGGGGGGCATTTCCAAAAATAGCCAAAATGATCATGGACTTGAAACTCCTTCATTTGAGCCCACCAAGCCACAAAAATCAGAGTATAAACACTAAAAATATCATCGAGCAAAACCCTAATTCGTGCAACCTCCATACACACTGAAAATCTCACTTTCCAAAAATAATTTCATACTTTATTCTCATCAAATCTCTCCATACATCCATGGAAAATGAAAACCAATAGCATATTCTTGATCTACACACTCTAAGGATCACAAATCACCCACGATTTGAGCCATTCCAAGCAGTTTCTAAACAGAGCTTTAATGGAGGTTGCTTCTTGAATCTCAAGATCTGGACCGTTTCAAGCACAACCAAAGGTAGCAAACATTCATAGAAGTTGATGCTCCTGACACATGAATTTAAATGTTGCATTTTAGGACATGATTTTGCATTCTCAATTTCTCAATTTTTGTTTTCATATCAAATGAAGCTGGATGCTCCTGATTTTTTGCATGACGTTTATATATGCTTAGTGGAACCTTGTGTTAAACTCCCATGAACTTAGGATGCATTTTCAATTTGATTTGGATTTTTGAAGTTGATGTTTGCATTTTAGTCCCTATTTTGATACTTGCTTAGCATGAGGCACTTGTGCCACTTCCTTTGAATGTTGAAACCAATCCTTTTGCACATGTTTTAGTATGTATGTCATGTCTTGATGTATGGATCCTTGCCCCCTGACTTTGAGTTTTGATACCCTTTTGATGCATTTGTTTGACAAGAGGTTTAGGCCTCATATCCTTGGTTGTTTTTGTGAACTTTTGTGAACTTTAATAGCATGATTCATGTGGTTACACTTTGATTCTGGTTTGGTGCCTTTGCACATGTGTTCTCCCCTGTTCTATGATGCTTCCATCAAGTCTTTATGCATTTATTCATAATGAGCTCATTTTTGCATTCATTTGAGCATGAAAGACGCATTAGGGTTTCATGATACACTTTGTTTGGTTTTGATCCAAAAGTGATTCTATGCTTATGATATGAACTTGGAGGTTTGCATATTGATTACATAGCTCATTTGACATGCTTATGATGTGCACACCTTGCTGCCATGTTCATTTCATCTTGACACATAATTGCATGAACTTGTCTACATTGCTTTTGTTGCATTTTGAGGTGCTTTGGACATGATTGACTTTCACTTTGCTAAGTTGGATTTAAATGACTTTTGATTGATATTTTAGGAGTCATTTGGCTCTGTTTGTGTGCTTGATTGTCTAATCCTTGACCCTTGCCTCATGCCTTTACCTTTTATGACTCATTGTTGAAGTTGAAGCACTTTGAACTTGTATGTTGACTTGTTTGACTTTGATGCATCTTTGGATGTTTAGTGCTTTTGCTTTGATTTTATTGAGTTGAGTTCTTGAGACAGTTATTGAATTGATGTCACTTCTGACTTGGTGCTACTGTATCCTCCTTTCATCATTCATGCTTTTTTATGACATGCTTTCTATTGCATCCATGCACTGTTTACCTGACACTGTTGTCGCTATGATCCTTTTGTTTGGTGCAACTCTTGATTGCACCCCATCTTGTTATTCTAACTTGTTTGTTGAGTTTTTATGAGGGCTCACATGACTCTTGAAGAGATAGCTTTCTTGGTATTCCACTTTATTTGTGGGATACCATTTGGAGATTTATTCTGATTGCTTTGCTGACTTGCTTTCTTTGATGGTGCTAGCTTGAGAGATCTCTGGGTTTCTTGTTTCTTTAGTTGTTGTTACTTTGGATCTTTATCTGTGTGGTAGATCTCTTGATCCCTTTTACATCTTTCTAGCATTTTACCGCTTTCTTAGCTGGAAGACCTCGATAGGAGGCAATGTTTTTGTGTGTTTACTTTTGTGCCCAAAGACCTCCAAGAGGAGGCACCAGTGCTAAAGACCTCCATGAAGAGGCAATTGACGGATAAAATGGATTAGTAGTCAATCCCCCGTTATTCAGTGTGTCGTTCTTTATGCTCGCACTACGTGTCGATGCTTCAGAACAAAAGCCCAAGATCTTTTGTTCGGTCAATCAGTGGAGAGGGTTCCATCTTTCTGAACCCCCACGCTTTGTCATGAGCTCACCCTATCCAGGGTTAAGAGCTGTGAGGTCTTATCCTCATTACCCTTTTGATCTTCTCATCCTGACGTTCAATGTCAGTGGTTAAGAGCCCATTTGATTACCGTTCCATGGCTTGTTTGTCGAAGTTGATATGACCCCTCTTGACTAAAGCCCTACCCATGTATGTTTGAGCCCCCTCGTTGGTGCGTTTACTTTATGTTATATGTTTTTGTATGGTGTGATCGTCTCCCCATAGGACTGCTAGGCTTCGTATAGTCTCTCGTTTGCATGTCAATTTAGGTAGCACGGTTCCTTCGTCTAGGGCTTCCTTTTTGCATGAGCATTCCTAAAACACAAACAAACTCTTTGATTTTCTTTTCTTAAGAACACGTTAACTCATTTTACTACAGGTGAGTAAGTCTCCAATGGCCGAGCATCCGGTAGATTGCGTAGTAACATCGTTCATCTAAAAAACACAAAACAAACAAAAATAGGTTAGCCGAGCTACGGTGCTCTGATTCTCAATCCTTCTTGAGATACGTATGCAGCAGGGTAGGGCCTGTGCGAGCAATAACTCTTTCCTTTCCCTACTTTGATTTTCTCTCTTTCGCATCGCATATAGGACTTTTTATACACACACTTTAGACATAAATAGCAAGCGTGGGTCCTGTGGAGTACCACAGACGTGAAGGGGTGCGATAACCTTCCCTTCACGTAACCGGCCCCCTTACTCAGTTTTCTTCGGTTCGAGACTTTGTTTTATCCGTTCCCTCTTGGTTATGCAGTACTACCTTTCCCTCCTCTTGGGATAAAAGTACATAGTTGGCGACTCTACTCTTTTTTCGCGCCACTCTTTTCGCATTTGTACCTGGATTCGGGAAATCCGGGGAGCGACAGTGAGCAGCTGTAGTCTAGACATTTTCACTCTAGAGGTGCCTTCATGAGTGATTTTGAGAATGTCCCAAGCATCTTTAGCTACTTCACAGGTGTTTACTAATCTGAAGATGTTCTTGTCCACTCCATTGAAGATGGAATTCAATGCCTTAGAATTTCCAAGAGCTAGGTCATCCTCCTCCTTGGACCATTGTTCTTCAGGCTTTTACTCAGCAGTGGCTTCTCCTTCTTTAGTAACTACAGGGTGCACCCAGCCTGTTAACACAGCTTTCCAAGCCTTGTTATCAAGAGATTTCAGAAAAGCTACCATTCGAGGTTTCCAATAGTCATAGTTGGAACCATCCAAAATTGGTGGCCTATGAACAGATCCTCCATCTCTCTCCATTGTACCAGAAAGTATTATCCCTAGATCTCACCCAGAACCATAGCAGAATGCCTGCTCTGATACCAATTGAAATTCTGGTATCAGATATAAGATGTCGATGGTAATGTCACGACACTAATATCTGTTAACACGCATAGGATAAAGATACAGAATGGTAAAGCAAATTACACAAGCAATTGTTAACCCAGTTCGGTGCAACTCACCTACGTCTGGGGGCTACCAAGCCAGGAAGGAAATTCACTAAAATAGAATTAGTTCAAAGACTCTTCGTACACTTCAACAAGTTACAATCGTTCTCACCTAATCTCTACCTGTGCAATTTCTACCTAAGCATTCTTAGATATGAGAACCCACTCACTTCCCTCCAATCACACCCGTGATCTTAAACAACAATCCCTTGAGAAAAGAAAATACTTTTCAATTACACACACTTGATTTTACTTCACAATTTCAATCAAGAAGACACACTCTTGATCTTGCTTCACAGCTTTGATCAAGAAGACACACATTCTTGCTTAACAACTTTAGAGTGACAAATTACAACCATAAATCAGTCCAATTCAATCATCAATAGATGACTTGAATGACCTACAAGTCTCACGACTAAACAGACACAAACACTAGCTCTCACTCTATATTTCGCTCAGTATTGGTTGTGTGCGCAAACAAGTTTTCTAAGTCCCTTTTTATAGAAGCATCCAGCTGGGCTTGGACATCTTGAAAACCCTAAATCTATTTTCCAATCAAATCTTTTTATAACAGCGGGTTAGATCTCCTTGGAAAATAAGTAAATCTGGTTGTAATCCATGATTGAATGCGCCAGCTAATCATATCTTCAATCATACAAAGATTGCCATTAATTGTGCAATCACAAAACACCAGACATTCACACTGAATATTCTGTGTACAGGATGTCATGACATCGGGTCTGACATCCTTGAAAAATCTTGCATAATCCAATAAATCCTTTTATAACTTCCAGCAGGTACAACCATATCAGATGCTATGACCTTGTGTATGTCATCTGAAACAATCCTGCATGAACATGTCTTTCATTTAAGCTCCATCAGGTACAACTAATATCAGAAGCCATGGCATTGTATGTGGCATTCTGAAACAATCCTGCATGAACATGTTCTTGAACTCCAGCAGGTACATAGGATATCTCATGTTAAGACATCACACATAACATCTTGTGAACACTCTTTGTTTTACCAAAATTGCTGCCAACACTTAGAATCAACAACCTTCGACATCTTATATTTGATACCAGAATTTTCAATTGGTATCAGAGCAGGCATCCTGCTCTGGTTCTGGGTGAGATCTAGGGACAATACTTTCTGGTACAATGGAGAGAGATGGAGGATCTGTTCATAGGCCACCAATTTTGGATGGTTCTAACTATGACTATTGAAAACCTCGAACGGTGGCTTTTTTAAAATCTCTTGATAACAAGGCTTGGAAAGCTGTGTTAACAGGGTGGGTGCATCCTGTCATTACTAAAGAAGGAGAAGCCACCACTGAGAAGAAGCCTGAAGAGCAATGGTCCAAGGAGGAAGATGATCTAGCCCTTGGAAATTCTAAAGCCTTGAATGTCTTATTTAACGGAGTAGACAAAAATATTTTCAGGTTGGTAAACAACTGTGAAGTGGCCAAAGATGCTTGGGACATTCTCAAGACCACTCATGAAGGCACCTCTAGGGTTAAGATGTCTAGGCTTCAGCTGCTCACCTCCAAGTTTGAAAACTTAAGGATGAAAGAAGATGAAAAAATTCATGAATTTCACATGAGTATCCTTGAAATTGCTAATTCCTTAGGAGCCTTGGGAGAGAAGATGACAGATGAAAAACTGGTAAGGAAAATACTCAGGTCACTCCCTAAGAGATTTGCAATGAAGGTGACTGCCATAGAAGAGTCTCAAGATATTTCCAACATGAGGGTAGATGAGCTAATTGGTTCCCTCCAAACCTTTGAGATGGGACTGAATGATGGTTTTGAAAAGAAAACAAAGAACATGGCCTTTATGTCAAACACAAAAGAGGAAAAGAGCCAGGAGGTTCATGAAGACTTGGTCAATGAAGTAGCAATGCTGGGAAGACAGTTCAATAAATTGCTGAAAAAGATGGATGTAAGAACTAAGACAAATGTCAATAATATCTCATCTGACATCAGTAAATCCAATAATGCTGGAAGAAGAGCAAGATCAGATGAGAAGCTCAAAGAGGTACAGTGCTATGAATGTGATGGGCATGGACACATCAGGACTGAATGTGGAACCTACCTCAAGAAATAGAAGATGAGTCTTGCTGCCATTTGGTCTGATGAGAGTGAAACAGAGGAGGCTGCAAATCTTGTGACTGCTTTGACAGGAAGATGGGGATCTGATGAAGACTCAAGTGATAGTGAAGTAACCTTTGAAGAATTGGCCTCTACCTACAGAGAGTTGTGTCATAAAAGTGTAGAACTGAGCAAACAGGTTTTAAACCAGAAGAAAGAAATAACTCAACTTGAGAATGAGAAGGTAGAATACTTGGAAACCATCTATAAGTTACAAACAGAAGCAGTGGTTCTGAATGCCAAGCTAGTTGAAAATCTACAAGCTGAAAGTCAGAAGATAGCACAGCTGGAAAGAGAGAAGGCAGACCATGTGAAAACCATCTCTAAGTTTAAAACTGAAGTCATGTTTCTAAATTCTAAACTAGAAGAGATGACCAAGTATGTAAGGATGTTAAGCAATGGATTTGAATCCTTAGACAAGATTCTCCAAACTGGACAAGTAACAGGAGACAAATTTGGCATTAGGTATAATGACTCAAAGCCTGAGAGCAGTTACACTGGTGCCAAATCTCAAGCCAAACTTAAGTGCATCCATAATAAAAGTAAACCTGTGATGTCACATCATATGTTCCAACATCAGAGGAGAAAACAGCAGAAAGGGAAACACCAGAGATGGAGATGCCATCACTGTGGGAAGTTTGGTCATCTGAAGCCGTTCTGCTATAAACTGTATGGTTATCCTAGGCATACTCATCATCAGAATCACTATCAATCCAGACCCAAACAGCACAGGCCTATAATTAAGAAACAATGGATTCCTAAGACTAATGTTACCAGTCTGATAGCTCACATTCCCCTCAGAATCTCAGCCAAAGAAGAATGGTACTTTGATAGTGGATGTTCCAGACACATGACTGGAAACCAAGACCTGCTAACTGATCTGCATCATCATACCATAAGCCATGTAACCTTTGGAGATGGAGCAAAAGGTGAAATCAAGGGAACAGGTAAGCTTGATTTTCTTGGAGTTCCTAAACTTGACAAGGTTCTACTAGTTAAGGGCTTGACTGCAAATCTAATAAGCATCAATCAACTATGTGATCAAGGTCTGAATGTTAACTTCACCAAAACTGAATGTCTAATCTTTGACAAAAATAGTGAAGTAATTATGAAAGGAATCAGGACCAAAGACAACTGCTACATGTGGAGCTCTCAAATGGATTATCCCTTAAAGTATTGGATGAGTATAGATGCTCTCAAGAGTGATGAAAAACAAGTCTGTGGGAAATGTCAGACAAAGATGTCACACCAGAAGCTCAGAGGAGAAAAGGTTATGATGGCTCAAAAAACTGAGAGGTTAGATCAAATAGGTGGACATATGACCAGTCATAGATAGAATGGAACTGTTGGGACTAGGCCACAGGGGACTTTATGTTTATCTCGAAGCAAAAAGGCCAAGAACAATGTGGAGAAGATTGGAATGACACCTGCTTCTACACATATGAAAGGTATAGAAGATGGAAGCAGTTTGGCTCAACTGGGTTGGATGAAACTATTGATGATTGCATGCAATGTCACACACGATGTCATGACATTGTATTATGATAACCTGAATGCTGAAACTAGGTCCAAAAATCAGACTCAGCACAGATGGACAAATTACTATTTTTGCTATTATCACATCATTAGAAAATTCGTGGAAGACAAATTCAGAGGTCTAAAGTATGGACTGGAACTAGCAGACAGGGTTGCAAGGAATTTGGGTGAAATTCAAATTGAATATGAGGGAGGAAAATTAGGGATTTGGACTCTTGTGAAACTATGGCAATTAAAGTGGAAAAATAAAAGAAATAAAAATAGTGTCTGCCCTTTTAAAAGAAAGAGCCACATTAATGACAAATCATTCCCTAGCACTGAAAATAGTATCTATTCCCTTAGCACACGCTACCTAAACACAACAATCTCCATTTCCATTCAACTTCTCAGAGAAGCTCAGCTAGGGAAAAGAAACTTTTCTCAAAAGTCTTACAACATGTCACAACATCCATCATCATCTGGTTCAAAATCCTCTCACCATGCAAAGACTCCTTCCATGGAGTTTGTAGATGAAGACGTGATGGACGTTACTCCACTTTGCATGATACCAGGCGACACCCCAGGTCCCTCCTCCAAGGATGGAGATAAGCAAGGTAATACCTCTGGTAACTCCTCTCTTCCAAAAGACACGCATTATGCTGATCGTGCCATAAGGAACCTAGTCACTAGGATTCTAAGTGAAGGGCATGAAGTCAAAGGGGTTTCTACTCCTCTGTCTAGAAGGGACCCCTCTCCTGAGGAGGAACCTCATGCTGATAAAGATGATGACTCATCTAGATCAGAAAAGGAAGTTGTTGCTGAAGGGCTATGCTCTCTAGGTAAAACCCTACCTAGCAAGAAACCAGCAAATATGTCTCAAGAGAAGGTTATTGACCTAGAGGAAGAAAGCTCTGAAGAAGAGGATGATCCTTTGGTTAATCTTGTAAAACCTAGTGTAGCTGAGAAACTGAGAACTAGGAAAGGAAAAAGTGTGGCTAAAATGAGAACAGGAAGAGTGAAAAAGACTGCTGGTATAGGACCCTCAAAATCTTGGAGCAAAGTTGAGGTTAGGAAAAGGAAAGAAAGCAATAGCTCTGACTCTGAGGAAGATGTCGAAGACGATGTCCCAGACATCTCCCCTGCAAAAAGGCAGGTTGTTCAGAGGTCTCCTGGCAAGGCTGCTGTTGTGCACCTAGACAATATCTCCTTTCATTTAGAAGATGGTGCAGCAAAATGGAAATTTGTCATTCAGAGGAGAGTAGCTATTGAAAGATAGCTTGGAAAAGAGGCTGTAGAGGTAAAGGAAGTAATTGAGTTGATAAAAAATGCTGGACTAATGAAGATTGTGGTAGCTCTACCCCAATGTTACGAGGGGTTGGTAAAAGAGTTTATTGTTAATATCCCAGAGGATATTTATGAAAAGAGCAGCAGGGAGTTCTACAAGGTGTTTGTAAGGGGAAAATGTGTGAAATTCTCACCAAGTATTATCAACAAGTTCCTAGGAAGAGGAACTGATGGAGGAGTGGACCTAGAGACTACAGACAATGAGGTCTGTAGGGTTATCACAGCTGACCAAGTTAAGGAATGACCTAGTAGGAATCACTTATCAGCTGGGAAGCTCACTGTTAAATATGCCATCTTACACAAGATTGGTTCAGCTAATTGGGTGCCTACTAATCATGTCTCTACCATCTCCATTAGTCTTGGAAGAATCATTCATGCAATTGGAACAAGGGTTAACTATGATTTTGGCAAGTTTATATTTGATCAAACCATCAGACATACTTCTACGAATGCTGTGAAGTTACCCATTGCCTTCCCCTCCCTTATTTGTGGCATTATCCTGAGCCAACAACCAGGCATCCTGAGTACAAGTGACATTCCAAGCAGGAGAAAGTCCCCTCTATCCATTCATTATAAGCTGTTTGAGGGAAGTCATGTCAATGATGTCATGACATATGCCAGAAGGGAGCCTACATCTCAAGGGAGCTTGATTGATCAACTAAAAGAAACCTGCAAGGAATTGGATAATGGTATAAGGGTGGCCAAGGCTAGAAAAGAAGCTTTAGAAGTTCTTATCTGTAGCCTGGAAAAGGAAGAAATAGAGAAGGCTGGGAAGGATTCAAATGCAAGATCAAAATCCCAATCCAGTGGCAGCTCTAGAAGCTCTGAAGACTCTGAAGGTGAAGGTGAAGGTGATACTTCTTCTTCTGATTAATGGTTCCTTCCTGTGTTGAAGACTGGTGTGATGAGGTGAAGTCTGTGAGGTATGCTGGAAAGATTGATGGAAGCTGGTTTGCTGTTTGGAAGACTGATGTTTTTATTGTTTTTTTTGAAAAATGTGTATTTTGTGGCAGTCCTCATTGATGCCTGTTGTGTATTATTTAGGGCTCTTAAAGAGTTCCTTGGATTTGTTCATTATCCCAGCTATCACAGCTGTGTATAATGATGGTTTGTACTTCCTGAATATTATGTTTTAACATGCTGAATGTTATAACATCTGATCTAACTTTCTCTACTAGGCTAGACATTTATTTTGTCTGATTGGTCACCTTTGGTCAATTTTGACAAAAAAGGGGGAGAAGTGTTGATATGGAAGCTGTTGTGGAAGTTGTGACATGTATATAGCTGGAGGACAACTATTATTAAAGGAAGTGCACAGGTGTGCACAAGTGTTGTTGTTGAAGCAGATGTCAGAATGACATTCTGGCTGGTACAGGTGCTGGAGTTACAGTAGCTGTTATGTTCATGGAGACTGTTTGTTGTGTGCACAGATTTATGGGGAGAAGGAGTACCCTTGTGCATTTGTGTGTCTTACTAGTTGCATCCATAACTAGTAATTCTGTTTGTTGCACAGATTTAGGGGGAGGAGAAGTACCCCTGTGCATGTGTGTATTACTAGTAGCCATAGCTAGTAATTGTTTTTGCTTCTGCTGCTGTTTAAACTACTGTTATGTTGTTTAACTGCTGATAGTTTACCTTGTGAACAAAAAGGACAGATATATTGTTTTAGCCAAAATTTGCCAAAGGGGGAGTTTGTTGATTCTAAGTGTTGCCGGCAATTTTGGTAAAACAAAGAGTGTTCACAAGATGTTATGTGTGATGTCTTAACATGAGATATCCTATGTACCTGCTGGAGTTCAAGAACATGTGCATGCAGGATTGTTTCAGAATGCCACACACAATGGCATGGCTTCTGATATTGGATGTACCTGCTGGAGCTTAAATGAAAGACATGTTCATGCATGATTGTTTCAGATGACATACACAAGGTCATGGAATCTGATATGGTTATACCTGCTGGAAGTTATAAAAGGAATTATTGGATTATGCAGGATTTTTCCAGGATGTCAGACCCGATGTCATGACATCCTGTACACAGAACATTCAGTATGAATGTCTGGTGTTTTGTGATTGCATAATTAATGGAAATCTTTGTATGATTGAAGATATGATTAGCTGGCGCATTCAATCATGGATTACAACCAGATTTACTTATTTTCCAAGGAGATCTAACCAGCTGTTATAAAAAGATTTGATTGGAAAATAGATTTAGGATTTTCAAGATGTCCAAGCCCAGCTAAAAGCTTCTATAAAAAGGGACTTAGAAAACCTGATTGTACACACAACCAATACTGAGCGAAATATAGAGAGAGAGCTAGGGTTTGTGTCGGTTTAGTCATGAGACTTGTAAGCCATTCAAGTCATCCATTGATGATTGAATTGGACTGATTTGTGGTTGTAATTTGTCAGTCTAAAGCTGTTAAGCAAGAGTGTGTGTCTTCTTGATCAAAAGCTGTGAAGCAAGATCAAGAGTGTGTCTTCTTGATTGAAACTGTGAAGTAAAATCAAGAGTGTGTAATTGAAAAGTATTTTCTTTTCTCAAGTGATTGTTGTTTAAAATCACAGGTGTGATTGTAGGGAAGTGAGTGGGTTCTCATATCTAAGATTGCTTAGGTAGAAATTGCACGGGTAGAGATTAGGTGAGAAAGACTGTAACTTGTTGAAGTGTACGGAGAGTCTTTGAACTAATTCTATTATAGTGAATTTCCTTCCTGGCTTGGTAGCCCCCAGACGTAGGTGAGTTGCACCGAACTGGGTTAACAATTGCTTGGGTCATTTGCTTTACCATTCTGTATCTTTATCCTATGTGTATGAACAAATATTAGTGTCGTGACATTACCTTCGACATCTTATATCTGATACCAGAATTTCACAAACACATAGTCAAACATCACAAGTCAATAAAAATGGCTCAACATAATTTCTACACAATTAACCAATTAAAAATGCATTTAAATTAAATTTAGTTTGGTCAAAACCTAAAACCTCTTCAAAACACCAAATAAATGGCCAAGAGATTTATCTGAGGTCAAACAAGGTCAAAGGACCTTAGACAAAAAATTTCATGATTTTTGAAAAGTCAGACGTATTTTTAAACAATTTAAAATATGCACAAAAACAATTAATTCATGAAAAATATCAAAGTTAATCCAAAAAATAATTTTAACTCAGAAAACGAAAGAGGAAAATATTTAATGATTCTTGGTGAAAGTCCCATATTTTTTGGATTAAAATGGATTTAACATGAATTAATCAAAATAACACAATTAAATGAAAAATTAGAAAATACAAAAAAAAACAAGGGCCATCGGACCTCCCTCATTAATTGAGGTAGCAGATCTGATGGTCACACGCGCGCAATCCACCATGCACCAAGTCAAATGCCTTGTACGCATGGTAATCAGAATCAAGGGTTGAGATTAAAATATTTTGAATGGGTCATATGGTTGAGAGGTGTGACAACACACCACCGGAGCTAGGACTCTAATCTTCTTCTTCGGTGGACCTCATCGAACTGGTCCACCATCAACCATCACCAAAATGAAAAACAAAGACATGGATTTAAAGAAAAAATGCTCAGGAGCTCGAATTTGGCCTCAATTTTCTCCAATTCCAAGTATATAAAAAGATATAGGGATTTGAATTTTGAGGATCATGAACTGAGTTGCTTTGATTTGACCTCAAAGCAACTCAATCTTGTTGCCTACATTGGTAGGACTTCATCCGACCAAAAATCACAAAGAATGGTGAAGAATTGAGAGAGAATCGAAGAGATGAAGTTTCTGAAAAATCACCTTCGAGTTGGTTTAGTTTCACTTGATCTTGATCTGAATTTGCTTGCTTTCTCTTCCTCTTGCTTGCAGAAACCAATTGAGATGAAAAGGGAAGTGAATTTCTGGAGTTTGAACTTCCAAACAGAAGATGAAGTTCAAGCTCGATTTCAAGAGAAACCTTCAGAAATTGTATGGAAATGAGGGTTTGGATCAGTCTAGCAAAGCTTGGGAAGGGTGTGGATGAAGTTTCTGAAGCCCTGAGCTTGTTTAAATAGGCATTAGAATTGATTTTTGCACCACTTGAAATTTGCCAAATTTGGAAACCAACTTATATGGATGCATGGGCAATGATTTGGGTCTAAGGAATGATGCAATCCATCTCCAATTTGTGTGTAATTGATGCTGAAGTCATTACAATGAAGCATGCAAAGAAGAATGATCACTTGAATCCAAAACTTGCCAAAACAAATCCCATAATAGAGCCATGCGCAAGTCCCTTAATTTTAATCCAAATGAGATGATCTTGGAATTTTTGGAAAGGTGAGATTAAGGGGAAAATTTTTCATGTTGGACACTTTTTCATTTGAAGCTTGGACCATGATGAATTTTGAAGTGGAAGTTTGGGAAATCAAACATATTTGAAAATTTTCTAAGTCCCAAGTCAAATGTTCACTTCTTCCACCTTGAGTAACTTTTTCTATGGACTTCAAATGGAAACAGTTCCTTCATAAAAGTTATGTCTCTTTCAAACGTCTTAAATTTGGTAACAAATTTGACCTCATTTGGATTTGGCATGAAGGAGTTATGCATTTTAGAAGTTGAGGAAAATCACTTGTTTAATGGTATTGGTCCAAAGTGACCTATAATGTTTCCTCTTGGCACATCCCTTTGAAAGTTGAATTTGAAATTCCTCCAAACATAAAAGTTGCATTATACACCTTTAATTTAATCATGGAATTTGAGTGGATTTCATCTCATAAGAATTGAGCAAGTTATGGTCTTGGGAAGTTGACCTTCAAACTAGGGTTCAGACAAAATGACCTATAGTCTTTCACCATACAATATGAACTTCCAAGTAAAACTAGCTCTTGGCTTAAACATGAAAGTTGTTTGGAATATCATTTTGAGTATCGTTTCTCTTGGAATCATGTTCATATGACAAAAATTGTAGGAGATAGGGTCTAGGGAACCCCAGTTCTAACTAGTTGACTTTCTCTGGTCAAACACCATGAACCATCTTGCTAGCTTGATATTCTCTTGACTTTTTAGACTCGTGAAGGATTATATATGCATAAGATGATGTAATATGAAGTATCCCTTTAAATATTTGATCAATTGATGAAGAAACTTGCTGAGGAAGTCACAGAAGATACCCAGATGAATTAGGGTTTCCAAGGCAAACAATCTTAAAACTCTTAATGAATTCTTGATCAAAATGATATGTGAAGATCATGGGGATTCATATATGATGCCTAAAACCAATGTGAACCATTTCTTGATTGAACTCCTTGCCTTGAGGGTGTCAAATCCTATATGTGAACTTGATGGAGCATAGGCGAGCACACACAAACTACCTACAAAAGAGTTAAATTATACATTGGCATATTTTTGATATTTTGGTTAGTAAATAATGAAAAACAAAGTAATGATACAATCAAATGTGTTTCGTGATCTCTCCCAATGAAAAACCAATGAATGAGAGGTAAGGAGGATGCCAAGGTGTGATCCTAATGATGAGATAGCACTTAGGTATAAGATTTTGAGGGGATGATAGGGGTAAGTTAAGCGCTATGGCTTTTAAAGGTGTAATGATTTGCATGGCTTAAGATCTGTTCCTCTTCTCCTCTTGGGAAGAAGTATTTATAGAGGCTCTCTTGGGCCGAGGATTCTCTCGGGAAGGATCACCATTCACTTAGTCGACCACTGAATCCCCATTTATTAAGAAGTTGTGGGCCATTTATTGACCTTGACTTCCCTCTACCCCAGAAACATCATATCCCATGTTTTCCACTTCCTGGCAATAGGAAAGTCCTAGGTCGAGGCGATACCTCTCTTTGGGCGACACCCCAATTTCTCGTGTCATATATCATGTGTTATTATATGTGCTTCCCAAAGAGATGGAATTACATAGTGAATATTTATGATTTTAACCATGTGTAAAATGATGTGTTATTTTTTTTTGGAGTGTGGGTTGCTTAAGTGACAGGTTTTTCCTAAGTGGTGTGATGCAATTTATTGAAATCAATGTGACATGACATTTGCATATTTGTGTGGTGCCTTAGTGACAATTTATTTTACCCATTGGTATGAGATTAAGTTTTTATATGATGTCTTAGTAGAATACTGATTACATTCAAATCATGCTACGAGGAATGTGGACTGACATAAGACCTAAAACTACTAACCCGACCCTAAAGAAGCATGATAAATGACCTAATCTCGGACCCCACAACTCATTTTTTAGACCAAACACACGAGCATCTGGTAACCCTAAGACAAATTCCCTAGAAAAAGATATAAGAGGATTAATTACCTCATCAACCTTCCCATCCATCACGGAAGAAAGTGTTAATCAGAGTGGGAACATGTTCTCTCACCCCAACTAAATAGGACGTTAAAATCAAATTTTAATCATCCACTGATAACCCTAAACACAAAGAGTTATAATCACATCACAACGCTGCTAAAACTCCTCGGCCACTTACCTATATAAAATGGAATATTGTTCATAACATTCTAATATCAAGTCCCACCCTGGTCTAACTTAGAAAGAACAATACCATTTAAACAATTTCATTTTGGTTTTACTTGGTGCTGTTACCCCCTTTTTACATTGTGTGCAATATGTGTTATTTTTATAAAAAGGGGGTCCTTGAAGACTAGAAAGGGGTGAATATAGTTTCATGAATTTTTATGGAAATGTATTTTCTCAAAATGTTTAAACAGTTGTTACACAATTGGATCAAAACACTTCAAATATTCACTAACCATATAAAGAATTAACACATTTGAAATTTGTTAATGCATGAAATCAATTGATTGATCACCTGAGAAGATAATGGAATCTTAATTCCAAAAGCTATTATGTATATCGTAGTTAGCATGGGGTGTATCTGCAAAAGGAACTTTCTTGTCAAAGTAAGACAATGTGCTAGAAGGTATCAAGTAAGTGAATTAATTTTGTGACCATGCCTAGGGGTGAGTTTCCTATTTATTAAGTAGTGCATTGTGATACACTCCATACAAATCAAAGAACTACCTAAAGTCTAAAATCTTAATCCTAAAGGAAAATAATCTTTTTATTTTGCTATATATACCCTCTGGGAACTTAAATGAATAAAGATATTAGTATGAGAGAACTTACAATGAAGAAAGATAAATATTAAATGTTTTTTATTTTATTTTGAAAAATGGGTTAAAAAGATTTATAGTTGTGAGAAATAAAGCACGGAACTCACTTATGAATATGTTTTTTAGCATGATGAATTGATTAAAAGAAGACTTGAACCAATTCAAGTACTTCAAAATGTTACAAGAACAATGTTGAATAAATTTAATGTATGGATGGATTGATTCAAGGTTGTTTCCTAGAAAATAGTTTGATGATGTCTAAATCATTTCATAACATCTTCCTCATTTTACTAAGTTTACCAAGTCTTCTATGTGTTTTTGACAAATATAATGAGTCTCTGAAAAATAAGTTTGTAGAAGCTTCTATTCATAATAATTTAAATAAAATAATAAATAATAAAAAGGGTAATTAAAAATGAGTTGTTGAAGTATTCAACGGGAATAATTGTTACCGTTGCAAAGTAAGTTTCTAGAATTGTGTATTCACATTAATTTTGATTTTACAAAATAAAAAGGGTAATTAAACATGAGTCGTCGAAGTATTCAACGGTAATAAATGTTACCGTTGCGGGTAAGCTTCTAGAAGTATATATTCATATTTGCAATATAAATTTATATTTTGATCATTCTCAGTCTCCAACAAACAATCTAGAAATAAGACATACACATTGATCATATTATCTTCAAGCTTCGAATTGGGGTACAAAATCACATAGTCGAGGTAATAAACATGTGAACAACCGCCGATGAAGAAAGCGTCGTTTGCCGTTTTTGTTTCCGTGCAGATTTCGTAAATAAATGGAACGACGTTAGAATTTGTTGATGAAGACTCTCCTTTTTCAATGTTAATTCTTTGACGTTTTCTAAAAGGATTGATTTTGGGAACAGAGTCTAGTATTCTTACTTTGTCATCGTCGTCTCCATCGGAAAGGCCGATGGCGACGGGGGTGGAGTTTTGGCTGTGGTTGGAGAGAGTTGAAAAAATCATTCTCTTTTGCTGACGTTGACCATTCACTCTTCATGAGGTATGATCACTCGAAATCTCGTCTTATCTCCCTCTCGATCTACTTCCCTTTCTTGAAGAGAATTAATTCACTCTTAAATCCTTTTATTATTTGTCGTTTTCCTTTCAAAACTTTAATCTTCCTCTCATCTCAACACTCTCTTTTCACAATTGAAGTGTCACCCTCTCATCTTTCACAATCTCTCCTTCTTTCATACACACAACATGATTAGAACAACATGTTTTGTGAATCAATGATTTTGTACTCCTTTTTTTGAATATATTACTAGGAAGTAAATATCCCCTTGGAGAGAAAGCTTATTTCGTATACGATGATCTTCAGAGATATGAATTTTAAATGCCCTTAACTTCTTTTGATAAGGTGTTTTCCATTATCATAAAGTAATATAGAATAAAATTTCATTGTTTATTTAAAATTGAATGGAGCAAAACGCGTACAAATCTCTCTCCTGAAAAAATAAATGAATAGCTAACTCAAACTATGAAGTAATCTATATTCAATTTCATTCCACCCATCATCTTTCTTTTCCTTCTATTTAGATAAAATAAAAAATCCATATTCATTTTATCCTAAAATATTCAAACAATAAAATAAATCTCTATTTTATTTCTCTTAATTTCATCAAGCTACTCTTCATTCTACCCTCTTAATTTTAAAATATCAAATAGTCTAAAAATAATAAAATAAAATCTCTATTTTATTTCTCTTAATTTTATTCCGCTATACTTCATTCTACCCTCTTACTTTTAAACTATCAAAGAATCTAAAGATAGCAAGTACAAGTAGACCAAGTCCAAGGAAAAAGAGAAGTTATCAAGAAACACACTAAAAGAACTTGGAATTTCAATTTGAAGAACTCAAATGGCCCAATATTTATAATTTCATGAACCAACCCAATAGTTTAAAATAATAATAAATACCATTTGAATTGGTTCATGAATTTCCAAATGAGTCTTCAAGAGTAAGCAAAGTGACAGTGTAGTCTATAACTCGCTCACAATCACTCACCATCAATTCAACACCCTACTTCAATTCCAATCACTATGAAAACGACAACCACCACCACCACAACTAGTGTCGTTCCCCCATCAACGACAGAAGTAATCGACGTCGAATCATTTCATCTCCCTCCGACCACCACCAAAACCTCCACCCCCGTCGTCATCGACCTTTCCGACGGAGAAGACGACGATGAAGTAAGGATACTCAATTTCGTTCCGAAAATCAATCCTTTTCGAAAACGACAAAGGATCAACGTCGAAAAAGGCGAGTCTTCGTCTGCTAATGCTAATAAAAACGTCGTGCCGTTTATCTGCGAAATCTGCACGGAAACAAAAACTGCGAACGACGCTTTCTTCATCAGCGGTTGTTCTCATGCGTACTGCTCTGATTGCGTGGCTTTGTACGTAAGTTCGAAGCTGGAGGATAATGTGATCAACGTCAGGTGTCCTGTTTCTGGTTGCAGTGGTTTGTTGGAAGCTGAGGATTGTCGTTCTATTCTTCCAGTGGAGGTTTTCGATCGGTGGGGGAAGGCGGCGTGTGAGGCGTTGTTTGATGTATCTGAGAAATTCTATTGTCCTTATGCAGATTGTTCTGCTCTTTTGATCAATGATGGGACGGAGGCTGTTCAGTTTTCGGAGTGTCCGAATTGTAGGAAGATGTTTTGTGCTCAATGTAAGGTTCCGTGGCACGATGGGATCGAATGCAGCGAGTTCCAGAAGCTGAACGCGGACGAGAGAGGGAAAGATGATGTTATGCTGATGCGGCTCGCGAAGGATATGAATTGGAGGAGATGCCCTAATTGTAGGTTCTATGTTGCGAAATCGGAAGGTTGCTTGTTCATGAAATGCAGGTGATTTTCTTACATTACTAGTGCTATTATTATTATTATCAATATCTAAACTTTATTATGCTGTGTTATGCTTGTATTATGCTGTAAATGTAATTGTGTCAATGCTTCATATTTTTTGAAAATGGAACTATTATGCTATAAGGGTTATGTTGAATTTATGGGTGATAATTAATTGATGATAGAAAACAACCACATGAGAATTTGATGAAATGCATGTAGAATATATAGATCAAAATTGGATGTTTATTGTATCGGATAACAGAAACATTTGGTTTAGCAGGAAGGGGGTATTCAAAATATCTTGTGGTAAGGGAAGGTAATTCATTGTTTCTCCTCTGTTTTGAGTTTGTCAAATTCTGTACAAGTCGTTGAAAAGGGTCATTTATGGCATCAATGTTTTGAAGTAGTGATAATAGTGGCAATAGCGCTATTGTGTAGCGGAATTTGAACAAGTCACTATTGTTTTGTGATACGCTATTTGCATTGTCCGATGTCGTATAGTGGCAGTTTAGCTGTATGTATAGCTCTGTAGCATCGCGGATCTAAACATACGGCTATTTCCCGCGATATGACGGATCTAAACAAACGGCTATTTCCCGCGATATGGTGGATCTAAACAAACGGCTATTTCCCGCGATATGGCGGATCTAAACTAACGGCTATTTCCCGCGATATGGCGGATCTAAACAAACGGCTATTTCCCGCAATATGCGATTGACAAACATTGTACGACATTGTGGGTAGTTTCTCGTTTTTAATTGAGGACATTCCCAGAGCAATTTTGTTCAAGGTCTTGATTTGATGCGACACTTTTAACTTTGTTTGGCAGCAAGTTTTGAAATTGTGGACTGTGGTTGTATTGCAGTCCAATTCGTTGTTAAATAGCCGCTATGGCGGCGCTATACCACTATAGCATAGTGGAATTCAGAAAAACCGCGATTGTCTATTTAGTACAAAATGTTGTCAATAGCAGCTATAGCAGCATTATAGCACTACTGCATGGCTGAGTTTAAAAATTTGCTATCTGCAATTGACAACCCTGCTTGGTATTACGGAAAATTGCGGTCAAATGGAACCTTAATCCCTATAGTGTTGCAGTAATATGACATAAAATCTTTGAAGTCGTGATCAAAATTCTTGATTGCATACCGTTTTTTGTAAAATTCTGTTGGGATCTTCTGCAACTTACTGATTGATAGTCAAGATAAAATAACAGATGCTTCTTTTCTATTATATTTAACAAATCCCCTTTTTTAGAGATATTAAAAATTTGACAGTAAATGTTGGCTTCGCTTTCATGTGCTCAGTGACGGATCCAAAAATTCCATCTTGGGCAGACAATACTCGAATACATAAAATACTCATTTATTTTACTTTCTTCATTTTACCTATCCTTCACATGTTCTATTTTATTCCACTTTCTGCATCCCATTTATTTCCTTCATTTGTCATGAGTCATGGCAGATTTCATGTATCTCTTATTACTAGGGAATTCTCTGTCAGAGATTATTGTTTTCAGTTAGTTTATTATGGTCATGTAAATCTGTTATCTGGCTTTTTCACTACTTTCTTTTATGTCTTTGTGTTTGCCTTCATTACAGAACACTTACAAGTTATTACCTTGTAAAGGGTTGATAGTCATCGCATAATACAAAGCTCTCTAAAGCACAACATTCATGCATATGATTCGAGTCGATTTATCTGGATTCGTGAATTGATGTTTGAATTTTCTTTTATTTTGACTTGCAGGTGTGGAATTGCCTTCTGTTACAACTGTGGAGTTCGTAACAATAATCGTAGCAGTCATTATTGCAACAACTGTAGGCACTAACCACATTTTTCATTGTGCATGTAAAATATTAGAACAGTGTATCTTTATCGGTAAGAGTCTATGGCTGCATAGTTCCTATTTATCTTTAGCGCAATACTTGCAATTGAAGCAAGTTGTGTTATTCTGCATAGACAGTGATATCCTTATGAACAATGTCCTGAGATTTAGGCATCTGAAGCACTTCTGTGACTTGTCGGTGATCAAAACATCAATGATAATGAGGATGCTACCTTCTGTATTCTTGTGTATGAACATCATTTGTCACACCATAATGTTCTTCTCAAAAAGCTACCATCTGTATGCTTGTGTATGAACATCATTTATCACAATAATGTTCTTTCTAAATTCTACCTTATGTTTGTATGTGCATGATGAACATCATTTGTCACACCATAATGTTCTTCTGAAAACAACTTTTTACATAAATTACTTGCATATTTCCATCACATTCAAAATGAAGAAGCACCCTTTTTATTCCTCAATCATCTAGCAGTGATTTTAAATGTATTCTTTAAAATGGCTGTCAATCACAATGACTCAAGTTTTGCTACAATTTGTAAACAATATATATATATATATATATATATATATATATATATATATATATATATATATATATATATATATATATATATATATATATATATATATTTCAAACAGATCAGCTGAATTATATTTCACACTTTGTTTTAAATGTTCATCAACCAATGAGGAATTTAGTTTTAGTTACGTAATGTAACAAACATTCTCAGAGTGGATAGTTTGTCACGCACACGACACATAAAAAGTGAAATTCCCTTTACTTTTGACATGTTTTACGGACCCCAATTTTTTTTTTAATTTTGACTATTTTCAAAAGAATTGTTAACGTATTAGAAGGACTCTCGGTATCTAGTGTTGCATACACAATCATGATCCATCTTCCTACTTCAACTTTTTCATTTTCAAAAATCTCTAAAATACTCAAAATCACATTTTAAATTTTCATTGAATCAAAGAACAAAGATTACATTTTGATCAATCTCATTACTATACATTAGGTATGTTTGTATTTATCATTTATATTGTTTTGTCGGTGGTTGTTCATGTTTGCAATTGTTTCAAAAGGATCATAGGGCACACAACTTTTTGCATTTTTTTAATAAGATAATATATACACATTTTTTTAATAAGATAATATATAGAAAAGAATTTGTACAAATTAGAGAGGGAGAGTATACCAAAACCCTCTTATAGAAAAACAAACTTAATGAAGGACAAATAAAGTTTATTCTTTATAAAATCTACTCTAAAAAATAGGTATTGAGCTGAAATGAATTGAGTTTGTAACACTAAGACATATATTAGAAAGAGAATCAACGCATCTCTTCTCTTCTCTGTAGATGTGAGGAGCAACAAAAGATATATTAGTAGTGATATTTACACAGTTAATCCATCTGGTGCGAATTTGTAAAGGCACATTGAAGGGAGGTTTAAAAGCTTAAACCACAATTATAGAATCCGATTCTAACCATAAATTATGTCAACCCTTTTCATTCGCAAACTCAATTGTTGACATAGCACCGAAATGTTTGACAATAAGAGAGTTCAAGACACCCAAAAAGTAAAGAAAAGCTCATAGAAACTGTCCCTCATAATCTCTAGCAATATCACCGCAAGCAGAGGGACTCGGGTTACCTAAAGACGGACCATCACAATTGATTTTAATCCAGATACACATGTGCGGCTTCCAAATAACTTTCAAAATTTTAGGGGCGTTTAGAGGCTGAATTCTGACCTTGAAATATTTAAGCATCTCAAAATTGTGAATGTTCACAAAGGAAGAAGCCTTGTAGTTATTTCTAGAAAGAGAAAAAGCAGACAAGATGTAAGAGATAGAAGAAGTAGAAATGAGTCTCTCTTTGAATCTGACACTATTTTGAGCAATCCAAACATCATTGAACAAATGGATAAATGAAACATAAAAAACTAACTTACATTGATCGTGTTGGGTGTGAATATGGAAGTAGAAAAATGATCTAAGGGGGGTGAATAGACCCAAATAAAAATCAACCGTTTTAAAAAAAAAATTATCAGAGTGTTTTCAAAATTGCGAGCAGAAGGTTTGATACGAAAATATGAAAATTATACTATTATAATTTTTGATCACATTAACACTAAATCTTTCACAAACGCCAAAGATGAATATGATGAAACACAAGGTATTCAATTGATTCAGTTGTATAATCTACGAGGTGTGTTTATACAAAGATTCAATATAGTGAATTCTAACCTCAATCGTTTCTCAAAATTTAATCACCAATTAAACTCAATAAGGTATCCAATTTTAACAAAACCTAATGCTTATGTAATAAATCACTATCAATTAAATAAACGATAAACTATGCTAGAATTGAAATACATAAGCATGCAAATACTACGAAATTAAGTGTGTGTGTGTGTGTGTGCACGTGTGTGTGTGTGTGTTTGTGTGCGTGTGTGTGTGTGTGTATGTGTGTGTATGTGTGTGTGCATCTGTGTGTGTGTGTGTGAGAGAGATAGATAGATAGATAGATAGATAGATAGGTAGATAGATAGATAGATAGATAGATAGATAGAGAGAGAGAGAGAGAGAGAGAGAGAGAGAGAGAGGACACTGAGATTTATAGTGCTTCAGCGTTCGTACTCGTTTTGCCTACATGCACTCTTCAATGGTTTTCCATTGGAACCTGCATTGTTCCTTTTATTTGACAAATATTTGCAAGAGTTCATACAATCACCAATCTACAATAATGTTGAGAAAATAAAATCTCCTATATGGATCTTGACTTGTATATAGCACAATGCAAACTCTTCTACATAATCTTTACTCGATTAACGCTTCTTAAATCTTCCAACATCACCAATTTGCTACAAGCCTTCATGTGTAGCAATCAATCCCTTGATCCTACTGATTCCTTGAGCGATGAATTGTCCGAGGATTTGAGAAGAACTTTGTCTTATCTGTAGCCTTCCACACATTCATTACTAAGGAAATTATGGAGAGAAGAACCTACTTCTTTTCAATGAAATTTGTCATCAGCATTGACAATCACCTCAATCTTGCAAACAATTTGAAAATCTCAACCAAATCTTCAAGAACGATTAGTTTCAAGAACACATCTCCTTCAATCAATTACAAATCTCTTGTTATCCAAATTTGAATCAAATTGAAGTTGAAGATGCAAGAATTTCGTTGCAAGAACTTTGAACTTTTAAGATATAGGAAATTGATTTCTCACGAAATCATAATGTTCATTATGATACTCACTATGATTTGTTTATTGAGAAATGATGATAAATTTTTTTTATATAGCTTGAGATTAAACACCGAAAATAGCTGAAAGTGCCAATTAGATTCGAATCAAGAATATTTCATGGTTTGAGTCAAATGAACAAGTGAAATGGAATAAAAGAGAAACAGAGTTTTGACCCAATTTTCTGTTGTTTTAAATCAAGAGAAAAGTATGATTTAAAAAACACCTTGTGATTCGAATCATGTGTTAAATTTGAGTCGAATCAAATAGGCCAAGCTAACTGAAAAAATATGGAAAAATTGCATGATTCGAATCATGTGTAAAGTGTGATTTGAATCAATTGCTGAAGAGGTGACCCCAGCGTTTATGTTTACCCCTAAATTTGGTAAATAATCAATAATCTCTTTGGAAAATGTTTACTTGAAGGATCGACTAGTGAATCCTAAGACATAATGCTTAAATTCTCTTAAAATTATGTTTGATGGTATTGTAGTTTTTAAAGAACTTCTAAATTTGCAGGAAGGTAAAAATTAAACTTGTAAAAATTAAGGAAGTAAAGGGATTTCGACAGGGTCAAAATGCTTGCAAAAATGAAGACGAAAAGTAAGTGAATTTTTAGGTAATAAAGGTAAAGAACAAGAAACATGAGAAATTGCATCAAATATGTAATGGTGGTATGCAAAATCATACATTCTCTCAGTGACTCATTTTTCGTCGTCGCTTGGGTACTCTGAGTGTTTGAGTGTTTCTATAATGAAATTGTCACCCTTAATCCTAACACTAGAATCCTTATTTATAGTAATACATGAATAATTTCCTACAATTACTCTAATCCTATCAATTGACACATCAATTTTCTTGATTTCGACCTCACTGGTCTGTCTTCACGTGTCTTCATTGCATGGATAAGACTCTCAGACAGTTACACAATCAGACTGCAATGTTTCGCTTCAAACTGCCTTCGTAGAATCTTCTGAGAGATAACTCTAAATTTTTTTTCTAAGTCTTCAGCTTTAATCCAATATGGACATTTTGACACCCTTGGACCAAAAAATCCCAACTGTCGAAATGCTAGTGTTTAGCTCCATTTCCTTAAGAACTTTGTTGGATCTTTTCTGTTGAACTCATGACTTCGAAATTCCATGCCAACAAATTGCCCCCCAAAAATTTCACTTTGACGTAGATGGAGATATGGGTATTTTTGAAACTTATCATTATTGTGTACAATCATGGATTGACATCATGGTCATCATTGCACTTTTAGAAAAACGTCTTCTCGAGACGTGCAACTACCTACTCTCAATCATGACTCCAATTTCCTAGAATAAGGGGGGCATAAGCAATTGAACCTATAATTTCACCTCTCAACAACAAACTCTTGTCTAAAAAAAGATGCACCATTTGTCCAAAAGAAACTTAATTGAAAAGTCTTTTTCATGCTCTATAAAAACCTATTTCTTCTATCAATTTCATTTCTTCTTCTCTTTCTATCTATGATATGTATTTCTTGAAATATGGGTCTATATCTTTTCAAATACTTGTCATTTATTTGCAATATTCTTTCTTTGGGAGATATCTCTTCTATTTCGTATGCATTGTTTATAAACACTTGCACGATTTGAAATGGTCCCTCCCAGTTTGGGGAGCATTTGCCCAAGGTTCAATCATTCTTATCCATAGGTAGAATCACCTTCCACATTAAATGTTCTAGAGAAAAAGTTTTTTCCTTGACCTTTTTGTTATAAGCCTTAGTCACACATTCTTTTTGTCTTATTAAAACGTCTAATGCAACCAACCTTTCTTCGTCCAAATTTACCAACTCATCTAACATCATACCCCGATAATACTCAGTTGGTATTTCAAAGTGCCTTTGTATTCTAGAAGATTGAAGATATATCTCTATAGGCAAAACTGTGTCATACCCATAAGTAAGTCGAAATGGTTTAGAGTTGGTCGACTCTTTAGAGGAATTTCGACAAACCCATAGTACTTGGTCTAATGTCTTGTGCCAACTCTTTGGATTTTGACCTATGTGCTTTTTAATTAAACAAATTATGACCTTGTTATCCACTTCGACCTAGCCATTTGTTTGAGCATAATAAAGCGTCGGAGTTAGCAGTTTAAAACCTATTTTTGAGGCAAACTTTACCATCTTTCGACCTGTGAACGCTGAACCTTGGTCTGTGGTAATAGTCTCATGGATTCCAAACCTATATATGATGTGATTATGTATGAAACTAATCACGTACTCTTGATCAACTTTAGGTAAATGAATGGCCAATATCCACTTGGTAAAATAGTCTATCCCAACTGGGATGTATTTATGCCCATTCGACGGTGAGGATTTAATTTCCCCAATTAAGTCCAAATCCCATACTCCGAATGTCATGGCTTGATTATTGAGTGTAACTCACTTGCTGGCACATGTTGTATACCTGTCTATCTTTGGCATTCTTGACAACCCATAGCAAATTCTATGTAATCTTTTAACAAAGTTGGCCAATAAACACCCAATCAAAACAAAATCCATTTCATCTTTTGGCACACTTGATGGGAACCACTTAACCCTCCAT
Organism: Lathyrus oleraceus; assembly: GCF_024323335.1. Classification (NCBI taxonomy): domain Eukaryota; kingdom Viridiplantae; phylum Streptophyta; class Magnoliopsida; order Fabales; family Fabaceae; genus Lathyrus; species Lathyrus oleraceus. The sequence goes on from NC_066579.1 coordinate 356,385,033, forward strand.
GGACTTCATAAATTGCTAAGTACACTTCGCTTTTTCTATGTCGATCCTAAAGATATAAGGGAGTTAGTCTTTAGAAATGAGTGGCTAGATGTAGGGATACTACATGTTTGGTGCACGTAAGTATAAAATTTAATATCTCATTAGGGTACATTCATCATTTTGTATAGAACTATTTCCTCACTTATTTTTTGAGTTTTGTTTAACCATTTAGGTACATTCATCGTGTTTGTATAGAATTAAATAAATAAGATATTTATGGATTCTTGGATCCATATAGTATTCGATTTATAAATTATTCTCCAAAATTGATTGAAACATACATATCATCACATATATGTGGGGGAAAAGATTGTTACTTAGCACCATTTATCCATGCGTGAGTAATTTTGAAATTGTGGTTTCTAAATTATGTTTAGTTTCAATGTTTTACCAAATACTAATTATTTATGCTCGTGTTCATTCAGCAACCATTTTCAATTGATCATCATATCTCTTCGAACGAATATGGTAACTACAATGTGTTCCTTACGTTATCCACTTGAACCTAAGATGAAATAAATTATTTCTAGGTAATTTCATGTTCATGATACTTTTAATAATATTTATTTGACTTTGTAATTAGTTTAGTGTGTATTATATTTAAATCATTTTTAATGTACATGGTTAGGGAGTGACATTATAATATGAACAATTCTAGAAAAAATCTCTCATTTTGTACGCCTTTGGTAAGTGGATTACTTGTGACATTCATTTATATATATAGAAAAGTTGATAAGGAAAAGCTGCTTTCCTGAGAAGTTATGGATAATAATTAGGCTTTTTATTCAGCTTGGGTGAAGATATAAAATATAGAAAAGTCTCTAAAAGAGTCTCAAGATAGTCAGAAGAATACTGAAGATGGCCTCAATGATATGTGTCTTGAGAATCTTGATCTTTCTAAGGAATTTGATAAGTCAAAAGAGGAAAGTTACTCCTAAAGGTGAGAAAAACACAAGAAGGGGTGTTGAATTGTGTTATACTTTTTCTTTATTTTTAAATCTCTTGTCAAATTCTAAATACAAAGTATAAAATCTGAATCAAAGGTAAGAGGTAGGAAGTAGTTAAGTAATGCAAGAAATAAGAGAGACACACAAAGTTATCCTAGTTCCTCATACAAACCGAGAGTAATCCAGTCCCTTTGTACTTACAAGAGATTTTCATTATAATCACACAAGATTTCAATTAGCTCAAGCACACAAGCAAGAGACTTCCGATGCTTAAACACAAAGTAAGAGAATTCTATTCTCATGAACACAAGCAAGAGACTTCTAATGCTCAAGCACACATGCAAGAGACTTCTATGCTCAAGCACACAAGCAAGAGACTTCAAATGCTCAAACACTAAGTAAGATAATTTTAACAATCTACCTAATATATAAAGGATTGTTTGAGGTAATACACTTAATATACAATTAGAAGTGTAAACAAAATACAACGCAAGAAGAACTCTTTAAGACTTAGGGATTTCTAGAATATACAAAGGTAAGAAATCCTAAGTTAAACTTGTGCTTTTGTTTTAACAAAGTAATTGTTCTTTTAATGTCAATAGTTCCATTATTGTTCTTCAATTCTTCAGCTCCTTAAATAGAAAAGGAAAAGAGTCGTTCGAGAACTTAGACAAGAAAGTATTTAAGAAGCTTTAATAAAGAAGTTAAGATGTTTCTTCAAATTGTTAAAGTCGTTGAAAGCTTATTTGAGATCTCTTATCTACAAAAGAAATTATTAGTTGCATCCAGCTGAATCTATGATAAAAAGCTTAGGTCTTGACATGGTCAAAAGAAGATAAACTAGCCACAGAGTCTAACAGTGACCTATCAGAGTCAGCTTGGTTTTTGCGCTTTGACTGGCTTCAGGTTCTGATCATCAGCGAAAGACTTATTCAAAGTATGGTCTTTAGAGACTGACTTCTTTAGACGTTGGCCTTCAAACGTTGACCTCTTCAGAGGTGGATCTTCATATGTTAACTTCTTCAGAGTTTAGTCTTTAGCTTTTGATTTGTCATATTCTAATCTTTAAGCTTCTCTTTATATGTTCTTAATCATAATGAATACTTAGATTATTCATGAATTTTTAGTCTATGGTCCTGCACACTTGAAAAAATATTAGTATACCAAATTGTTCTTTAAATACTTTGGTATCATCAAAACTTAAGATATATGGCACAAACTAATTTTGTTCTAAAGATCTCCCTTTTTTTATGATGACAAACACAAGTATTTAAGAAAAATGGTTGTTAATTTAATTAACAAGTTGACTCCAGGGTCTGAGGTTTGTAAGCTCCCCTAGATTCTAATAGTCCAGAGGGTGAGGTTTGTAAGCTCCCCCTAAGTTATATCTAGGTTAATTAAATTTAAACATTAAAGCATAAATAATAACTCTTCAGAATTCAAGCATAAATAATAAATTTCAGATTCAGTTGCTTAAATACTTTTATATCTACTCCTCCTTTTGTCATCAACAAAAAAAAGGAAATACAAAAGATATTGTAGAAAGCAAGTTATAAACTCAAAAGAGAATAGCCAGAAGCACAAAGAGCTTAAAATCCAATTCACAGATATCAATGTTTGGGATCTTATCAAATATGGATAAAAGTGAATCAAAATCATGTTCGTTTCTCCCTTATTTGTCATCAAACAATAGAAATTATTTGAAGGTATCATCAATAACAAAAATGTAAGAAATATGGTCAAAATTTGGCTAGAACGGTTGTGAACAATCTCTTCAATTCTCGAGATGGTCAAGGCTGGTCCTGACAACTAAGCATTTGAGAGAAACAATACAGTCAAAGCTAGGAAGATATGCTTGAAGACCAAGGTCATGTATCTCTCCTATGTCCACTAGTTCATAATAATCAACACTAATTTTGCTTTTATACCAAACTCTTCATATAAGCTATGTTCCATTACCAACAAAGTCACATTCCTCATTCTTCCAATCTAGATCTTCTCAAAATAGATAATATGGGCAAATCTCCAAGAAATCTAAGGAGGGCTCTTCCCAAGAGGTTAGCAAGACTATTTTAAAATCTATGATGATGAGGGGAAGAAACACATAATAAAATAGGCTTAAGAATTCTGAAGGTTCAAAGTTACAATCTGGTTTATCTGCTGGAAATTATTTGGTAGGAAGGACTTCAGTCTCAAAGGTGAAGACCCTTAAGAAGAAGAAGAAGAAGGATACAACTGATGGCATTGAATCAGACACTGATGAGGACTGGATGACTTCCTCATAATGGGAGGTTTTCATCCTGATGTAATATGAGAGTTGTAGTCTTTGTAATGCATCTATTAGATTTTAATAAAGAGTCTAGATTTGTAATAATTTCTTAATCAATAATAACAAATCATTTCCCATTGCATTTTTTTATGATTCTCTTTCCATTAACATCCTTTAGAGTGAGCCATCAGAAGATATGTTTCAGAGAAGTTTTCAACCATTTTAGTCGGTTTTGTGTTGTATGTGTTAAGAGTAATATTGTGAATTACAAAAAATAATAATTACACAACCATTAAAACAAATGACTAGGGGGGCGTCAAAACATGATTTTACTTTACCCAATAAAGTAACTCCCAAAGGTAACTTAAACTTTTCACAACACTAAGAATATACATGACAGAAGTCACACTTCTTTGCCTTAACAAAACAACACTTGGTTATACCCATAAATATATCTCAGAGTCTAGAAGACAGAAAAATCCTAGAGGAATTCTAACTTAGGACCTTCTTAACTAGAGAACCTTCTTACACAGAGGACTAACTGGTTCAGAGTCAAATAACCCATGACCACATATAAAGCTGAAGGTAAATATTCAACAGTTAAAAGACCACATGTAAGAGACCTTTCAGATTAAGGACACATAAGTGGACAAATGTTACAATAAGTTAAATATTTTTCCACTTAAATGCTATCAGAGACAACTAATCAAATTCTGAGTATCATAACTGAGATGCTTTAGAGGCTACTATCCATCAGGATCTAGTTTAGAGCTTCTGATCACAGTAGCATCTGATTATTATCAGACTCTGATACTCCATTCAAAAGTAAGCGTTAATATTTTACAAAATGCATGTTCAGATTCTTTTTAATAAAATCAAATATTTCAACAATAAGAGGCTTGCTAAATATATCAGCCAATTGATGATCGGTATCAATGAACTGTATATCTATCACACCCTTTTGTACATAATCTCTAATAAAATAATGTTATATTTCTATGTTCCTAGTTCTTGAATGTTGAATATGATTCTTTGTCAAACAAATATCAGCAGTATTATCAAAAAATATTAGAATATTGCTTCCACATATTTGATAATCTTCCAACTTATATTTCATCTAGAGTAGTTGTGTGCAACAACTTGCAGTTGAGATGTATTCTGCTTCTGTTGTAGTTAAAGCAATAATTTCTTTTCTTTTACTATCTCAGAATATAAGGTTTTCACCTATGATTTGATAGTTTCCACTAGTGGATTTTGTCTTAATTCTATCCCTAACATAGTCAGCATCATAAAATTCAACTAGCTTATAATCTAGGGATATTTTATAAAGCAACCCTAGATTGGTTGTTCCCTTCAAATACCTAAATATCTTCTTAGTAGTAGTTAATTGAATCTCTATAGGATCTAAATCAAACCTTGCACATGGAAAAACACTAAGCAAAATATATGGTCTTAAAGTTGTTAAATAAAGTAAATAGTCAATCATACCTCTATACAACTTTTGACAGACCTTGGTGTTGCTTTCCTCTTTGCTCAGATTACAGGTTGGATGCATAAGAGTTGTTTTGATCTTGCAATCATCTAGCTTGAACTTCTTCATAATATCCTTTGTATATTTTTCTGATGAACATAGACTCCATACTTGCATTAATTTATTTTAATACCAAGGAAGAACTTCATCTCTCCCATCATACTCATCTCAAATTCAACCTGCATTGTCTTTGAAAATTCCTTGAAAACGAAAGCATTAGTAGAACCAAATATAATATAACCCATGTATACTTGGACAATTAAGATGTCATTTTTAAGTGTCTTTATAAAGAGTGTAGTGTCTACTTGCCCTTTTTAAATACCATTTTCTAACTGAAAAATTACTCAGTCTCTCATACCAAGCTCTGAGAGCTTGTTTGAATCCATAAAGTGATTTCTTAAGTTTGAAAACATGATCTGGGTGAACTTATTCCTCAAACCTAGGTGGTTTTTTGACATACACTTCTTCAGAAATAACTCCCTTTAAAAATGCACTGTTAGTGAACAAGTTGGTAGTTGTTGTCCCTTTCAGATGTACAAAGTTTACAATTATAGCATTGAACAAATGGACCAAAAGGAAACTTGATCATCGGGAAATAAACTTATAAATTAAAGGAAAAGGATGCGAAAAGAATCAAAGGACTTGTACTCAACCTTCAGATACATCAACTAGTAAGGTTTGAGCCAAATAAATTCCATTGTTACTATTCCTTTTTATTGAGTGTATCTATACATTATTGTCTTATCAGGTTTGAACTATTTTTGATTAAATTTGTCTGGTTTGATTAACACGCACTGAGGCGGTTTTCTTCTTTAACTTTGAGCCATTTTAAACAACCCTATAGTAATAGGTACATTCGTTGCTAACCACTTTGAGCTTAGCCTTTCTTTCGGTGACTTAGCCTTAGTTCTTAGCCGTATGACTGGAAAAATCTTATCTTTCCACCCTCTCTTTGGAGTTAGGTAGATCTTTAGTTCTTAAGTGGTAAGTGTAGCGAGGTATTCGTTACCATTAGAGATATTGACTAAATCCAAGGTAAACTATACAAGTCGAGTCGCCACCGCACTTTTATTTATCCAAAGGAATGGTTAGAAAGCGAACAAAAACCTAAAAGTTTTATCAAATCAAAAACTAGTAAAAATGTCAGAGACCTGGGTAAGGGGGTTGGTTATGCAATGAGAAGGTTTTAAGCACCCAAAACATCCTAGGTACTCCTAGGGAGCCCTTTTCATATTTGTTGTAAGGTTGGTATTTTGTGAAAATTTGTTTGTGCAAACATGATTGAAGAGATGAGAAGAGAATATACAAGTTATTTACATTTTGTGTTTGGATGGATAAACCCATTGCCTACGTACCATCTTAAAAAGGATTAGGATCAAAACCTCGTAGTTCGGGGTAAAAATCTCAAAAACAAGTTGGTGAATTGATTGGTCCAAAAGCCTTAAGGTCTTTTGTTATCCAAGGGAGAAAACTCAACCTAAAACCACAGATCCACCACGTGAGGATAACTTCAACATGCTAGTGAGGGGTTAACCCTATAATAAGCATGGAAGACTCATTGTCCATCACTAAGGATATAGGTGAGTATTACATCTACCTCAAGAATAACTCAAACCTAATAGCTAAAGGTTATGGAAAATTTTGATTAATAAAGTGGCCATTGAAACCACAAAAGAGTATTTGAATGGGTTATATTTGCCAATGAAAAGTATGTACAAAATATGGTCAAAGTTGACTTAGAAGTTCAATTCAAAATAAGTGTTATAAAAAGAGAGTTTGAAAATCAATAGCATAAGGCTTAGGTTTCTAATGTTTGAAAACAAATGTCAAATGTTTGCACAAAATATTTGGCTTGGGTTAGAGTGGAGGGAAGAAGAAGAATGGCTAAGGTCCTAATCATACAAGAGATAAGGGATAAGAAACAAGACCACAAATGGAGTTCCTCTCTTGAGATCATATTGATGATCCAAGTAGCTCCCAACCTTTGGAATATGCAAGTAAAATAATAGTAAGCTCAAGCAATCAACACAATCAAACAAGCTTCTTAGGAGATCCCCAATGTATCTTGTATCTTTCACTTTGGATGAACATGGCAATGGTTCTTCAATTTGAGCTCATATAGGGTTCCGTAACACAAAAGCACACACATCAAAAAGTTTTATGAAGCAAATCAAGAATGGACAAGAGTGAGTTTAGAGGTTTAGTCCTTCTAATCCATCTTCAACATTAAGGTCCTTTTACTCCAGTTTGCATCGGGAATATCCTAGAAACTAAGTCCATTTGTCCATTCCTTTGCATTTAGTCCACAACAATCAAAACAAAATACAAGCACAATAATATATACACAATTATGTGCCCAAGTGAGCAAAAGGCAAATTGCATTAACATAAACATGTGCTCAAGTGAGCAAAGGGGGAAAAGCAAATGAATAATATGGACAAGAATAGTAAATTGCATAAATGTAAAGAGCAAGAAGTAAATGTTAATGGTTAATGGTTAGTGTTAGTAGTTAGTGTGCCATAAGGCAAATTTAGCGCTATGTTAAGCAATCGTAATTGGACTTATGTAGAAGTCACAACTATCTGAGGCCGGTCAATAATAATGTAGGCAACAACACAAGTTAGAGGTCTTGATTAGTGAATCAAACTCCAACAACTTGCCATGCCAAAAAGAAGATGAGAAATGATCTTGTATTGATTTAGGTTCTTTGCATGATTTAGAAAGCAATCTATCCTTAATGCAAAGCCATTCACTTGATCCATGATCAAGATGATTTAGATTTGAATCAAGGAAGATTAAACCTCCCTAATCAATGCTAACCACCAATCTTTAACTCATTGATCAAAAAAGAAAAAGAAAAAGGAGGAGAAGAAGAAGAATATTAAAGTGCATTAAATAAAATGGAAGTTACTAATCGACAAGCATTGACCAAAGATAGAGAAGATCAAGGTCAAACAATAGAAAACAGAAGCAAAATGAAGATTAGAAGTCAAGAACCAAATAAAATATTTTTGGCATTTTTAATATTTAAAATAAAACTTGAATTAAAATAATAAAGAAAGGTCAAACTTCAAATTCACTTCAAATCAACTTTGAAAAGTCCAAGTGAATTATCCCAAGTTCAACAAGGTCAAACAAAGTTTGAGAAAAAATTTCAGCATTTTTAGAAGTCAGAAACTATTTTAAATCAATTAAAAATGCATAAAAATAACCTAATTGAACTAAAATCTCAAATAAATCTCAAATCAATTAATAAATTGGTGAGAATATTTTTCATAGATCTATCATCATTCAAAGAGGTTGAGAATCATTTTTAGAATAAAAAATATTAAAAATCATTTTTAGAAACTAGAAATTAAAAGAGAAATAATGCAATTGGTCCCATAAATTTTGGACCAATAATGAGAGAGATATGAATTTGAGAAAATGAAATGGAATTAAAAAAAAGAATGGAAATTAAAATCAGAATTAAAAATGATGGAAAAGCGTGGACCATTGTATCTGAGCTCATTAATTGAGCTGGCAGATCAAAGAGCCCACACGCGCGCGCTCACCAATCACCAAAGTCAATGAGTCACATGGAGCATTAAAAAAAATCATAACGTTGGACAGCCTAGATCAAATCTGGAAATGGAAATGGATGGCCACGATTCAATCTGTAGACCAGACGGTGGCCAGCGCCACCGTCTTCTCCGGCTAGCTCCGATGAAGGTCAAAATTTACAGATGAAAAAATGTGAACCATAACGCGCGATCCAGGTATCAAACGAAAGATGGAGTGATGTACATCACTCTTGTGCCACTCAATTCCACTCTAGATCCCTATTGGGAGAGAAACCAGAGATGGAACTTTAGTGGTGTTCAACTGAACTTGCTTGATTTCAAATATTCAAAGCTCAATAATGATGCCTCTATGCAGAGGACTTCAGATCACACAAAATCAAGGCAAATGGAACAATATATGAGCTGGTTCGAAGCAAAATGCAGTTGAGAAAAACCTTTGAATTGTGAAGAATTGAGTCACGATCTTTGAGTCCTTTTGCAAACAAAAAGCTCTATGGATCAAGTGAAAAAGGTTTAGGAGCTTATAGATCTAGAAAATCAATCAATGCAATTGAATTTCAGATCTGTAATTTTTGAAAGAAAGAGAAAAGTTCCTTTGGTGAGGGTTGAGTTTTGAATTCAGCAGCAACTGGGGCGCCTTCAGGTTGAAGAAATGAGAGGGCAAGGCATTGTATTTATAGATGAGCATGGCTGAATGCATGAGCAAAATCGTGTGCATGGGAGAAAAGGGCCTCCATGCATGGGCCTGTATTGGCGCATGGAGGGCCCAATTCTACTTGGTTTGGCAAGCTGAGATCACAAATAGATGGAATGGACGTGCAAATTGGACTGTATGAGCTCATGCATGGCAATTGAATCAAGTTTCCAAAAATGCACTAAAAAGTTCCCCTCTTCGAAAATGATACTTCCAAGATTGAAACATAGGCTTATGGTTAATGGTTGGAAAGCTTGTCGCATAAGGAAAAAATGCTATGTTGATCAAAACTCCAATTGGGCCTTGGAAATTAATGAAAATTTAGCTTGAAGTGTAGGGTGCAAAACATGCACATGTGAAATTTCCAAAATTGGCCAATGTTCAGGCCCCTCTGTCTCAATGATTCATGCTCCAAATGATAAAATCTTCAACATAAAAGTTGTAGATCTTTTCAAGACAATCAATTTGGACTTAAATTTGGCATCATTTGGATTTTTTATGAAGACGTTATGGGCACTTGAAGTTGGACTTTTTCACATTTCAATGCATTTGGTCCAAAGTGACCTATAATATTTTGCATTATTACATGTATTTCTTTTGCGATTTTGCAATTTTTCTCAACATAACATTTGAAGTAGACACGTTAAGATTTCTAATTAATTTGATCCCACCTCCAAATCATGAAAAATGAATCAGTTATGTTCTTGGGAAGTTGACCCAAAATTAGGGTTTCAGTCAAAATGACCTATAATGTCTTGGAATGGATGATGACCTTCCAAGCTTCAAATCATTTTTTATGAACATGAAAGTTTTTCATATTGTCCTTAAGAACAATTTTTCTCTTGGGGTCATCTCCATTTGACCAACACATAAAATGTTAGGTCTCAGTGTATTTCTAAATAGTCAGATGAATTAACTGATCAACTTCTCAAGTCCACACCTCATATCTTGATAAATTGATGATTGAGGACACTCAAATAAGTTCAAATATGCATGAAATGATGAATTAAATAACTTCCCTTGATTGTATTTGACAATGGGCTGAGGTTGCTTCATGAGCAAGGCACAATTGATGAACAGATGAATTAGGGTTTCCTTGGGAAACAAACCTCAAACCCTTTGCTTTACTTTGATCAAAATGATGAATTGAGATACTTGGGAGGCATATTTGATGGATGCGAGCTTTGGGAACCATTACCATGCTTGCTTTCATCTTCTCTTGACCATATCACTGCACATAGGGTCTCCTAGAAGCCTTTAGACCTTGTGACTACTCAAGCTATAAACAAGAGATGTTAGTGACATATTTTTGTGCTTTTGATTTAATAAAAATGAGAAAAGCAATGATATACAATTCAAGCATGCTTGGTGATCTCAAGCCACTCACAAGAGGTCCTAACCCAAAGGCAAAGGGAACCAAGATGCTTATGATCCTTGAGGCTATGCAACTACAATGTTATGATACCATGAGGGATCTTAGGGTCAAAATTAGGGTCTTACAGATGCCTCTTATTAAGGTCTTTCTAGCCGGAGAAGTGAAGGTTAAAATCTTCGTCTCGACGGGGTAGAATGGGCTTAAATAATAACAAAGAGACGAATTTTGGTCCCTAAGAGACCTCATGATGCAAATGTATGTATGCAAAAGGTAATACTCTGTGGGGATATGTGTTCACAAAGAAGAAAAGAAATCCGGAGAAACTGACAATCCATATGAGTAATTCACTCCATGGGACATAGACTCGGGGATTCTTATGGGGATAAGAAAGGAGATAAATTGCGTGAGCAGGTCACGGCTTGAGATTTACTAAGAGACACGAGAGGGATTCTAATGGAAATATATCAATGGAAGGACTCGAGCTGACTCAAAGATGCATGTATTGGGGAATATGCCAATACAGCAAAATTATCCATAAAGGATACTTCGGATAAAAATCCGGACTCAGGCTGGGAGAATCCACTAAGGGACTTCGCTGGGGAAAAACCACAAAGGACCCTGATGGGGAAATGTCCAAAGAGAACTCAGCTGAGGAAACCACAAAATAAGGTATTACCAGCTACTGGGTAATAAGCTCAAAGAGAAATGTGATCCGAACACTGGTATAAGGGTGAGAGAACAACATGCTCGGGGAGAATGAATATCTAAGACCGGTATAAAGGTGAGAGATATCAAACATCCGAAATCATCTGAGGAAAACCTAAAAAGGTATATTTCAACTCAGGAAAATCTGACTCCACAGGGGACAAAAAGTCATAATAGGGATCAGAGAGGAAGGAACACCAGGGATACCGGTTACTGGGTATATAATAGGTGACCGACCAAGCATGAATTGGGGAATATTTCCAAAACACTCATCATCCAAAAGAGGGCTAAAAAGTAGACTCGATTACAGGATGGACATTCGCTTCCACAAAAGGGGATACGAATCTTACTCAACTGGGGAAGAGCAAAAGACTTTGACCAAAGAGTGCATGAGATATATTATCTATTACCGTCAAACGTAGATAACACACTCGCATGGAAGATTATCCACAACCGGTTACTGGGTTAATAAAGGATAAATCGACCGAAAGAAAAGGGGCATCAGGATACCAAAAACTAGGTACAAAATGATGACCGATCACAAAGGGAGAAACGATCATTGCCGACAAAAGGCAAATGAAAGATGACCCGCTGGGGATACATTGACAAACGCAATGATCCGGGAGATATATCACCGGTTCCTGGGATATATGCTCAAAAAGGGTGAAGGACTATCAATACCGAATATTGGATAAAGATAACCGCCAAGGGAGGGATTACATCTACCGGATACTGGGTAGAAAACCACGGAAGAGTAACCGTCACCGGTTAGGATGAACAAAAGGGTTAACTCTGCAAGGGGATAAAATAGGGTTTACAACTACCGGTATAATGGCAGAAAACCACGGACTCCGCCGGGAAAAGATGGATAATTACTGGTTACTGAGCAATCATTCATCCAAACTAACGGGGAAGTGCAAGGAAAAACGCCAAAAGCCAATCTAAGAACAAACTAGAGAGGCACGATGAAACAAGACTCATCCCTATGAGGATATAACTCAGGGGGGAGCTCCATCCCAGTATATGTATTGGGAGGAAACAAAAACAACCATCATCCACGAGGTCATAACTCAGTGGGGAATATAGAAGGAAGGATAAACACTTTATGCTTATGGGGCTGACTCTACATGGGAAGATCAGACACAAACATCTGCTTGGGGAAATATATTACCAACTAGCAGGAGATAACAATCAAAGATATATGGCAAAGAATGCAACATGAATATCTAAATGTTAAAATTATGCATATATGCGTGGTTTATGTATGATGAATGCTAACAAAACAGACATATCTAACACAAACAGGTCCAAGAATCAACGAACAAATATCCGGTACTACATCTCAAGAGAGAAATCCAGGCCCAGCGGAGAACATCCAATCTGATGGGGGCAAGAGATACCAGGAAACAAAGACCTCTGCAGGGGAATGAACATCAGTCATTCTAGCTGGGGACAGGATCATCGCACAGATAAAATCCGCCGTAGAAGCAACTCTACTGGGGAAATTATCAGAGGAGAGGATGGATATTTGTGGGGAACAACCACCAGTCAGAAGTCTCCAAGGTCACATTTGTTGAGGAGGAAGGATCGCTACTCTGCTGAAGGAAAGAGGGATGAATGTCTTTACCAAACACTCTGCTCGGGAGAAAAACCACAAAAGGCTCCTAAGGACGAGGATACAAGCATGCCCGGAATATGAACAAATGTCTCACCCTGTTGGGAATCATGCCATCTTCGGGAGAGCGCTGAAGACATCCTAAGTATCTTTTTATCATTGTGAATGTTCACTTTGTTTAAAAACAAATTATGAAAAATTTATTTATTTAAGACAATGATATTTCTCAATTAAAACATGCAAAATATTTGTTGAATAAAAACAAATAGGAGTGCAAATAATTGGATAAAGGCTCAAATTCATTTGATGGAATAGTAGTCTGCAAATGGCGAGACTCCATGGATCTTTACAAATTTGAAATTGGTGATATATATTGAAAAAGGGCTACATTGAACATAATGACCATTTCTCCACCAACTCTGAATCCGATGTATTTGAAGTTTCAGTTGACGATGACTGAGTGAGAATCTCTGACAGACGATAGTTTGTAGAACAAAGTCTTGTCAGGATGCAATTACTTGCCAAATCCCTAATTTTTGCCTAGATTTCCCCAGGGTGAGGTACTCAATCTACCGGGATACATATTCATTTTTTATGTCTCTAACTTTTGCCTGGATCGCCCTTTCGGGTTTTCAATCCACCGAGACGCTCATTTTTGCCTAAGCCTCCATTTCAGGTTTTCAACTTAGCGAGCTATTCTGTTTTTATTTTTAGGCGAAGTATTTCTTGACTGCATCTGAATTCACAGGACGAGTGAAATCCTCCCCATCCATAGTTGTAAGTATCAAAGCACCGCCTAAAAAGGCTCTCTTAACAACATATGGACCTTCATAGTTTGGAGTCCACTTGCCCCTGGAATCGGGCGCGAAAGACAAGACTTTCTTGAGCACAAGGTCACCTTCTCGGAACACACGAGGTTTGACCTTCTTATCAAAGGCTTTCTTCATCCTTTGCTGATATAACTGACCATGGCACATGGCAGTCAATCTCTTCTCTTCTATCAAATTCAATTGGTCATAACGACTCTGAACGCATTCAGCATCAGTCAACTTGGCTTCCATCAAGACTCTCATTGATGGGATCTCTACCTCTACTGGGAGCACAACCTCCATGCCATAAATAAGAGAGAAAGGGGTTGCCCCTGTTGAAGTACGGACAGATGTACGGTATCCATGCAAGGCAAATGGCAGTATCTCATGCCAATCATTATACGTAACAACCATCTTCTGGATAATCTTCTTGATATTTTTATTAGCCGCTTCAACAACCCCATTCATCTTGGGTATGTAAGGAGAAGAATTATGATGTGCAATCTTGAACTCACTACATAGTTCTTTCATCATCTTATTGTTCAAGTTAGATCCATTATGAATAATGATCTTGTCTAGCACACCATAACGGCATATGAGTTAATTCTTGATAAACTTCACAACCACCTGCCTGGTCACGTTTGCATATGATGCCGCTTCAACCCACTTGGTGAAGTAATCAATTGCTACGAGAATAAACCTATGACCGTTGGACGCTTTCGGCTCTATCATGCCAATCATGTCAATTCCCCACATAGAGAAAGGCCATGGTGATGAAATCACATTCAGAAGTGTCGAGGGAATATGAATTTTATCCGCATAAATCTGACACTTATGGCATTTCTTCACATATTTGCTGCAGTCAGACTCCATTGTCAACCAATAGTAGTTTACTCTCAACATCTTTCTAGCCATGGCATGTCCATTGGAATGAGTACCAAATGAACCTTCATGGACCTCAGTCATTAACAGGTCTGCTTCGTGTCTATCCACGCATCTGAGCAGAACCATGTCAAAGTTTCTCTTATAAAGCACATCGCCATTGAGGTAGAAACCGCCTGACAATCTCCTCAAAGTCTTTCTATCTTTCACAGATGCCCCAGGCGGGTAAATCTGGCTCTGAAGAAAACACTTGATATCATAATACCATGGCTTATCATCTTGCACTTCCTCTACTGCAAATACATGAGCTGGTCTGTCCAAGCGCATCACAGTGATATTGGGAACTTCATTCCACAGTCTAACCACAATCATTGAAGCAAGTGTAGCAAGAGCATCTGCCATCCGATTCTCATCTCGAGGAATATGATGAAAGTCAACCTCAGTAAAGAATGTTGAAATCCTCCTCGCATAATCTCTATATGGGATGAGGCCAAGCTGATTCATTTCCAAGTCACCCTTAATCTGATTAACAACGAGGGCCGAATCACCATAAACATCAAGATGCTTGATCCTAAGATCAATACACTCTTCCAATCCCATAGTACATGCCTCATACTCCTCCATATTATTCGTGCATTTGAAAGTTAGCCTTGTTGTAAAAGGAAAATGTGTGCCCTGAGGAGTAATAATCACTGCCCCAATACAATTACCGTACTGATTTACAACGCCATCAAACACCATGCTCCATCTGGAACCAAGCTCTGGCCCTTCATCGAGCATAGGCTCGTCACAATCTTTCATTTTAAAATACAGAATCTCCTCATCCGGGAAGTCATACTGAACTGACTGATAATCCTCAATTGGTTGATGTGCCAAGTGGTCAGCCAAGATACTACCTTTTATGGCCTTCTGAGCTCGATACTCAATATCATACTCAGATAACAACATCTGCCAACGGGAAATTCTCCCAGTTAAAGCAGGCTTCTCAAAGATATACTTGATTGGATCCATTTGGGATATCAACCAAGTCATATGATTCAACATATACTGGCGTAAGCGCTTAGCAGCCCAAGCCAAAGCACAACATGTTTTCTCAAGCATTGAGTATCGAGACTCACAATCAGTGAACTTCTTACTCAGGTAGTAGATAGCATACTCTTTCTTTCCTGACTCATCTTGCTGACCAAGGACACAACCCATTGAGTCTTCAAGAACTGTCTGATACATAATCAACGGTCTTCCTTCCACAGGCGGAGACAGAATCGGAGGCTCAGACAAATACTCTTTAATAATGTCAAAGGCCTTTTGGCAATCCTCGGTCCAATCATGAGACTGATCTTTCCGGAGGAGCTTGAATATCGGCGCACATGTGGCAGTCATGTGGGATATGAATCTGGAAATATAATTCAAGCGGCCAAGAAAACCTCGGACTTGCTTCTCAGTTTTAGGCGCAGGCATCTCTTGTATTGCTTTGACCTTTGCAGGATCAACCTCAATACCTCTTTTGCTGACAATAAAGCCCAATAACTTGCCGGAACGGACTCCAAATGTACACTTGTTAGGATTCAGACGAAGCTTATACTTCCTCAAATGCTGAAAAAGCTTCAACAAGTGTTCTACATGTTCAACTTCCGTTCTCGACTTCGCAATCATATCATTAACATATACCTCGATCTCCTTATGCATCATATCATGAAACAAGGTAGTCATAGCTCGTTGATACGTGGCTCCGGCGTTCTTCAAACCGAAGGGCATCACTTGATAATAGAATGTTCCCCAAGGTGTGATGAATGTTGTCTTCTCCATATCCTCGGGTGCCATCTTAATCTGATTATATCCGGAAAATCCGTCCATAAACGAGAAGACATTGAATTTAGCTGTATTATCTACCAGCATATCAATATGTGGTAGAGGGAAATCATCTTTCGGACTAGCTTTATTCAAGTCTCTATAGTCCACACACATTCAGACTTTTCCATCTTTCTTAGGCACGGGCACAATATTGGCCACCCATTGAGGATATGTAGAAGTCACCAGAAACCCTGCATCAATTTGCTTCTGAACTTCCTCTTTAATCTTCACTGCCATATCAGGATGAGTTCTTCTGAGCTTCTGTTTCACAGGCACGAACTCAGGCTTTAAAGGCAGGAAATGTTGCACAATATCTGTATCTAGACCAGGCATGTCTTCATACGACCAGGCGAAGACGTCGACATATTCTCGTAGCAAATCAATCAACCCCTTCTTAATATATTCTTCCAGGAGTGCCCCAATCTTTACTTCTCTTACACAGTCTTCAGACCCCAAGTTGACTGTTTCCAGATTCTCAAGATGCGGCTGAATGATCTTCTCTTCATGCTCAAGTAGACGGGTAATCTCGTCAGGAATCTCTTCAACATCATCTTCTTCTGCCTCAAATACATGGAATTCAAAGTTGGGAGATGGTGTTGGATCATTATGTTCAATGGGTTTGATCAACCTGCATAATGATTTTGGATATAAAAGAGATTTTAGAATTCAAGCAAGTCAAATCATTATGCAGATGAAAAGATTTATTTTATTTAGGGTTTTATGTGATCACCAATTTCATGCAAAAAGCGAAAAGGGAAAATAATTGGAAAAACAAACATTTAACATGAATTTATTGAATGGAAATATCATTATATTTATGCTCCAACGATGTCATCACTCCTCCTTTTGGCATGGGAGGAGGCTTTTCAAACACAATGAATATTACTTTGACTTATGGATAACTGTTGGAACATCAAGAGCGACCCAATTATTGCAGATCCCTCCAGGGATGATGAAGTTGCTAGAATCCTCTGCATCCTCTTCCACAATAGCAACAGCTTCCTCATCTTGACCAGTGTGGATGAATCCACCACTCTTGAACATACCTTGCTTGTTGAAGACACCAGAAGAATAGCCTATGCCAGCCCGGGATTTGTTGTCTTCCAGCTTAATCATCTGCCCCAATCCAGCAGTTGCACCACGCCCAATGGCCAACCTTGCATCTTTATAGGAAGCAAATGAAGAAGTTCCCTTCTTAATAGGTTCAACAATAGATAAAGCTTGGAACGGCGTTCCAACTTCATCCTCAATATCTATATAAGAAAAGGAAGACAAATGGCTAACCAGGAGAGCCTTTCCTCCCCCTACCACCACCAGCTTCTTATTCTTGACAAACTTCAGTTTCTGGTGTAGGGTGGATGTCACGGCGCCTGCCTCGTGAATCCATGGTCTGCCCAAGAGACAGCTATATGATGAGTGAATGTCCATAACTTGGAAGGTGATCTGGAAATCACTTGGTCCAATTTTGACTGGAAGATCAACCTCTCCAATCATAGTCTTATGCGACCCATCAAAAGCTTTCACTACCACTCCACTCTGCCTCATGGGAGGCCCCTAATATGATAACTTTGCAAGAGTGGTCTTTGGCAACACATTTAATGATGACCCAGTGCCCACCAGCATATTGGACATGGCATCATCTTTACAACTCATAGAGATGTGTAGTGCCAAGTTATGGCCTCTTCCCTCCTCGGGGAGATCAGCATCACAAAAACTTAAATTGTTACAAGCGATGATGTTTGCAACAATACTGTCGAATTGTTCAATCGTGACGTCGTGATCCACATACGCCACATCCAACACCTTCTACAGAGCTTCTCGGTGTGGTTCTGAATTCATCAGTAAGGATAGTACATAGATCTTGGATGACGTCTGTAGAAGCTGATCTACCACGTTGTATTCGCTTCTCTTGATGAGCCTCAACATCTCATCACAGTCTTCTTTCGCATTGCCACTCGGGCCAACAAAGACATAAGTTTTCAACGTAGAGGCAGGTCTGGCGACAAGTGCCGGATTTGGAGCATTCACAGCAGTCCCAACCGAGCGTTCAGCATAATCAGCAATATCATTCCTTCGAACATCAGCTTGAGGCTTCGGCGGAGCCAAGAAAACACGACTGCTGCGGGTCAAGCCGCTGACGTCGGCAATATTAACAACAGATGAAGAGGGCAGAGGCACCTCTTTCCCATCCTCTAATGCTACATCATTATAGCGATAAGGGACCGCCTTCTCAGAAGAGTATGGCACAGGGCCAGCTGGCTTAATGGTCAAAGCAGGAGAAGCCTTTTGCTTGCTACCATCATACTTGATAATAACAGGCTCGTGGATCCGAAATACTGGAGAAATTACATTGACTTCATCAGCATCTGCGTCAATATTTATGTTTTGAAGTATCTCAATGACTCTTTCATCCAGCATTTCTTGAATATCTTTACGCACTTGGCGACATCCTCTTTGATTGACAGAACAAACTCGACATCTGTCGTGGTTGTGCTCGTAATGACTATAAGTAGTCTATGCATCTCGACCAGAGATTGTCGAATATGGCTGACATATTTGACCTTGTACTTACCAGGGCAACCCTGGACCATGTTGACAGATTTCCCATGCTCAAGCAATGGGTTATGCTTTACATTAGGACCTACGTCCTCGAAACACAGAATACCACATCTCACAAGGTCTTGAACCTTGGTCTTTAGTGGGTAGCAGTTTTCCACGTCATGTCCGGGAGCACCGGAATGATAAACACAGTGTAATTCAGGCTTATACCACCACTGAGGGTTGGTAGGTATAGCCGGTGGGTCTCGTGGAGTAATCAATTTCCTCTCTATCAAAGAGGGATATAGTTCTGCATACGTCATCGGAATAGGATCGAAGGTGACCCTTTTCCTCTCGTAACTTATGCTGGCTTGATTACTGTTTCGAGGCTGATAGGCCTGCTGTTGAGGACGGTGATGTTGTTGTTGATATTGCAGATGTTGTTGTTGCTGATTGTTGTGATGCTGATACTGTTGATTACCTCTGAAGACAGGTGCTATGTGAGCCACCTGGTGCTGGTTACCGGCAGGACACACGGTCTTCCTCCTCACTGAGGGTCTTCTTGGTTTCACATGGGAGGTCGCAGCATGTGCCTCGCCATCTTTCTTCTTCCCAAACGTCCGATATCGTTTGGCAGAAGAGCCTTCTTCTCTGGTCAGGCGCCCTTCCCTGACTCCTTCTTCCAGCCGCATCCCCATGTTCACCATCTCGGTGAAGTCAGAAGGAGCGCTGGCAATCATCCGCTCATAATAAAAAGAACTCAAGGTCTTCAGAAAGATCTTGGTCATATCTTTCTCCTCCAGTGGGGGCACGATCCGTGCTGCTAGCTCTCGCCACCTCTGGGCGTACTCTTTGAAAGTTTCCTTGTCCTTCTGGGACATGGCTCTCAATTGATCCCTATCGGGAGCCATATCCATGTTATACTTGTATTACTTGACGAAGGCCTCACCAAGGTTGTTGAAGGATCGGATGTTCGCATTGTCCAAGCCCATATACCAACGTAGGGCAGCACCGGACAAACTGTCCTGAAAGTAGTGGATGAGCAGTTGGTCGTTATCGGTCTGAGTCGACATTTTCCTGGCATACATGACCAGGTGGCTGAGAGGGCAAGTATTTCCCTTATACTTTTCAAAGTCAGGGACCTTGAACTTCATAGGGATCTTCACATTAGGGACCAAGCAGAGTTCGGCAACAGACTTGCCAAAAAGATCCTTTCCTCGAAGAGTTTTCAATTCCTCGCGGAGCTCAAGAAATTGATCATTCATAGCGTCCATCTTTTCATAGACATCTGGGCCCTCAGACGGCTCAGAATGATAGATGGTGTCGTCTACTCTGGGCATAGTATGCACGACAGGAGGAGGAACAACTAGGACCGGGCTAGATGCCGACAGAGAAGCAAAAGTGGGTGCAGGATCCTCAGGCATAAAGTTAGGAGGCATCCCCCACGGAAACCCGGCTGACATGGCTGTTGGAGCGAAGTGTGTGTTGGCCGCAAGCACAGTTGAAGAGATAATCTCAGAGATGACTGTCCTCTGGGGAGGAGTTGAAGGTGTTGGAGAAGACTGGCTCTGGGCATCCATGAATGACTCCATTAGGGTAGTCAATCTGGCTATTTCCTCCTTAAGCTCACGGTTCTCTTGTTCCAAATGATCCATCAGTCTTGAAATGTTGGCTCTAGTGTAGTACCGGTGAGTCAGCTTGTCCTCAAAATAAATGAAGAACACAGAGTTAGACCATAGAACAAGAATCTTGGAGCAAAACCTGCTTATGCACGTGATGCATGCAATGCTTGTGCATATGATTTGTTTTTTATTTATCAAAGGAACATTTTAGAGTCCTATTTGCAAATATTGGAAATATTAAACATTTATCACATATGGAAATATCATATCAATAATATTTGGAAATATTTTTACACCAAAGAAGTACAGTCTTGGTAACCAAATACAATACAAGAGAGAAGGAAAATGATCATCCTATGGATCCCTAGAAGCAATCATCTAAAGCTCTGGAGACTGGCGGATAAGATGCACGAAGCCTCTTCACCTCCCTCTCGTAGGCTGCCTCCATGTCCGCCTTCTCTTTGGCGAGTCGATCGTACTTCCTCTTCCAAAACTTGGAAGGCTGAGGAAGTAGAGAAGTCCATGCATCATCAGGATCATCTATAACCTGGTGTTCGAGGAACTCTATCAAAGCATCATTCTTTTTGATCTGCTGAAGCAACTCCTCTCGTTCACGGATCCAAGCACGTGAACGGTATTTGTCTCTCGACTCCTCTACTCCTTGGTTAGGGAGGGTTGAAGGCCCAGCCACAACCAAAGGGGTAGGCCTTGGATACTCATAAGGCATGAGGTATTCAGAAGCTCTCCTCCTCACCCAAGAAGTATAAGACTCCAAAGCGATACAGTTCTTCGGACCTAGATCCTTCCTTCCTTTCCTATGGATCTTGCGCCAAGCGCAGACCATCCTGCCCTTCAAGCCTTGTGGATCTTTACCCTCCTGAAAGAACACTCCCTCTAACATAATGTTATTAGGTTTATCCTTTAGGGGGAACCCAAGCTGACGACGTGCCAAAATAGGGTTGTAGTTAATCCCACCACATGTACCAAGAAGAGGCACATTGGAGAATTCGCCATAAGAGTCAATAATCTGCACACCATCATATACACGGTTGTACCAAAAGATATCATCATTAGTGAGAGACATAAGTCTCGTGGACCACCGTAGACATCCTTTGTTCTCCTTGAAGGCGACCTTCTACGACAAATGCGGAATAAACCACTTGTACAGTAGAGGCAAACATCACACAATGGTACCTCCACCATTTGCATTCCTCATATGCAAAGAAAAGTAAGTGTCACCCAACAGAGTCGGAACGGGATTAAGAGTAGAGAAAATCCTAATAGCGTTCACATCCACAAACTTGTCGATGTTGAGGAATAACACTAGCCCATAGATGAGAAGTACAAATATGGCCTCAAAGGCGTTCTCACTCATGGCCTTCCCATACATAGTAGCTTGAGCAATGAGGAACTCAGAAGGGAGACCTTAAATTCCACCTTTGGTAGTCATATGAGCACCAACCAGAGATTCATCTATATGCAACATATCAGCTATCTCTTGAGAAGTAGGAATACTCTCTAAGCCACTGAACGACAACTGGTCTAGAATAGGTATACCCACAAGGTAGGCATACTCCTCAAGTGTGGGCAAAAGCTGAAAATTCGGAAATGTGAAGCAACAGTACAAGGGATCATAAAACTGCACCAATACACTCATCAATCCCTCGTCCACTTGAGTAGTCAGAATAGATAGAAGCTTCCCAAAACGAGCCTTGAAAACCAAAGGATCTAATACATAGGATGTCAAATTCCTTAGCTCTTTCAAATCTGGTTGTCTGAAACTGTACTTCTTTGTATTCCTTCTTGTCTTTCCATGTCTGAAAATTTGCAAATAGACCTCTTAAGTTCCTTGAAAATTTTCTCATTATTGATGATATGGATGCAAATGGGTGCATGAATGCATGAATGCAACAATCACACTCAAGGATCAAGCAAAGCACACCAAACAAAGGTCATGGGATAGATTATGTCATCCTTAATATCAATCATCCATTTTGGTGGATTATGGTTTACACCTTATCAACACCCAAGTTCCATTGATATTAAGGATACAAGAACGGATCAACCATGAATCAAGGGTTTGTTGCAAGTCACGAGCATGGAGTCTCGGTTAAGAACCACCCAAAGGGAGTGTACTAGGGTTTAAACCTGCCAAGCATGTTCTACAAGAGGTTCCCATAGTCATCATCCCATCTTTCGGATATTATCGGAGAAACGACTACTCGTATTCCAAAAATATTCTCAAGAGAGACTCTTATGAGTGTAGTATCGCGTAACAATCGTATCAAATCTTACACTTGAACGACTTTCGCACTAGATCCTAAGAATATGCCAAGATGGGCTTGGTAAACTAAGGTCCTTGGCTTCTAAGGTCTATATTGGAAAGAGTAATGTCTAAGCACAACTACTTGTGTGACATTATTGATCCCAACATGACCTCCACCAAGTGACTGGGCTTGCAAGTCAACTTGCTAAGGAATAACTCCACACAAGACAACAAGACTATGCCATTCTCCTATCCTAAGTGCACTCGAGTTCGGGTATAGAACTCATCTCACAAAGATCGCCAAGCATACAAGGAATTAATATTTAAGCAATTCAATCATTACATACAATACAGTAATCCCAAATTGCACAAAAATATGTCACAAAATAATATACACAATAATACAACAAATATTAAAAGTAAGCAAAACCCACTAGGGAAATTGTCCCCAGCAGAGTCGCCACTTTTCTGTAGCGGGGTATTCGTTATCATTAGAGATATTGACTAAATCCAAGGTAAACCATACAAGTCGAGTCGCCACCGCACTTCTATTTATCCAAAGGAATGGTTAGAAAGCGAACAAAAACCTAAAAGTTTTATCAAATCAAAAACTAGTAAAAATGTCAGAGACCTGGGTAAGGGGGTTGGTTATGCAATGGGAAGGTTTTAAGCACCCAAAACATCCTAGGTACTTCTAGGGAGCCCTTTTTATATTTGTTGTAAGGTTGGTATTTTGTGAAAATTTATTTGTGCAAATATGATTCAAAAGATGAGAAGAGAATATACAAGTTATTTACATTTTGTGTTTGGATGGATAAACCCATTGCCTACGTACCATCTTAAAAAGGATTAGGATCAAAACCTCGTAGTTCGGGGTAAAAATATCAAAAACAAGTTGGTGAATTGATTGGTCCAAAAGCCTTAAGGTCTTTTGTTATCCAAGGGAGAAAACTCAACCTAAAACCACAGATCCACCACGTGAGGATAGCTTCAACATGCTAGTGAGGGGTTAACCCTATAATAAGCATGGAAGACTCATTGTCCATCACTAAGGATATAGGTGAGTATTTCATCTACCTCAAGAATAACCCAAACCTAATAGCTAAAGGTTATGGAAAATTTTGATTAAGAAAGTGGCCATTGAAACCACAAAAGAGTATTTGAATAAGTTATATTTACCAATGAAAAGTATGTACAAAATATGGTCAAAGTTGACTTAGAAGTTCAATTCAAAATAAGTGTTATGAAAAGAGAGTTTGAAAATCAAAAGCATAAGGCTTAGGTTTCTAATGTTTAAAAACAAATGTTAAATGTTTGCACAAATTTTTTGGCTTGGGTTAGAGTGGAGGGAAGAAGAAGAATGGCTAAGGTCCTAATCATACAAGAGATAAGGGATAAGAAACAAGACCACAAATGGAGTTCCTCTCTTGAGATCATATTGATGATCCAAGTAGCTCCAATCCTTTGGAATATGCAAGTAAAATAATAGTAAGCTCAAGCAATCAACACAACCAAACAAGCTTCTTAGGAGATCCCCAATGTATCTTGTATCTTTCACTTTGGATGAACATGGCAATGGTTCTTCAATTTGAGCTCATATAGGGTTCCCTAACACAAAAGCACACACATCAAAAAGTTTTATGAAGCAAATCAAGAATGGACAAGAGTAAGTTTAAAGGTTTGGTCCTTCTAATCCATCTTCAACATTAAGGTCCTTTTACTCCAATTTGCATAGAGAATATCCTAGAAACTAAGTCCATTTGTCCATTTCTTTGCATTTAGTCCACAACAATCAAAACAAAATACAAGCACAATAATATATACACAATTATGTGCCCAAGTGAGCAAAATGCAAATTGCATTAACATAAACATGTGCTCAAGTGAGCAAAGGGGGAAAAGCAAATGAATAATATGGACAAGAATAGTAAATTGCATAAATGTAAAGAGCAAGAAGTAAATGTTAATGGTTAATGGTTAGTGTTAGTAGTTAGTGTGCCATAAGGCAAATTTAGCACTATGTTAAGCAATCGTAATTGGACTTATGTAGAAGTCACAACTATCTGAGGCCGGTCTATAATAATGTAGGCAACAACACAAGTTAGAGGTCTTGATTAGTGAATCAAACTCCAACAACTTGCCATGCCAAAAAGAAGATGAGAAATGATCTTGTATTGATTTAGGTTCTTTGCATGATTTAGAAAGCAATCTATCCTTAATGCAAAGCCATTCACTTGATCCATGATCAAGATGATTTAGATTTGAATCAAGGAAGATTAAACTTCCCTAATCAATGCTAACCACCAATCTTTAACTCATTGATCAAAAAAGAAAAAGAAGAAGGAGAAGAAGAAGAAGAATATTAAAGTGCATTAAATGAAATGGAATGTATTAATCAACAAGCATTGACCAAAGATAGAGAAGATCAAGGTCAAACAATAGAAAACAGAAGCAAAATGAAGATTAGAAGTCAAGAAACAAATAAAATATTTTTGGCATTTTTAATATTTAAAATAAAACTTGAATTAAAATAATAAAGAAAGGTCAAACTTCAAATTCACTTCAAATCAACTTTGAAAAGTCCAACTGAATTATCCCAAGTTCAACAAGGTCAAACAAAGTTTGACAAAAGATTTCAGCATTTTTAGAAGTCAGAAACTATTTTAAATCAATTAAAAATGCATAAAAATAACCTAATTGAACTAAAATCTCAAATATATCTCAAATCAATTAATAAATTAATGAGAATATTTTTCATAGATCTATCATCATTCAAAGAGGTTGAGAAAATATTTTTGTATTTTTTGGATCTCAAAAACTATTTAAAATGAATTAAAAATAACTAGAAAAGAGAAAATTACTAAAAAATAGAAAATGATAAAATAAAAAATATTAAAAATCATTTTTAGAAACTAGAAATTAAAAGAGAAATAATGCAATTGGTCCCATATTTTTTGACCAATAATGAGAGAGATATGAATTTTAGAAAATAAAATGGAAGTAAAAAAAAGAATGGAAATTAAAATCAGAATTAAAAATGATGGAAAAGCGTGGACCATTGGATCTGAGCTCATTAATTGAGCTGGCAGATCAAAGAGCCCACACGCGCGCGCTCACCAAACACCAAAGTCAATGAGTCACATGGAGCATTAAAAAAAATCATAACGTTGGACAACCTAGATCAAATCAGGAAATGGAAATGGATGGCCACGATTCAATCTGGAGACCAGACGGTGGCCAGCGCCACCGTCTTCTCTGGCTTGCTCCGATGAAGGTCAAAATTTACAGATGAAAAAATGTGAACCAAAATGCGCGATCCAGGTATCAAACGAAAGGTGGAGTGATGTTCATCACTCCTGTGCCACTCAATTCCACTCTAGATCCCTATTGAGAGAGAAATCAGAGATGGAACTTTAGTGGTGTTCAACTGAACTTGCTTGATTTCAAATATTCAAAGCTCAATAATGATGCCTCTATGCAGAGGACTTCAGATCACACAAAATCAAGGCAAATGGAACAATATATGAGCTGGTTCGAAGCAAAATGCAGTTGAGGAAAACCTTTGAATTGTGAAGAATTGAGTCACGATCTTTGAGTCCTTTTGCAAACAGAAAGCTCTATGGATCAAGTGAAAAAGGTTTAGGAAATTATAGATCTAGAAAATCAATCAATGCAATTGAATTTCAGATCTGAAATTTTTGAAAGAAAGAGAAAAGTTCCTTTGGTGAGGGTTGAGTTTTGAATTTAGCAGCAACTGGGGCGCCTTCAGGTTGAAGAAATGAGAGGGCAAGGCATTGTATTTATAGATGAGCATGGCTGAATGCATGAGCAAAATCGTGTGCATGGGAGAAAAGGGCCTCCATGCATGGGCCAGTACAGGCGCATGGAGGGCCCAATTCTACTTGGTTTGGCAAGCTGAGATCACAAATAGATGGAATGGACGTGCAAATTGGACTGTATGAGCTCATGCATGGCAATTGAATCAAGTTTCCAAAAATGCACTAAAAAGTTCCCCTCTTCGAAAATGATACTTCCAAGATTGAAGCATAGGCTTATGGATAATGGTTGGAAAGCTTGTTGCATAAGGAGCAAATGCTATGTTGATCAAAACTCCAATTGTGCCTTGGAAATTAATGAAAATTTAGCTTGAAGTGTAGGGTGCAAAACATGCACATGTGAAATTTCCAAAATTGGCCAATGTTCAGGCCCCTCTGTCTCAATGATGCAAGCTCCTGATAAAATCTTCATCATGAAAGTTGTAGATCTTTTTAATAAAATCAATTTGGACTTAAATTTTGCATCATTTGGATTTCTTATGAAGAAGTTATGGGCACTTGAAGTTGGACTTTTTCATATTTCAATGCATTTGGTCCAAAGTGACCTATAATGTTTTGCATTATCACATGTATTTATTTTGAAATTTTTCAATTTTTCTCAATGTAACATTTGAAGTAGACACATTAAGCTTTCTAATGCATTTAATCCCACCTCCAAATCATGAAAAATGAATGAGTTATGTTCTTGGGAAGTTGACCCAAAATTAGGGTTTCAGTCAAAATGACCTATAATGTCTTGGAATGGATGATGACCTTCCAAGCTTCAAATAAATTTTTGATGAACATGAAAGTTGTTCATATTGTCCTTAAGAATATTTTTTCGCTTGGGGTCATCTCCATTTGACCAACATATAAAAAGTTAGGTCTCAGTGTATTTCAAAATAGTCAGATGAATTGACTGATCAACTTCTCAAGTCCACACCTCATATCTTGATGAATTGATGATTGAGGACACTCAAAAAAGTTCCAATATGCATGAAATGATGAATTAAAGAACTTACCTTGATTGTATTTGACCATGGGCTGAGGTTGCTTCATGAGCAAGGCACAGTTGATGAACAGATGAATTAGGGTTTCCTTGGGAAACAAACCTCAAACCCTTTGCTTTACTTTGATCAAAATGATGAATTGAGATACTTGAGAGACATATTTGATGGATGAGAGCTTTGGGAACCATTACCATGCTTGCTTTCATCTTCTCTCGACCATATAACTGCACATAGGGTCTCCTAGAAGCCTTTAGACCTTGTGACTGCTCAAGCTATAAACAAGAGATGTTAGTGACATATTTTTGTGCTTTTGAGTTAATAAAAATGAGAAAAGCAATGATATACAATTCAAGCATGCTTGGTGATCTCAAACCACTCACAAGAGGTCCCAACCCAAAGGCAAAGGGAACCAAGATGCTTATGATCCTTAAGGCTATGCAACTGCAATGTTATGATGCCATGAGGGATCTTAGGGTCAAAATTAGGGTCTTATAGTAAGAAAAAGATTAAGTTTGGGGTTGCTATTGGAAGTGAGCAAAGGTTTAAGTTTGGGGTTGGGGTACTAGAGAGGAATGGTTAAAAACTTCAAAATTTTGAGAAAATAAGAAGTTGGAAAAAGAAAATTCTTCAAAAAAATTGATTAAAAGAATGAAAAATGCATATTAAGGACCACAATTGAAATATCTCTAGTAGCATAAAGAAGGAACAAATGAGTATGATAATAGAAGGAGAACTAGGCACCTAACTTCAAAGTTTAAACCTACTTTCCCAAAACTATGCTACCCGAACATAAGCCTAGATACAACGGAAAAAGTCCTCAAATGTGCATGTTTTGATTTATTTGTCGAGTTACATTAGAATATGATCAAACTCACTATAAACTATTTTGCATGTTGATTGAGAGACTATCTTATCAATTGAGTGAGTCAAGGTGAGATGAGAGACATGTTGAGTACTTGTCAAAGTTTGAGGATGTTTTTCTGAATTTTCTGGATGGAAGTTTGAAAGCTAGAACGATGGTCAGGTAAAGAAAAAAAATTACATGGTTATGTTCAATTGTTATTGTGCAACTTGTTTTCTGTTTGGAATTGGCAGTGCAAACAAGTTACTTAAGGACAAGCAACAATTCAAGTTGGGGTTGTGATGACACTCTGTCATTGCATAATTTTGGTCGAAGAAACGAATCAAAACAAATTAAATAGGAGAAAAAATGAAGAATAAAGGCCAAAGAAAGAGGAAAAAATAGTGAAAATAAGGTGAAAAGGGAGAAAAAGTGTGTAGCTACTGGAAAAATCACACGCAACATCGTGCGTGATACGAAACTAAAAGATGCATCACGCGATACGTGTCATCACACATGCGATAACCCCTTTTTCTAGGCTTTTCTGACGTGTTTTGGTCCATTCTAAAGGATTTTTAAGGGGAATTTTGGTACTTTTAAAGATTTATAAATTTCTACACCAAAAGTGACGATTTATAGCACTATAAAGCATATTTGGAGAGCATTTGAAGCCATTGGAGGATAATTATTCAAGGGGATTATTATGCAAACATCTTATTCTTATTTTGGTTTTGTAATTTGAATCATGAGTAACTAATTCTCTCTAGGTTAGGTTGTGTTTAATGAACCTATTTTGATATTGTTGGGACATATGTTTGATTTAATATTGCATGAGTAATTTAATTTATAATTCCATTCAATTGCACCTTATTTTTAATGCTTTTTATGTGAGATACTCTTTTAATCTGATTTTGGGTACATAGGGAATACTGACCATTAGTCTATGTGTCAGACCTAGGGCAATTGTTTTGCTTACGTTGGTTGAATAGGGATAGGAGACCCCGAGTAATGGCTTATGAATAAATGATCGGTTACATTTCCTAATCTTGCTTACACTGGTGGACTAGGGATAAAAAAAAACTCTGAGTATTTATTACTGAGTTATACCGTAAGGGATTGTGTATAACAGTTTTGTTAGTTCCTCGTGGGATTATAGTTCTAATATCATTCATGTAATTCATTAAACATCAATAATAGATAAATAGGGGATTTTATACATAACCTAACCTCTTTCTTCTTATTGTCAAAAAATTTATTTTCATTTTGCATTCAAACTCGACCACCCCCTCCAATTTACTATTTTATACGCATTGTACAATATTGTCTTTTTAAATAGAAGATCATGTGGATTCGATCTTATTTTATTACTACGACATTATCGGTACACTTGCGAAGAAGTCATCAAGTTTTTGGCACCGCTCCGAGGACTGTTGATAATTTCAACAAGGCAACGCTCGTGCAACGCTTGTTTAGTTAGTTTTTTATTTTTGTTTTTATTTTCATTAATTACCGTACTACTGAGGTATTTCTTGTTTGTGTATGCGCAACTCAGGATCATTATTGACACCGTTTGATCCAAATGTCGAAAGAACTACATGTGCTATTAGGAGAACAGTTAGAGAAGCCACTCTAGCTCAAAGGATCTTAGTAGAAGGCAATCCACTAATTTCTTTGGACGCTTAAGAAGAGATCACCATGGCAATCGTGCCACCACCCACTATGGGGGACTATTGCAAGAGGACCGATGAAGGACAAGTTTATAGAGGGTTTATACTGGGAAAGCCAACGAACTTTGATATCAAAAAGTTTATGCTTTCAAGTCTAAGAGACAATCCGTTCGACGAGAATGCAATTAGAGATCCGTGGGTGCGTCTTGCTCGCTTCTACGAAACAACTTCGATGGGCAGACCAACTGATGTCACGAAAGACCAAGTCAAGCTAAGGTTTTTTGGGTTCTCGCTAATTAGAAGGGCTAATTATTGGTTACTTTGCCTTACAAATGAAACTATTCATACATGGAAAGAGCTAGAGGATAAATTCTTAGAGAGATTCTTCACCACCACTCAGTTTTCTGAGCGAAGAGCAGAAATTACAAATTTTGAGCAGGAGGAAATTGAATCCCTAGATGACTCGTGGGAAAGTTTTAAAATTTTATTGTACAGATGCCCAAATCATAATATGGACAACATGGAGTAAATGCAAAATTTTATCAAAAAGTATCTAGAGTCAGACATGTATGCTGCTAGATGCTTCTGCGGGAGGCACGATCAAATCAATAACCAAACTATAAGTTAAAACCTAATTTAAAAGATGTCCTTGAATAAGTATCGTTCAAAAAAGTGACATGCCAGTAAAAATTGAAAATTTAGGCACACCTAAAGGTATGTTAGTTCTTGATACTCATACTGCACTTTTAGCCCAAATTGAATTATTAAATAAAAAGCTAGCTGAAATTAGATTGGGTAAGACTAACGTGATTCAGGTAAGTGTGATTTCTATGGCGAGGGACATGAAAATGGAAGATGCTCTTTGGAAGGATCGAGTGAAGAGGCTCAATTTTCTAATTTCCTGAGAAATAACCCTTATTCCAACACCTACAATCACGGATGGAAATATTATTAAAATTTCAGATGGAACAGTAACCAAAATTCAGATGCAAATCAAGGGATTCAGAAAAGGCAACAAACTCATATCCAAAGGAAACCATCTCAACTGGAAGAGACCCTTCAAAACTTCATCCAAGCGAATCATAATAGCTTTTCTCATGTAAATAAGAAGCATGAAACAATGAGCAAGAACCATGATGTGTCCATAAAGAATTTGGAGGTGCGGATTGGTCAGCTATCTAGACAAATAGCTGCCTTACAAGGCTCGAGTGGAAGATTTTTAGGTAATATCGTAGATAATCCTAAAAATGAGTCTTACAAAGCTGTAGAAATAGGTTTTGAAGGGATTGCTGTAAGACCCCAATTTTTGCCCTAAGATCCCTCATCGCATCATATCATATCATTCATTGCCTCAAGGATCTTTGTGCACCTTTGCCTTCCTCCTAGTGGGTGGGTATCTTGTGAGTGTGATTCTTGATCACCAAGCATGTCTAGCATTTGTATATCATTGCTTTTCATTTGTTTACTAACCAAAAGTACAAAAAAATATTGTCATCTAACCATGTTACTTGCAGCTGAAGCAATCAACAGTCAATCAGTCAAGCAAGTTATTGAGCAATAGATGGTGGCCATTCTTGAAGAATTTGGGCACCATGATCATTCATAAGAGATTCATATGAGTTATGGTATCATTTGGTATCAAGATCTCAAGAGAAAAAGGCTTGAAATTCATCAGAACATGGCTCAGTCAACCAAAACCCTAGCAAAGTCAACTGTGGTCAAGTGTACATTTAATCAGGGATTGGAAGGTGTGAGATGGTTGGAAAGGTCTCATTCATGTCCATACAAGCCTCAATTGACATTTCAAACATCCACAGTGAAGAATTGGAGGTCAGACAAAAAGTTTCCCAAAATAGTAATGACCTGTAATTTTCAGCTGCCAAAAATGGAAAGTCATTCTCCTCAAGATTACATGTCCAAGCAAGCTTCAAATCAAATTTTGTCCAACATGAAAGTTGAATATCTTGCTCTTGCCTTTCCAAAAAGTCCAAGAACAGTCATTTCTCATGTGTGGTTGGCAAGTTATGATCAAATCATTTTCAAAAATTTTGGAATTTCAAGGAGGCATAACTTTCAAACCATTTGGCCAAATTGGGTGATTCTTTTTTGAGCAAATCCCATTTGACATGTACTATCATAATCAATCATCATATTTCATCAAAAATCATCACATAAAAAGGTCATTTTTCAAGTGAACCAATTAAATTTTGGTGGGAAAAATAGTGATTTTGAGAAATACTCATGATTTTCATGCCAAACCACTTCCAATAGCTTCTAAACATGAATTTGGATTTGCTTCAAAAGAGTTTCTACTGTTCCATTGGCTGCATAATCAAAAGGGCAATTTTTCCAAATTGCATAACATGTGCATTCTCACTAATCCATTCCAATTGTGCTAATCATGTTTAAACAGGTGATTAACAAGGACTATATAGTCCTAATCATAACTGAATTCGAGATCCACATTCATTTTCTCAGATCCAAACAGAAAATTTCCAAAATTCTCTCAAAAACTCTCTCAATTTTTTTTACTTTTTTCCTCGAATTCCTTGATTCCTTTTGCTTCTTCTTTGTTCCATTCATCATTTGCAGGTAGATCGAACATCTGTTGCACAAGATCGTGGCAAAATCCATGCTGAATCACCACTGTCGAAGCAAGCTCATGTTCATGGCAGTTTGACAATTCTTGGAGCTGAAGCATTTCTGAGCTGAACTACCACTTCCAATCATCTTCCTAAGCATCATAGGCGATCTGTTTTTGCATTTGGAGGCTTGAAGAGCACGATAGCAGCATCTGCACCTTCGAGAGGTTGGATCTCGAATTCTTTAATTGATAGAATTGTGATATGGCTTATGTAGATCTTGGATTGTAGAGTAGCATGCAACTTGTAGTTTTGAATTTCATTGAATATTGATGAAGAAATCTGGATTTGAATGTTTGATGTCAAAACTTTCTTTGATCGATTCATGCTGTATAGTTAGAATTAGGTCAAATCATGTTGATATTGTTGTTGTGCTTGATTAGACGCGTCCAATGATGTGTAATTTGCCAAGTTTCATGAACATTTGTTCTTGATGGATTTCTGGAATGAAGAACTGTATGAACATCTCAAGAACACGTCCAGATGTGCTTTTAATCCGTTTTGCTTGGCTTCATTTTCAAATTCATGTTTACCGCGTCCTCTGTCCAATCACACGCTGCCACGCCCTTAAGTGAAACGCAGCGTTTCACTTAAGTGGTTCCATAATTATGCTTTTGCCATTTTCAGATTTAATTTCATTTTCATTTCATTTTGTTTTCAAATGTTTATTTCATTTTCATCATCAACTTCAAAAAATCATAAATAAATCATGGATGATCCAAATTGGTTGGGAATTTTTGCACCCATCTCCATTTTTCATCTAGTTTTTTATGAGCATGATAACACAAGTTGTGCACAGCTGGTTTTTATTTTGGTCTAATATCTTTGTGCATGTATGCTTTGTGCCTATGTTTTACCATTTTGCTTGTGAAATAATGATGGATGATCATATGAAGCTGAAATTTTATATGCATGATCTAGACTCATTCCTGGTGATTTTGGTATATGGTTTGCTAATTTTGCATTTCTGGATTGAGAGATATGATGTGATCTTCATGAGTGTGACAATGTATGTCACACTAGGTTTTGTCCAACTTCTTGAATTTTGTTTCCATGCTTATGCTATGCCAATTGCTCTGAATTTTTTCATGTGATTACTTCTGTATGTCTAGTATGAGCATGATGTTTTGTAGATTTTTTAGATTCATTTCCTATTTGATTGGGATTTTCTTTGCTGTTTAGTCATTTTTGAACTTTTGTGGAGTATTCAACTTTCATGACTTGTGAAATTCTCATGCCTTATCATATGAAGCTGAAATTTTGTGGATTGGTTCTTAACATGTTAAATTTCATTTTGGCTTTGGAGTGGTTCATTTATCTTATGCCATTTCTGTTTTACACTTGCCTAAAGTTGATAATTGATTTGTGGTCTTGTATGAGCTTGTATGAACATGCCATGACTTCATGAATTTAATTTCCATACTTCCTCTAGTCCAAATAGCATGAAATTTGGTATGTTGCTCATTGGATGTGTTCTGTTTAAGATTGGATTTTCTGGGAATTTATTGAGCTATTTTGGTATTGGTTTGATTGTGATCATTCTGTTTGCTCCAATGTGATTCCAAAATGCATAGTTTGACATGTTTAGCTTATGAAATGGATTTGGTGCATAGTCTTGATGTGAGACCAATTGGATTCTACTCTTGTTTGATAAATCTTAATTTTGATCAATTTTCACTTGCTGTTTTAAATTTTCTCTCCTCCTTTGACCCTAGGCTTTGGCCTAAGGGTTCACTTCTCACATTTGAGTTGTTTTTTCAGGTTAAAGAAGCAATTGCTTTAAGGAGATTAATTCAAGTTGATTGATTTTGGTTTATTTGATTATCATGAACTAACTTGGTTTGTTTTGTAGGATGCTAACTCATTTGCTTTGAGTTTGTGCTTTGCACATATGATTGATTGTGTATACTATTGGTTCATGACTTGTCTGTTTTGACTTTGTGATTGGTATACTGATTATATTTGATTGATTTCAGGTACCATAGTCGCTTTAGTTCCTTTGAGAACTTGCTATTGCTTTGCTTTGCTTAAGCATTGAGGTAGACTCTCTTGTCTCCATGTAGTCTGGAAGACCTGGCTTGTTACTTAGCCAGGCAACTGTCTGAAGTCCTCCTTAAGAGGCAATGTTTGTGATTGTTTAACTTTGTCCCCAAGCAGGAAAAGACCTCATATGAGGCAATTGGTAGACAAAAGAGATATGTAGCCTATCTCCTACTATTCTGTGAGTCTCTCACCTTGCTCACACCACATGTGTTGATGCATAGTGAGAAAAAACCCAAGATCTATCGAGTCTTTAACTTGTGGAGAGAGTTCCATCTTTCTGAACTCCCACGCCTTCTGATATTCAATGCTATCCCTGACCAGGGATAAGAGTGATGAGGCACACCCCTCATATCCTTTCATCTGCTTCACCTTGGCTCTCAATGTCAAGGTTAAGAGCATCATTTACCCTATTCCAGTTGAATTTTTTAAGTCTAACCCTTTGATTGAGCCTAATTGTTTGGTTATAGTGTGTGCTAAATGATTTTGTTTGATTGATTGCTTGTTGCATTTGTACATGTTTGCTTGCATGCCTTTGTGCACTTATCATCATTGATTGTTCATTATTGCATGGTCATCATTGCATACCCTTGTGGTTTGTTTGAGTTTACCTATTGAGGACAACTGTAAGTCCATTCATTGGCCATTGTTCCTATGATTTGGAAGGGATAAAGTGTAAGACCATTTCATTTGGCTACTTAGGTCCATTGCTTAATGCTTATTTGTTTGTTGTATGTGAGGATGCAATTATAAGTCCATGTTGTTGGCACTTGTATTCCTATGATCATCCTTTGGAGGTTGGTATAAGTCCAGATAGATTGGCATTTGACATCCAAGTTTTGTTTTAGGAGATTGGTGTAAATCCATTTATTGGTATCCGATATCCGCTTTTGCTTTGTGAGATTGGAGTAAGACCATTTATTGGCTTCCGGTATCATTGTTTGTTTTAGGAGATTGGTGTAAACCCATTTATTGGTATCCGATATCCGCTTTTGTTTGTGAGATTGGTATAAGTCCATTGATGGCATCCGATATCACCTTGCTTTTATTTGCTTACTTGCATTGTTGCTTATTCCTAAGGACACACTTGAATCATCTTCTATATGATTTCAAGAGGTGAACCTTTCTAAGAAGTCTTACATTCCACCATCCATACCCTCTTTGTCCTAAACCTTTTCACACTTTGCTTTCAAAAAACTTTTGACTTGTTGTGCAAACATCTTCATGTCTTTTCAAATTAGAAACCTGGACCATAAGTCCTTGACTTTTCAAACTTCACTTTTCATAACACTTCTTTGAATCAATCTTAATCATACCTTGACCATATTTTGTGAATACTCATAATCAATTAACCTCACACATTCAATTGTTTTGTGGCTTTGTCCATTGTTAATATGTTTTCATGCATTAGCCTTAGGTTTTAATTACCATAGTGGTTGATGTAAATCTTACCTTATCCTTAGTGAGCTGATTGTAAGCCTTCCATACTTATTATAGGATTAACCCCTCACTAGTATGTTGAAGCCGTCCTCGCATGGTGGATTGTTGATTCGGGTTGAGTTTTCTCCCATTGGTAATGAAAAGCCTTAGTGCTTGTGTTTTAAAATGAACTCACTAATTTTTGGAAATCTTTTAGCCGAACTACGGCGTTTTGATCCTTACCTTTGATGGAAGGTACGTAGGCAACGGGTTCATCCGTTCAAACACAAAAATAACTAACTTGTACATTCTTTTCTCATCATCCCATTCATGTTTGCACAATATGGCAAAAAAAACAAATAAACATTTTTTATACAACAAGTGTGAAAAGGGCTCCCTAGGAGTACCTGGGACGTGATGGGTGCCTAACACCTTCCCATTGCGTAATTTACCCCTTACCCAGATTCTCTGATCTTTTTCATTAGTTTTCTACGTGTAAAACTTCTTAGGTTTTTGTTCGCTTTTTAACCAGTCCTTAGGATAAATAAAAGTGCGGTGGCGACTCGATTTCATTGTATGCTTTGCTTATGGTTTAATCAATAAATCATATAGCGATGAATACACCGCTACAATTGCCAACAGGGGTGGAGATGAAATAGTGGAAGAGGATTGGATGGAAAAGGAAGAAGTGAGAACTAAAAGAGAGGAAAGTAAAAATCAGGGTGACCAAGAGGAGAGAGGAGTCACCATTGAACAATTAATAGATAAAAATTCCCCTTGAAGAAGAACTAAGAAGAATATCCTTAATGATCCCAATCTAGAACTACCTAATTACATCAAACTGTGTTATCCTATAATTAAGAAGGAACCATTATAACAAGATGAGGCGGGATTGTTTGCAAAGTTCCAAGAGATGTTGATTACAATTCAGGTAAGTATTTTATTTCATGAGATTTTAGAACTAATGCCCAAGTTTTCTAAGTTTATGCAGGCATTGCTAAAGGGTACAAAGCAGAAATTGGTCAAAGAACAAGTGAACATGACATAGAAAGATGAGACGATATTACCTCAAGCATTTCCACCAAATATGAAGGATCTAGGGAAGTACACCATCACTTGTACGATTGATGGACTAAAGATCCCACACACTTTATGTGATTTAGGGTCTAGTATCAATGTCATGCCACTGAATAAGTTTAAAGAATTGAAACTGGGAGAGATCATATCAAGTAATATGACTCTCACGTTAGCTGATTCATCTGTTACTCATCCGCATGGTATCGTACAAGACGTGTTACTGCATGTCAATGGTTTTTCTACAGATTTTGTGGTAATTGACATGAAAGGAGATTCAAGAGGGCCAGTTAGTCTCGGACGCCCATTCTTGGCAAGCGGGAAGGCTTTGATAGATGTAGAAACCAGTGAACTTGTCCTGAAGTTCAACGAGTAAAAAACGGTGTGCTAAGGTGTATGAATGTACATTATATGTGGATGATCTAAAGACATGCTACCAACTAGAATAAAAAGGTAGTAAGGTTGACAAAATAATAAAAACAAGTGAATTGACTAGCATGAGGGTATCCCTTGCACCTGATATGCCTTAGGCATGGGGCATCAAGCTAATAACGAAAAAGAAGCGTTGGATGAGAGGCAACATATTGGTTATAACCAGTTTTGGTTTTTACAGAATTTACATTATTGTATTCGTGAAATTAAAAAAAAAGAATTATCCACCCGAGCATGCCTTTCCATTACAATCTATATTGTCTTTAATGAACAAGTGGTAGTTGTTGTCCCTTTTAGATGTACAAAGTTTACAACTATAGCATTGAACAAATGAACCAAAAGGAAACTTGATCATCATGAAAGTAACTTACAACTTGAAGGCAAAGGATGAGAAAAGAATCAAAGGACTTATACTAAACCTTCATGTACCTAAACTAGTAAGCTTTGAGCCAAATAAATTCCATTATTACTATTCCTTTTTATTGAGTGTATCCATGCATTATTTTATCAGGTTTGAACTATTTCCGATTAAATTTGTCTAGTTTGATTGACACATACTGAGGTAGTTATTTTCTTTAATTTTGAGCTTTTTTAAACTACCCGTAGTAATAGATGATACATTTGTTGCTAACCACTTTGAGCTTAGCCTTTCTTTTGGTGACTTAGCCTTAATTCTTAGCCGTATGACTTGAAAGATCTTATCTTTCCACCCTCTCTTTGGAGTTAGGTAGACCTGTAGTTCTTAAGTGGTATGAAAAAGATTAATTTTGGGGTTGCTATTGGAAGTGAGAAAAGGTTTAAGTTTGGGGTTGGGGTGCTGGAGAGAAATGGTAAAAAAATTCAAAATTTTGAGAAAATAAGAAGTTGGAAAAATAAACCTCAAATGTGCGTGTTTTGATTTCTTTGACGAATTATATTAGAAAATGATCAAACACAGTAAAAACTATTTTGCAT
This sequence comes from Lathyrus oleraceus, assembly GCF_024323335.1. Classification (NCBI taxonomy): domain Eukaryota; kingdom Viridiplantae; phylum Streptophyta; class Magnoliopsida; order Fabales; family Fabaceae; genus Lathyrus; species Lathyrus oleraceus. The sequence continues at coordinate 356,423,632 of NC_066579.1, forward strand.
GTTGATTAAGAGACTACCTTATCCATTGATTGAGTCAAAGTGAGACGAGAGATATGTTGAGTACTTGTCAAAGTTTGAGGATTTTTTTTGAATTTGTCGGATGGAAGTTAAAAAGCTAGAACAATGGTCAGGTAAATAAAAAAATTACATGGTGATGTTCAATTGTTATTGTATAACTTATTTTCTGTTTGGAATTGGCAATGCATGCAAATTAATTGAGGACAAGCAACGCTTCAAGTTTGGGATTATGTTGACACTTTGTTATTGCATGATTTCGGAAAGAAACAGATCAAAACAAGTTAAAGAGAAGCAAAAATGAAGAATAAAGGCCAAACAAAAAGGAAAAGATAGCTAAGTCTGTAGAAATAGGGACTTAGTGAAAATAAGAGGAAAAAGGGAGAAAAAGTGTACAACTACTTGAATAAATTTGCAACATCGTGTAGTATCGTGCACACGATAGGGAAGTAAAAGATGCATCGTGTGTGAATCAGGTAATCACACGCGCGATGAACCCCTTTTTTTTTGGTATTTTCTGACACGTTCTGATCCATTCTGAAGGCTTTTTAAGGAAAATTTTGGTTCTTTTTTAAGGGTTACAAATTTCTACACCAAAAGGGACGATTTACAGCACTAGAAAGCATATTTAGAATGCATTTGAAGCCATTTAAGGCCAATTATTCAAGGGAACTTATGCAAACCTCTTATTCTTATTTTGGTATTATAATTCAAATCATGAGTAGCTAATTTTCTCTAGGTTATGTTGTGTTTGATGAACCTATTTTAATATTGTTGAGACATATGTTTCATTTGATATTGCATGGGTAATTTAATCTATAATTATATACAACTACACCTTGTTCTTAATTCTTTTTATGTAAGATACTCTTTTAATCTTATTTTGGGCATATATGGAAAACAGGCCATTAGTCTATGTTTTAGACCTAGGGAAATTGTTGTACTTACACTGGTTGAATAAGGATAGGAGACCCCGAGTAGTGGCTTAGGAATTAACACTCGGTTGTATTTCCTAATCTTGCTTACGTTGGTGGACTAGGGATAAAAAAACTTCGAGTATTAATTAGTGAGATATATCGCAATGGATTGGGTATAGCGATTTTGTTAGTTCGATATGGGATTATAGTGCCAATATCATTCATCTAATGCATCGAACATCAACAATAGATAAATAGGGGATTATATACACAATTTGGCCGCTTTCTTCTTATTGTCAAACAAATGCATTTACTTTTCGCATTCAAACTCGAACCCTCCCCCTCCCCCCATTTACTATTTTATCGCATTGCACAATATTGTCTTGTTAAATAGAAGTCTCTGTGGATTCGATCTTATTTTGTTACTGCGACATTATCAGTACACTTGTCGATAAGTAACCATTATCTTTATTTCCAATAATTAACTCTTTTGGATGTGAAGACTTGTGCTTAAAGATCTTTTTGGATTATGATGCTTTTGAGGAGCCATCATGAGCTTCTTCATAACCTTCTTCATTTGGATGAGCTTCTGAGGTTAGATCGTCTTTTGTACCACCAACTTTCTGAAGTTCTGATAGCTTCTAAAAATTTAGATTCTGAACTTTCAACTTCTGGACCTCTAGCTTTTGAGGCATCTTCAGACACACATATTTATGAAAAGCTTTGAACTAGCTCTGACATTTTATTATCAAGATCTTTATTATCAAATTTGATGTGTATTGACTCTTCAACCATTTTAGTTTCAGAGCTATACACCTTGTATGCCTTTGAGCATTCATAGTATCCTAAAAAGATACCTTTTTTAGCTTTGGCATCAAATTTCTTTAGATAGACTTTATTGTTCAAGATTTAACATGTACATCCAAACTAATGAAAATAAGAAATACTTGTTTTTCTTCCTTTGAACAACTCATATGAAGTCTTGTTCAGAATAAGTCTAATATAGATTCTATTCTAAACATAATATGTTATGTTTACAACTTCTAGCCATTTCTTGTAAAGATCTATTCTTTCCCTCTACAACTCCATTTTGCCATGGAAGTCTACGAGAAGAGAACTCATGGAGAATTCCATGTTTTTCACAAAAAAATCAAATGGATCAATTTCAAATTCTCCTCCATGATCACTTCTTACTTATTTATTTATTTATTCCTTTTCATTTTTTACTTGTATGCAGAAGAGGAAGAACACATCATATGATTCATCTTGGGTTCTAAGTAATTTAACCCAAGTTCATATGCTATAGTCATCAAATATGACTAACCCATATTTCTTCCCATTGATTGATGCGGTACCAACTAGACCAAACAAATCAATGTGAAGCAGTTCTAAGGGTCTGGAGGTAGAGACAATCTTCTTATTTTTAAAATAAGTTTTATTAATTTTCCCTACTTGGCATGCTCAACAAAGAGCATCTGAGTGATAATTAAGTTCTGGCAATCCTTTAACAAGTTTCAATTTGCTAAGTTTAGAGATTAATCTCTAGTTAGCATGACCCAACCTTCTGTGCTAGAGCCACTTTTCATCACTCACTGATAGAAGGAAAAGTACCTTCCGATCAACCAATTCAGAAAAATTAATTTTATAAACATTATTTTCCTCCTACCTTTGAATAATATGGACTTGGCAGACTCATTCATGAGTATACAATTTTTCTTATTAAACATGACTTCATAACCACTGCCATAAAATTCACTAATGCTCAATAGGTTATGTTTTAGTCCATCTACTAACCGAAAATTATTAATAGAGATAGAGGAATTACCAATAGTACCCATACCAATGATCTTTCCTTTCTGGTTTCCTCCAAATCCCACAGTTCCTCCCTATTTTAGAGTTAGGGTTTGGAACATATGCTTTTATCCTATCCTATGTCGTGAGCATTGTCATACCCCTAAATTTACCCTACCTCTTATACCATTCCCACAACCATAATCCATAAGCACACATACATCATTTCATTTTCATTTACACTCAAAATAAGTAAACATAAACTCAAAGCATGGTGTTCATATCTAAAAAATCACCAAGATCTTTTGATCATGTTAGGGTGTGCCTAATCCACCCTAAATCCTAATTGCTTCTTCAAGCACTCCTAGACCTTACGGGACTACACAAGTTATTCCATTCATCTCTAAAACTCTACTTGGGGTGGTGAGCCTTGATTGGGAGTTTGGCTTGTCCATTTGGTCATCTAAGGACCTAAACCCTAGTCCCTTGTTCCTTTGTGGCTAGTACAAGTCATCTTTTGTCTTTGTGCTTTGGCCTTGACTTTGAGGAAACCCTAATATCCAAACATTGATCATGCATAAACCTTGTGAACATACTCCAAGACACTTCTTGCACCCCAAACCCTATTTTGTTTGATCCTGGCCTTTGAGGAACCTTGTGATCAAAGAAACCCTAATTTGTGCCCCTTTGATTATATGCATTGCTTTTCTTGACCACCTCATCATCCCTTGGTCCATTCACATCCATTTTTCTCCAACTTCAATCCTCATTCATCAAATCTACATACATTTCATCCATGGTACATGCAAAGGTTTGGTTTTGAACTTTGGACTTGTGAATCTTCGGTTTCATCCATGAACATGACCCATAATCATCGCACAAAGCATCAAAGCTTGTTTTCTATCAATTTTTACTCATTTGATCTTCAATAAATTATCATGGTGCCTTGGAATTCAAGAAATATTAAATTTTCATTTTTAGGGCATGTTGGTTGGTCAAGTTTTGGCAAGTTTGGCCTACAATTTGGTCCAAACCCCCTAACTTTTTCATATTTTAACGTTTTGAGGATCTACTTGGAGCCACATGTCCTAAATGAACCCCTCTCCAACTTTGTTTCAAGGCCCAAGACCTAATTCATTGCACAAGGACTTCAAATTTGGTATTGGCCAAGCTGGTCAAGTTGCCTAGTCAGGCCTAAAATCATGTCCATGACTTCCATTTTACACCAATTCTATTTCCACACCATAAATCCTTTTGACCTGGTTCTTTTTGCAACATGTTAAAGGTATGGAAAGGATCATTTGGCCCAATGTTTACTCAAAATGCATGCGTCAATTTTAACTGGCCCAAGTGCAAAGTTCAGGTTCCACCATTGGTGCATGTAGCAGATCAGTTAAGCCAAACACATGCCAATTCATGTCTCACGTCCCTATTCCATATATTTTTCACTCCATCTGATCCAAAAATACTCTGCAAACATTTCTAACACATAATTGCAAGCCAAATAAGATGGGAAATATAGCACATGAGCAATCCCAAACCAAAGTCAAAAAGAAACTTTTCCCAAAATGGAAACAAGACAAAACCGACACAACACATGTTGGGACCATCATCGTCTCACCTAAAGCATGCCATCTACAAAACAAATGGGAGGGAAAGGAATTGCAGGCCAAATGGAGATAACACTTAGCAAACAAGTTTTCTCTCTTGTCATTTTTTGGGCCCTAGTGAAATCAGGCATTTCGATCCCAAAACTTCAACCAAACCACTCCATCACCTTCCCTATAAATAGGGGATGCTTCCCCCTTTATTTCAAGCCATAGAATCTCTGCAGAAATCACACCATTTCCTCTTCAAAAATAGAGTTATTGAGTTTGGTCTTTCATCTATTTTCAACACTACTTAAACACTCAAACACATTCACCTAACATCCCCGAAGCTACCTGAATCATTGGAAGTGTTCGAAACAACCTCACCTAAGCTCTCCATACTCATCAGAACCACCATCTGAAACCAATTATGACAAGGAAGTTAACCTCATTGTTTCTATCCATACAATTTATCATTCCACTCCTTGTGATTTACTGATGCAATGCCTCATGATTTGAGTTTTGATTGTTGAGTACACACCATTTTATTTTATTTTTAGGTTTAAGATAGCGTTCATGCTTATGTGAAATACTCCATACTCAGATCCAATAAATGGTTCATGAGTATGGAGATGGCAACGATGATCAAGGTTTAAATGGAATCCATGATTGATTCCACTGAAAAACTCGAGTTGTAGAGGTTCAAGTTTCAGAAATCCAAGGTTGAAGATGAACTTGTTCATTGCTTCGCATGTGTTCTTCTGTTTCAAATTCGGAAAATTATGTTGTCTGATTCTCATTCGTTGTTATGTTTGACTTGGTATGAATGTGCGTGTGTTAGCAAGTCAACACGCGCGTTCGTGTGCCTCATGATCATGACCCTTCATTTGGTTTACTTTTATTATTGAGTCTGATCCTGTGGTCATAGTTAGCCCATTTAGTTCTTTTTAATTAGAGTTTATTATTTATTTTCATGAAGTGTGCTAATTAGCACCAATGGCAACGCCCCCTATTTGTTCTTCTTTCTTTCTTTTCCCTTTTTATTTATTATTTTCTTCATTTTTATTTATTTTCTTTCTACTTTAACTTCATTTCTTTCCATATTTATTTATTTTTAATCCAACATTTTTGTAAATACACTTAATTAAAATATTGTGTTTTATTTTTTCCATTAATCATTTTTATTTTATTTTATCATTTTTATTGGCCATTTTTACTCTTGTTTTTTACGCTGGTTGATGATATTCTATTTGATCATGGTAATTGGTTTTAGGGTTGATAAAATCTTCAAATTTTCAAAATATTGTCAATTAATGATCAATGGATCATTCATGAAACTTTGAGATGTTGATATATTCCCCATATTTGAATCATTTGATGCATAGATGAGACCCTCACATGTTGATCCTTACTTGTTGAATCTATTTGGTTGTATTGTATCCATTGACCACTAATCATTAACACTTGGACTTGAATGTTTAACTTGTAGATTTTTATTCGACTTGTAACTTGTAACTATTTGGGTGACATAATCTTCCACTCTTCAAATCATTGATAGATGGACTTAGGGTTGTATAACCTTCTTTGATTCAAACCTATATTTAGATGATCATGGATCATCTTCAATACTTTGCATCAATGATAAGTTATCCCTTGATGCGCCATATTTCGAGTCCTTAAACTTGTGGATAGACAATCCCTATGTAGTTACATTGTGCAATTTGTTTACTAACCACTAACTATTCATCACTAACCATTGATATTGGTTATCTTGTGATTTATTTTCTTGTCAATTTACTATATTGTCATTTACTTTATGCTCATACTTATCATCATTGTACATACATCTCTCATGCATATTTATCATTTCTCATTTATTTATTATCATTACACAATAAAAAACAACAAAAATATGATAAAATTAAAAGACAAAAAGATGCATTCATCTGTGACTATTGTTGGACTTAGAGGATTTCATTAGGACCCTTGCATGTGGACATTTCCCTAATTCTTGACCCAATGTACTAACTTGGATTTTAATTTGTAACTTGCAATCTTTTATTGTAAGAATGACATTTATGATGCTGCCCTATGGAAACATGCTTTTAAGACCATTATCCACTTGTTATCATATGTCACTTTGCACACACAAGGCTTTCTCTTGGGCTACATATAACACCCTAAAATTTGCCCTCCTCATTCATGCATTCATTTTTAGGTCATTTAACATTTCATATTGCATTTCATCATGTCAATCAGAATCAGATCCAAGAAACTTTATTTAAAAAAAAACGAAAAAAAAAACAAAAAAAATAAAACAAAAAAATAAATAAATAAATAAATAAATAAAATATAATAGAAAAATCTTGGATTTGGACCTCTCTCATTTGAGCCCAAAAAGCCATGAAAATCAGGTTATAAAAGAGGGAAAACAGACAGAAAAAGGAAGAGAAGCAAAATACTCTGAGGTTTCCTTGAAACAAAACCCTGGACAAAACCTGAAGAGAAACCTAGACAGAGAGAGTGAGAATTAATCTGCAGCAACCTCCAGGCAACTCTGAAAGGTTCATTCTGACTCACACACTTTCAGCTCAAGCAAACCCTAACATTGGTTTGCAAATCCAGCCGTGCCATTTGATTTCAACCGATCTCTCCAATCAGGTTTTCCCTTATTCCCATTACCTTTGTGCTTTGAAGTTGAATACTTTGAATGTTTGAGGTATGATGGATGAATTTCATTAGGTTTTTGCCCACGGGTTCATAATTATGTATGAATGTATAAATAATGCCTTGAATGCTTAATCGTTTAATTTCTGAAGTGTATGCCACATGGTTTGAGGTTTCTGAAACCATACTGTTATCCATGAAAAAAATGCTTATCGTGTTTCACTAACCCTTTTGTTGAGTTTTTGTGAGGGCTCACATACTCTTGCAGGGATAGCTCGCCTGGTGTTCCACTTTATTTATGGGGTACCACCTGGAGGTTTATTCCGATTACCTGTACTGACTCACTTTCTTTGATGGTATTTAGCTTGGAAGGATCCCTGGGTTTCCCATTCCTCTAATTGTTGTTACTTCGGATCTTTATCCGCGTGGTACTTTTATATTTTTCCCGCATTTTACTGATTTCCTAGCTGGAAGACCTCGATAGGAGGCAATGTTTTTGTGTGTTTATTTTTTTTTACAGGTTCCTTCGTCAAGGACTGCCTTTTTGCATGAGCATCCCTAACCCTACCAACTCATTGATTTTTCTTCTCCTAAGAACACGTTAACTCCTTCTACTACAGGCGAGTAAGTCTCCAAAGGTCGAGCATCCGGTAGATTGCGTAGTAATGTCGTTCGTCCAAAACCCAATCCATAACCCCGTAGTTAGCCGAACTACGGCTTGCTCTGATTCTCATTCCAGATGAGATACGTAGGCATAAGGCGCGATGCCTTAGCGAGCACAATTACCCTTAACCCCTAGGTGGCCGAGCTACGAAGACTCTGATTCTCATATTCAGATGAGATACGTATGCAGTGGATGCGACATCCGTGCGAGTCATTTTCTTTCGACCCTTTTTTTTAGTAAATAACACATTAGATAAACCCACACCCTTTAGATAAGAACTACAAGAGTGGATCCCGTAGAGTACTACGGATGTGTAGGGGTGCTAATACCTTCCCTTCGCATAATCGACTCCCGAACCCAAGATTTGGTTGCGCGACCCTGTCTTGTCCTTTCCTTTTTCCAGGTTTACTTCGAGCGTTTCCTTTCCCTCCTTTGGGATAAATAACGCACGGTGGCGACTCTCCTGTCTTTCTTCGCCGGTTGTTTTTTTCGCATTCCATTTTTCAGGTTGCGATAGCTGGCGACTCTGCTGGGGACCTGGCTTCCCTAAGCGAGTCCCTCCTAGCTTTTGTAGGTTGTTTGTTTATTGGGTGTTTATTCTTTTGTACAGTTATTTATCTTTCAGCATTTACCTGCTTTATTGCATTGTGTACATATGACTGCCGTATCCGCTGGTTCTGTTTGTGAGATGAGTTCTATACCCATACTCGAGTGCAATTAAGATAGGAGAATGGCATAGTCTTGTTGACTTGTGTGGAGTTATTCCTTAGCAAGTTGACTTGCAAGCCCATTCACTTGGTGGAGGTCATGTTGAGATCAATAATGTCACACAAGTAAGTTGTGGCTAGACATTACTTTTTCCAATATAGACCTTAGAAGCCAAGGACCTTAGTTTACCAAACCCATCTTGGCCTATTTGTAGGATGTAGTGCGAAAGTCGTTCAAGTGTAAGATAATATCCGAAAGATGGGATTATGACTATGGGAACCTTTTGTAGAACATGTTTGGCAGGTTTAAACTCTAGTACACTCCCTTTGGGTGGTTCTTAACCTAAACTCCATGCTCGTGACTTGCAACAAACCCTTGATTCATGGTTGATCCGTTCAGGTATCCCTAATATCAATGAAACTTGGGTGTTGATAAGGTGTAAACCATAATCCACCAAAAATGGATGGTTGATATTAAGGATAACATGATCCATCCCATGACCTTTGTTTGGTGTGCTTTGCTTGATCCTCTTAATTTCTCTCCAGGCAGTGCAACCTGACAGATGTTCAAGCGGATCCAACAATTCTGATTGACATGCCATTGCATTGCATAACATCATCTGCATATTTGCATCCAACATCTCATGCTTATTCATTTGCAGGGTATTCCCTTTTTAAGGGGGGCCTTAAAATCGAATAAGCAGTGCATCGCATACCATACATACTAACCCTTGCTTGTTTTGCAGGTGTCACCGCAGTGTCTAATGTTTGTTCCCTGTTTCAGGCAGTTATTGGTCCCAAGCGAGTTCACAGGTACCCAACAAAGGAAAACCGTCCACGACTAGCAATGGACCAGATATAGAAAGAACTGGCTGATATGCATGAAAGGATGGATCAGTTTATGACATTGATGACTGGTATGGCAGAAGGCCAGACGAAGCTGAAGGAATTGGTTGAGCAACCGAGGCCCGATCCAGAGGTGGAAATACCAAGTGCTAAGGGGAACCCTGGTAACCCTGGGAACCCTGGTAACCCTGTGAACACTAGAAACGCGGGTAACACAAATGTTGATGGAAACCCGGGTAATGTTGGCAACACGGGAAATGTTGGGAATGGTATTGGCGGAAGGTACAATGTGAATCAAGGGATTCGGATTAACGGGCACCCCGTTACTGAGGATTGTCGGTATGATCAATTTTCTTTGCACGACGAGGCCCTCAAGACCACTCGCCGTATGGATGAGCTTGCTGAGAAGCTCAAATCTTTGGAGTCTCAAAATTCCTTAGATTTTGATGTCACCAATCTTGGTCTGGTTCAGGGAGTAAGGATCCCTCACAAGTTCAAACCCCCTACTTTTGAGAAATACAACGGGGCTTCTTGCCCACGCACTCATCTCCAATCTTATCTGGGAAGGTTGGGAGCTCACACTGAAGATGAGAAGCTGTGGATGTACTATTTTGAAGACAGTTTAACTGGAGCTTCTCGTGAATGGTATTCTCATTTGTCTCGTACTACCATCAAGAGCTGGAAAGACTTGGAAGGGGCTTTTGTCAAGCAATATCAATACAACTTGGACATGGCTCCAAATCGGACCTTGTTGCAAGGAATGTCTCAGACTGCCAAGGAAACCTTTAGAGAATATGCTCAGCGCTGGAGACAGATTGCTGCATCCGTCAAACCCCCTATGTCTGAAAGGGAGATGGCAGACATGTTCATAAACACTCTTCAAGGCAATTATATCGAGAGATTGGCTGCTTGCCCGTCAATCAGCTTTGCAGAGATAGTGATTGCTGGAGAAAGGATCGAGAGTCTGTTGAAGATGGGCCGAATTCAAGACAACAGTGCTTCCAACTCATCAGTTCCCAAGAAACCATTTGCTGGTAACGGTCAGCGAAGAAGAGAAGGTGAGACGAGCGTTGTATATGCCGGAAGAGGCAGGGGCAGAGGACGCCCTAATTATTATCACGATCAAGTGGCCGCAGTCACTATTCTAACACCTGTTCCTCAACCGCAGTATCATCCACAACAACAACCCAGGTATAACAATCAACAACAAGGAGGTAATCTGGGTCAGCAGAGACCCTATCAACAACGTCCAAGGCAGGCGGACCGGGTCATTGAGCCAATCCCAATGCCTTATTCTGTATTACTTCCCAAGCTGATTGACATGAATCTGGTTACGTTGAGAACTCTAGCCCCACCGGTCGATCCCAACAATCTGCCTAGAGGTTATGATGTCAACGCCAGATGTGCTTTTCACTCCAACACACCTGGCTATACTACAGATAATTGCAAGGCTCTCCAACTAAAGGTACAAGATTTGAGAGATGCCCAGGCTATCAATTTTTCTCCGGTGCCTAATATTATCCAAAACCCGATGCCAGCTCACGACGGGCAGAGGATTAATGCTGTTGATAGTGGGGAAACTTTGAATTTGGTTTCTGATGTGACTAAAGTGAAGACTTCGCTATCGGTGGTAAAAGACCGACTCTTGAAAGGAAACATTTTCCCGGGCTGTGGGGAAGAGTGCAGAAATTGTCAAGACGCCGAGAACGGATGTGATAGTTTGAGAAGGGGTATTCAGCAACTGATAGATGAAGGTTGTCTTCAGTTCGATCAGACTCGTCCCGTGAAGAATGATGTGTCGACAGTAACGTTTTATTTCACTCCTGAAGAAATATATGTTCTCGAGAGACCCGCTCCGACAACAATATATTTCCCAGAAAGTCCAGCACCAATTTACTCTGACAACCCTCAACCGACTTTGATTGGTCCGGTCACCATCGCGGTACCAGGGCCTGTTCCGTATGAGAAAGACAGTGCTATCCCGTGGCACTATGGGGCTGATATCTACTGCCAGGGGCAGAAAGTTAACGAAGAAGACATTGACATTGGTAGCTCCGTTGTAGACAATGTTGGAGGGATTGGTGGCTTCACTCGCAGTGGACGCCTATTTGCACCATCAACATTGCGCACGAATGCTGAAGCTGAGGCAACTGCCAAGGCTAAAGGAAAACAGGTATCCATCGAAGAGGTTACTACCGAGGAAGCTCCTCCTAAGACCGCATTCGAGAAGGAAGTGGATGAGTTTATGAGGATTATCAAGAAAAGTGACTACAAGGTAGTCGACCAGCTAAATCAGACACCCTCAAAGATCTTCATTCTCTCACTATTGATGTGCTCTGAGGCACACAGAGCAGCCTTGTTGAAAGTACTGAATATGGCTTATGTTCCCTCAGAGATAATTATTGACCAGCTGGAGTCGGTAGTTTCGAATGTACACACTAGCCATGCGCTAGGTTTCACCGATTATGACCTAACATCTGAGGGCAGGAATCACAACAAAGCCTTGCATATCACAATGGAATGCAAAGGGACGGTGTTTTCCCATGTTTTGGTTGATACAGGTTCTTCTCTGAATGTTCTCCCAAAGAAAGCCTTAACGAAGTTGGATTGCGATGACGCCACCCTGAGGCCGAGTAATTTAGTTGTAAGGGCTTTTGATGGCTCTAAGCGAGCTGTTTGTGGCGAAGTTGAGTTGCCAGTTAAGATTGGACCGCAGGTATTCAAGAGTACCTTTTATGTGATGGATATCCAGCCTGCCTATAACTGTCTGCTAGGTCGACCCTGGATTCATGCTGTCGGTGCTGTTACTTCTACTCTCCACCAGAAGCTCAAATATGGACTAGAAGGTCAGATCGTCACCGTCTGTGGTGAAGAGGATATTTTTGTTATCCACCTGTCTACATTTAAGTATGTGGAGATGGATGGCGAGATGCATGAGATGCTGTGTCAGGGCTTCGAAGCCATAAACATCATGAGGTCGCGCCCGAAACTGTCTTTTCACTTGAGTCTGAGAAGGTCGGGACTTCTATCTTTTCATACAAGCAAGCTGTTGAAGTGGTTAAGGCTAGTAATGCCCAAGGCTGGGGAAAATTTGTGGAGCCAATCATAAAAGAAGAGAAGTTTGGATTGTGGTATATTCCGGGGTCTCAGAAGAATGAAGCCGGTACTTTCTCCAGCGGGGGTTTGGTTTCTCCCCACACCGTCAATGTTGCAGATGAAGACAAGGCTGACAACGACTATGACTTAGATAGCTAGATTCGCCCGTGTGTCCCAGGAGAAAAGCTCGACAATTGATCATCTGAAAAAGTCATCCGGTTTACTCTACTGAAGGAGTAATTTTTATTGTTTTCCTTTTATCACATGCATAACAAAGTCTTACACTTTGACCAAGGTGTAATGACTCATCTGTAGGGCCATCCATTTAGTTACCTTTCGCAATTATTTTCATCATCGATAAAGGACAGCTTTTGCAAACAATTTTGTGTTCTCTTTCTTTCAATTATTTTTACTTTTACAAAAACGACAATGTTTCTTTTTCATGTTTCTTTCTCGTTTTTCTTTCCAAAAAACACCTCGTAAAACTGATCACCCGGATCCCACTGCTAACGACACTACTATGGCCAAGTATGACTTTGACAATTCTATCTATCAAGCCGAAGAAGGGGTTGAGGAAGATTGTGAATTGCCTGAGGAGTTAGCCCGGTTGTTGAAACAGGAGGACTGAGCTATCACACCTTATCAGGAGGTGGTTGAGACCATCAACATTGGTACCGAAGACGACAAGAAAGAGATCAAGATCGGGGCCAGTCTACAGGCCGAGAGGAAAAGACCGTTGATCATGTACTTGACTGTGTTAGAAAGGTCAATGGGTTGTGTGCTCGGTCAGCATGACGAGTCAGGTCGAAAAGAGCATGCAATATACTACCTTAGCAAAAAGTTTACCGACTGTGAACAAAGATACTCACTGCTCGAGAAAACTTGCCGCGCTTTGGCATGGGCTGCTCGCCGACTAAGATAGTATAGGTTGACTCACACGACTCTATTGATATCAAAGATGGATCAAGTCAAGTATATTTTTGAAAAGCCGGCAGGATTGCTAGGTGGAAAATGATGCTGACAGAGTATGATATCCAATACACTTCACAAAGAGCCATCAAAGGAAGTGTCTTGTCAGACTATCTTGCCGCGCAACCGATTGATGATTACCAACCTATGAGGTTCGACTTTCCTGATGAGGACATCATGTTTCTCAAATCGAAAGATTGCGAGGAACCACTCCCGGAGGAGGGGTCTGACCCTGAATCCAAATGGATTATGATGTTTGATGGGGCGGTCAACGTCAATGGTCGCGGAGTTGGTGCAGTGTTGATCACCTTGGAGGGGGTTCATATGCCATTTTTTTCCAGAATAACTCTTCCCTGCACCAACAATGAAGCTGGACGAAGTAGAATGGGTTCGTTCTCGATACAATCAGCTAAGCCTAGTTGAGGAAAAGAGACTAGCAGCTATATGCCATGGCCAGCTATATCAGAGACGGACGAAGAGAGCGTTTGATCAAAAAGTGCGCCCTTGGGAGTATCGAGTCGGTGAATTGGTACTCAAAAGAATTCTTCCTCCCAACACAGATCACAGGGGCAAATGGACACCGAACAACGAGGGTCCATACGTGGTTAAAAGAGTTTTCTCTGGCGGAGCTCTGATGCTAACAACCATGGAGGGCGAAGACTTCCCGTCCCCTGTCAACTCAGATGCAGTTAAAAAATACTTCGCATAAAATAGACCCGCTGGACAGTAAAAAGAATAGTCCAGGCAAAAAAGAGGCATCCCGACGAACCAAAAAAAAGAATGAAGAGGTTCGGGTAAAAATTAGGGATATAAAAATAAATAAAAATGTACACCCGGTGAGTCGAAAACCCGAAAGGGAGGCTCAGGCAAAAAAGGGTATCCCGGTGGATTGAAAACCCAAAAGGGCGGTCCACGCAAAAGTTAGGGAATAAGTGAATAACTGCGATCTGAGTTCATCCGTGTTATATCACCGTTTCATTCAATCCGGAAATCTTCGAAGGTAAAAGATCGACTAATCATCCACTTCAGAAAGCAAGATGAGTAGAGCGTCTTGAGGACATACGAGCCATAGCAGAGTCGAAACTCGGTGGGACCCCGTTTCCATATTGCCATTAGGATAGTTTCTCTTGTTCAATTTATAGGGATCGCCTCTTTCCAGGGATCAGCTTCCTGATGTACCCGCCTATTCCTGGCACAAATTTTTCAACCAACAAAAGTCGAATAATTCAGTTAAAAAGCCTCTTTATTTTTCATTTATCAGTTTGTTTGCAAAAGATGTCTGAATTCTTGAGGAAACATATTGCATCTGAATATAATGGTGGCTTTTGCAGATGATTTGCACAGGAAAACATTTAAAATTGCTTTGAATGTGCTTAATCCCGGACAGTGAATTCAAACCGAGTAATCCCCCGGGGCATACGTGTATTTTTCAGTTACAGGTCACAGGAACCGGATGCCAAGCCGTGAATCCCCATCCCCAAGCGGTTGACAAAGTCTATCCTCAACAGAGCCTATCCCCAGTAGAGTTGACAGTATCCAGACTGTATATCCCCAGCGGAATTGTCAGTACCAGACTGTATCTTCCAAGCAACAGCGGAGTAGTTGCATACCCAACAGACAAGAGGGTGGTGTTCCCAGTGTTCATCTCGTCCCCAGCAGATTATTTTTTTAACAGATTTTTTTTAATCCCCAGCCTGAGGACGACTAGCAAGTTCATATCCCCAGCAAAGGTCGATTCCTACGACATTTCCCCAGGAAGTGCTTTCCTCACAGACTCTCCTCGCAGAGCCTCGCCAAGCAAAGTTTCCATAGTTGATACTTCCCCAGCAAGGTCAACTTTTCAAAAAAGGCCGATTTATTTTTGGTGGCTCCCTGGTCCCGACAGACGGATCGTTCCCCACAGAGCATTCAAGGATTGATACATCGATCCGTTCCCTGCCAGAGTTGCTTCCCCAAGCAGATTTCTTTTTTCTTTTGCACCATGCATAACATTTGCATTTGCATTTACATGCATATCAAACATACACATAAGCTGATAAGCAGGTTCTTCAAAGCAGACTGAAAAATTACTTTACAACCAAAGTCATGAGATTCGGCCAGAGGATCATGTGTGTGTCTGACCCAGCATGAGGGTCATTTGGAAGATTCGGCCTGAGAATCGTTGTTCCAGAGATCCAGCCTGAGGGTCATTTCGAAGATTCAGCCTGAGAATCGTTGTTCCAATGATCCAGCCTGAGGGTCATTTTTGAAGATTCAGCCAGAGAGTCGACTACGAGCGTTATTTCCCCAGCAAGCCAGCTGGAGGAATAGATTGACAGCTCAATAGAAAATCGTTGTTCCAGAGATCCAGCCCACAGATCGCATTTAAAAAACAAAGTCTAATCGAAGAGTCGTTATAACATGTTCTAGCCTGAAGAATATGTACGAAGCCCAAGAGTGGGATATTCTCGAAGCTGCATATCTAACATGAAGATTGGGCGCAGATTTCGAAAGAGAGTCAACCAGCGCATGCCTCAGATGCGAGATCCTGATGATAGGAATTTATCATCAAATCAATCCAGATCTAGCCAGAAGATCGAATTCAGGTCTAGCCCGAAGACCGGAAATAGATTCA
This sequence comes from Lathyrus oleraceus, assembly GCF_024323335.1. Lineage (NCBI taxonomy): Eukaryota > Viridiplantae > Streptophyta > Magnoliopsida > Fabales > Fabaceae > Lathyrus > Lathyrus oleraceus. Next base: position 356,439,507 of record NC_066579.1, read on the forward strand.
GCCAGAGAATCGAAACAATTCAGATCTAGCCAGAAGATCGAAGTAGATTCAGTCAGAGAATCAAAGAAAATAGATTCTGCCAGAGAATCGAAACAAAGGAGATCTAGCCAGAAGATCGAAGAAGATCTAGCCAGAAGATCGAAGAAGATCTAGCCAGAAGATCGAAGAAGATCTAACCAGAAGATTTAAACCGTATCCATCCCGAGGATCAAAATTAACATCCAACCAGAGGACTAAATTGAGTATAGATTCAGCCAGAGGATCGAAACTCCAGATTAAATCAGAAGACTGATTCAGATTCAGCCAGAGGATCAGAAGAGAAATAAACAACGCGGTGTATTTCAGCATTTTGTGGTGTTCTCGGAGCGCAAACTTTCGGTCTGTCTTTGGTATTCAATCACAGTTCACCCTGTTTGTCTGATAAGCTATTCGCTTTCATCTTGCTCGGGTTAGCTGATGACTGAATAGGGGCAGCTGTAACACCCCAAAATTTGCCCTCCTCATTCATGCATTCATTTTTAGGTCATTTAACATTTCATATTGCATTTCATCATGTCAATCAAAATCAGATCCAAGAAACTTTATTTAAAAAAAAAAATGAAAAAAAAACGAAAAAAAAATTTAAATAAATAAAAAAATAAAATAAATAAATAAATAAAATATAATAGAAAAATCTTGGACTTGGATCTCTCTCATTTGAGCCCAAAAAGCCATGAAAATTAGGTTATAAAAGAGGGAGAACAGACAGAAAAAGGAAGAGAAGCAAAATACTCTGAGGTTTCCTTGAAACAAAACCCTGGACAATACCTGAAGAGAAACCTAGACAGAGAGAGTGAGAATTAATCTGCAGCAACATCCAGCCAACTCTGAAAGGTTCATTCTGACTCACAAACTTTCAGCTCAAGCAAACCCTAACATTGGTTTGCAAATCCAGCCGTGCCATTTGATTTCAACCGATCTCTCCAATCAGGTTTGCCCTTATTCCCATTACCTTTGTGCTTTGAAGTTGAATACTTTGAATGTTTGAGGTATGATGGATGAATTTCATTAGGTTTTTGCCCACGGGTTCATAATTATGTATGAATGTATAATTAATGCCTTGAATGCTTAATCGTTTAATTTCTGAAGTGTATGCCACAGGGTTTGAGGTTTCTGAAACCATACTGTTATCCATGAAAAAATGATTATCGTGTTTCACTAACCCTTTTGTTGAGTTTTTGTGAGGGCTCACATACTCTTGCAGGGATAGCTCGCCTGGTGTTCCACTTTATTTATGGGGTACCACCTGGAGTTTTATTCCGATTACATGTACTAACTCACTTTCTTTGATGGTGTTTAGCTTGGAAGGATCCCTGGGTTTCCCATTCCTCTAATTGCTCTTACTTTGGATCTTTATCCGCGTGGTACTTTTACATTTTTCCCGCATTTTACTGATTTCCTAGCTGGAAGACCTCGATAGGAGGCAATGTTTTTGCGTGTTTATTTTTTTTACAGGTTCCTTCGTCAAGGACTGCCTTTTTGCATGAGCATCCCTAACCCTACCAACTCATTGATTTTTCTTCTCCTAAGAATACGTTAACTCCTTCTACTACAGGAGAGTAAGTCTCCAAAGGTCGAGCATCCGCTAGATTGTGTAGTAACGTCGTTCGTCCAAAACCAAATCCATAACCCCGTAGTTAGCCGAACTATGGCTTGCTCTGATTCTCATTCCAGATGAGATACGTAGGCATAAGGCGCGATGCCTTAGCGAGCACAATTACCCTTAACCCCTAGGTAGCCGAGCTACGAAGACTCTGATTCTCATATTCAGATGAGATATATATGCAGTGGATGCGACATCCGTGCGAGTCATTTTCTTTCGACCCCTTTTTTTTAGTAAATAACACATTAGATAAACCCACACCCTTTAGATAAGAACTACAAGAGTGGATCCCGTAGAGTACTACGGATGCGTAGGGGTGCTAATACCTTCCCTTCGCATAATCGACTCCCGAACCCAAGATTTGGTTGCGAGACCCTGTCTTGTCCTTTCCTTTTTCCAGGTTTACTTCGAGCGTTTCCTTTCCCTCCTTTGGGATAAATAACGCACTGTGGCGACTCTCCTGTCTTTCTTCGCCGGTTGTTTTTTTCGCATTCCATTTTTCAGGTTGCGACACTACCTTACAATGAGACCCTTTTTTCTTGATTTGTTATCTTTTAAATATCCATGTGTATTCATCACCATTTTAGAATCAATAAGCAATAAACCCTTGATCCAACGTCAAGTGGAATTTTCTTAATCAAACTAAAAAATTGGGCACCCAAGGGTATTGTCAAGGGATTTACAAGGAAATTCTTAGAAGATCATGCCTAGGTTAAAGTGGGAAAATGGGAGTTCTGTAGTGCAGTCTTAGCACTCTTGGTCCATGGAATTATCTTATTCTCAAATATTGACAATTTTGTAGACCATTCAGCAATAGAAATCTTCTTGGCCGACAACCCTGTGTCGTTTCTATTAGCAGACTTCTATTACACCTTCCACACTAGGCATGAGAAGAAAGGTGGAACTTTCCTTTGTTGTGCTCCGCTTCTACACGCATGGATGAGGACCCACATGCCTCAGAAAGGACCATTTGTCTCTAGTAATCTTACTTGGCCTCAGAGGTTTTCCTCTCTGCCAATGCTGTCCAGTGGTATAAAAGAGAGTGGGAGATTAAAGACATCATAATCAGATGTGGAGGGTTCCCTAACATACGCCTTATAGGTACATGTGGTTGCATCAATTACAACCATGTGTTACTTAAAAGGAAATTGGGGTATGGAATGGTTAGTCCCCCAAAAGACAAAGACTTGATGCTATTCATCATCAATAATGTGGACCCACTCAACCTAGCTGTGAGGATAATCAAAATTGATCAAGAGTGGGGAAAGAAAAATGTCGTAGCCAAGGAACCATACATCCTGTGGGTGAAATAACGAGCTCAAATTGTCAAGATTTCATTCTTATTTGAGTCCTCATACTTCCCTTAAATGCTAGAACCTGAGCCCATTTTAAAAGAATATGTTGACAAGCTTAACAATAAAATCAAAGAGCTCGAATTAGAAAACACTCAATTACAAGTTCAGCTCAATCATACCAAGCAAAGAAACGAAGACTTATAAGACAAGGGTAAGCAAGTCAAATAGGATTTTGAGAGCAATAAGAAAAGGTTAAGGGAGGTTGAAGGTAGGATGGAATGGGTTGGTGGTGCTATGCTAGGAGCTAACTCTAAGCTAAACTTAAGAAACAAGTTGGGTCAAGCTTGACGCACTGTCAAGGATATTGAGACGACTATTGAGATGTCAAATTCAATGAAGAAAGCGGCCAAAGAAGACTATGAGACCCAAATTCTAGAATTGAGGAATACTTTCAAAGAATGTAAGGAACATTTGACTTGTGAGTAGTTGGAGAGGGAGAAGGTCTACCGAAGCTTCTTACATGAGCAATTCCAACTTGGAAGAGCTTGTGAACAAATCAAGAACTTGAAGAAGGGGATCTTTGATTAAGCTTACCTCGATTTACAAAATAACCGTAGGTATTGGAAAGAGATATGCCTTGGGGAAAAAGCTACAATGGTTCAAATGGACGCAATCTTCAAGAACCTGCAAAATCTTTAAAATGAATGGAAGAACAAATATGCTAATATGGTTGTGTTGACCAATTTTTCTCTTCAAGACTTTCCCGACAAATTAAAGGAAGCAGATTTGGTCACGCACTCAGAAAAAACCCTTGAAGAAGTATTTAACTTTGTGAAATTCTATAAGAGGACTATGGCCGAGCTAATCACCGACATTGAAGCTCTCCGTAGGACTCAAGGGGTCACTTTTAGATTAGATTTGTAATATTGCATGTTTGTTTCCAATTCAAGAAGCTTGTATCTTTCAATTCCCTTGTACTTGTTGGTTCCAAAAATGAATTAATGAGATTTTCATGATCCACTTTGTGTGTTTTTTTCTTCTGATTATAATGATAAAATGTCTGAATATTCCACGCAATGAATAAAATAATAATTAAGAGCTTTGCATTAATAAAGAATAAAAACAAAAACAAAAATAAAATGCATTCATGCATCATTCTACATTTTTTCAAAGCAAAACCCAAAAACTCGTCATTAACCTTTTTCAACAGAACCCGCTACATCAAGCTGGCTTCCCGATATTGCTACTACACACACAACAACCAGGAAGCTATCATGGATTAACTCGAGCAAAACCAGGCTACAATGAGAGAAGAGGTGTCCCAAGTTCACACACAAATGGGGTAATTAATGGAAACCATCCAAGCTGTAGCCCGAGGAAAAGAGATCATGGACAAAATCAACGAGGACATGCAATAAAGAGCTAATGCTGCTGCCAATCCTGCTACTGTAGAAAATCATGTGCCACCTTAAGGAAACCCTCCAGTTCAAATCCCTACAACAACACCCTGCACTATTCCTCCACCCGTCATCAATCGTCAGGTCATTGAGATTGATGACCAACATGACACATTCTTTAGTCCAAGAGATGGCTCCGTATACGACACTTTTGGCCCACCTACTACTGAGGTGGAGAAGAAAGTCATCTATATCGAGGAGAAGCTGAAAGCCATGGAGGGCTCAAATGCTATAGGTTTGGACGCTGCTGAAATGTGTTTAGTCCCTAGCGTAATAATACCAGCCAAATTTAAAGTCCTTGACTTTAAGAAATATATGGGAGAAAGTGACCCAGGAGCGCACATCAGAGCCTACTTCCGGAAAATAGCTTCCTATTCAGGCGATGATAGATCGCTTATGCACTTCTTTAAAGATAGTTTGAGTGAGGCCTCACTAGAGTGGTTCATGTAGTTGGAGGGTACTCACATCCAATCATGGAGATACATGGTCGAGGATTTCTTAAAGCACTACCAATATAACACAAATATGGCTCCTAATCTCACCCAACTTCAAAACCTTACTCAAAAGTTTGACAAGACTTTCAAGGAGTATGTGCAATGTTGGAGAGAGTTGGAGGTGAGAATGAAACCTCCATCGTTGGAGCAAGAGTTGGTAGATATATTCATGGGTAGCCTCCAAGGAGCATATCTAGATAGGATGGTACGAAGTACATCCTCGAAATTCTCAGACTTAGTCCTTGCCGGCGAGAGGATTGAAAATATGATCATGTTGAGAAAAACTCAGAATGCTACGAGTACTTCTGGTGTAGCAAAGAAACTGTATGTTGCATATGGGAAAAGAGAGAAGGGGAAGCCAATGATACTGTTGTTGTTAGGGGAAGGATCCCGACGTATCATGCATCGTATTAGCAAGTGGTTGTCGTTTCACCCATACAAAATAAACAACCATATACCATTTCAACTAATCAACGAGATGTTCAACAACCCGCTCCATATCAATAACAACAATATCAACAACCACAACAACAACAATAACATTACTACCCACAATAACAACAAAGACAAAGAATGCCAGAAAGAAGGTTCGACCCCCTTCTGATGCCGTATAGTTACTTGTTACGTGGATCATTAGTGCCATTGAGGGAGTTAGGACCACCACCACCAGTCCTTCCTCCTGATTATGATGCTAATGCATGGTGTCAGTTGTACTCTGGAGCACCTGACCATTCAGTAAAAAACTGCAAGGTGCTGACATAGAAGGTCCAAGAGATGATTGAATCAAAGGCTATCACATTCGCGCTAAATGGACCGAATGTGAATAATAATCCAATACCTCCATACAACAAGCCCGCGATAAACATGATGGAAGTAGTAGAAGGAAGAAAGTTGGTGTCTTGAGTGGATGAGTTGAAGACCCCTCTAGTTGATATCAAGAAGCAATTGTTAATGAATCATTTGTCTCCCATTTGTAATGCTGCCTGTGAGTATTGTTTAATTGACCCACAAAATTGTGAAGTTTTGAAAGTTGTTATGCAAGAACTAATGAACCAAGGAATTATAGTGGCAGAACATCTCTCCACTATTGAAGATGTAGCAACATTCACAATTCCATATGACCAAGTTCAACCTCTAGAAATTCCCTATGATTTGTCCCCGATGACCATATCAGTTGACCCAATTATCCCTCTAACAATTACAATACCTACCCCTTTCCCATATGGGGACACAAAAGCAGTGTCGTGGATTTCTGACTCCATAATCTATATCCATGGGCAAAAGGTACAAGATGAACCATTGGCAATCAAAGAGCCAATAATTAACATAAATGAAATTGGGGGAGTGACTAGAAGCGAAAGAATATTTGCGTCAGTGCCTTAAACTATTGACAATGGTGGGACCTGTAGGGGTAAATTTTTTGAGATTAAGCTATTGATTAACTTAACTGGAAAATCAAGAGCTTCCATCGCACTTTTATTTTTTCCAAAGGAAAAGGGAAAAAGTATGATCAAAACCCAAAGAAGTTTTAAAATAAAACTAATAAAAAGAGAACAAGGGTTTGGGGGTTAGTTATGAAAATGGAAGGTATTAGCATCCTAAACATCCATGGTACTCCATGGGAACCTCTTTGAAAATATGTACGTTTTGGTTTGAAAAAAGTGTTATTTGTTAGAAGATTGAAGGGATGGGAAAAGAAGCATTTTTATTATGATGTTTGCCAAGACTTTTGAAATCTCGTGCATATGTACCAACAAAGTGCAACGGAGGATCAAAACCTCGTAGTTCAGGGTAAAAATAACAAAAGGAGTTTGTTTTGATTCATTTTTATAGAAATCACATTTTGTCATTTTAAGGAGAATACTCAACTAGTCACTCACAAGTATTAGAACTTTGCATCATCATAAGAAGGGCTCCAAGTTGGATAAAGATCAACAAGTATGCCACTAGCTCCCACAGATCGAAAAAAATTATCATCAATGATATGAAGATAAGAGAATTATAACTCAATTATGGAAATGACTTATGTCTAATGCCTTGAGAAAAAGTTTAAAAAGGAAAAGTACACAAAGGGCATAAAATGGTTTGAATGAGTTATGCATTTTTTAGTCTTTGGAAATTGGTCTAAGTATTATTAAGATGGATTGACATTAATTTGGAAAAAGATTTTGAAAATAACTTGACAAAAGTCAAGGTTTATTGAGAAAGCGGTTCAAGTTAAAAACAAGAAGGTTTTGAAAAATAGAGAAAAATTTGAAAATTAAAGAAGGGGAATGAGAAGAAGAGACTATCCTAACGCAGTAAAGTGAAAGCTGGAGAAGAAAGATCTAACCAAGAGATAACAAGCTTTGTGACATAAGTCAAGCAAGAATTTCCCTCATTTGGGTTAAGCCTCACGCAAGCAAGATAAGCAAATAGTAATTTATGTGTCAGATGAAACCAAAGTAACCAAGCCAAGTCTTCACAGAGAAGTCAAAAGTCAAAGGTATCATATAGATTCCAAGGTCTTAAGTTCCAAATCCCAAAGAAAAGGCCAATATCCTAATTTTAATTCTATAACTTCGTAATGATGCCAAGGATAGTAACCACAAGTCCATGAGTCAGGAGAAACAAATTTCTTTTTATTAGTGTATTTTTTGTAGTGATATAAAGAAAGGTCCAAATGGACAAAGAACAAAATGACATAAACACAAATAATATGATATGCAATGTTAAACATAAAGCATAAAGTAAATGCCATAAAAAAGGATAAAGACATAAAGGTAAATGACTTTGAAGTAAAGGTTAATATAAATAAAATTTTAGTAAAAGATGTAAGTGAAGATGAAAAGATGTTTTGATCATTTTTTGGAGAACACTCAACCATCCACTCACAAGCATGAAAATATAAACCTATACATCATTTATGAGAATGACTCTAACTTGGATAAGATCAACGAGTATGCCACTAGTTCTCACAAATGGAAAAAGAGAAACATTTCCACACAATACCATGAGGAATAGGAGACTTACAATCTCACTTATAAAAATGACACTGCCTTTGGGATAAATTTAGCGCTATATTAAGTAATCCTAATTAGACCTATGTAGAAGTCACAACTATCTGAGGCCGCTCAATAATAATGTTTGTGTTAATACATGCTAGAGAAATGATATGTAAATCATCCTCCTAAAATTATACAACACAAGAAAAGAAAAAGAAAGGGGATGATCAAGCACAAAGGCTAGGATGATGGTCCATTACTTCAATCCATAGTTAATGACACTTAGGAAAAACTTATGCATCAATCCAAAGTACCTTAAATGATTCATGGTCACTTAGAAGGTAGATTTGAAATGATGAAAGTTCATCAAGTACCAATCCACACATCATGAACAAGATGGACACAATTCCATCCAATTGATCAAAGGGAAATTAAGGGATGAAGAAGGAAGGGGATAATAGAGGTCACACCCAAATTGAATCACAAATTTGATCAAGTAATTATCAAAATCAATCATCCATTTTGGTGGATTTGAGTTTTCACCCCCTCAACACCCAATATCCATTGAGTTTGATGAGACTTGAAGTTAAAATCATCATGATCCCAGGCTAGCAAAAGTCCACAAAGTCATACAAATTAAAAATGCAATTAAATGAATTAAAAATGCATCAAAGGCATTTTTAAATGATTTATAAAATGGAAATAAAAATGGAAAATCCACAAAGTCCTTCAAAACACCAAATAAATGGCCAAGAAAATTATGAAAGGTTAGAAATAAAATGAGAAACATATAATAAAATTTTCAGAATTTAAAAATGAAGAAAAATATTTTTAAACCAATTAAAATAAAGGAGAAAAGAGAAAATTCATGAAAAATAGAAAATCAGTCAAATAAAATATGGAAAAATAAAAATTAGATGAAAAAAAATAAAAGAGAATTTTAGAAATTATTTTGGATAAAAAATGACATTACTATGAATTTTTAAAGAAAAAGAAATTTAAACTAATAAAAGAAAAAGAAATAAAATCAGAAAAAACCAGGAGCGTTGGATCACGCCTCATTAATTAACATGGAAGATCCAACACTCCAAATGATGAGAAACACAATGCAACGCGCTACAATTAGAACACCGGATCCAGTTCAAATTTAACTAATCAAAACATTTCAAAATGCCAACGTGTCTGGTCCAAACTAATACCACCTGAAAAATACTACGGTCATCTTTTCTGGTAAGCTATCACCGGAGTTTCATCGTTTGGTAACTTCAAGACACGAGACCACCATAATTGTGATCCTCCTCTCATCCCGAATTCAACCTTATGCCTCAAATTCATTTATGTGAACTGAGCAAAGGGGATTTTAAAAAAATTTCAGAAACAAGTAAGCCACGAAAAATAAATTAAATGATGAACACGATCAATCAACACCAAATAAGTTAGGGAAAATCATGAGAGAGTGAAGGACTGCATTGTGGTAACTTGTTTGAATTCAAATGATACTCAAAACTACCTTGTCCAGATGGTGATTAGAAGTTGATGAAGTTCGATCTGGTTAGAGCACTTCAGAAGGTCTCAGAACTTGGGAATTGTGGCGGTAAATTCATGACCATCAAGCTATGGATAAACTTGACGTCAGTAAAACTAGAGTCGCCACCGCGCTTTTATTGTTTCCAAAGGAAAAAGGAAAAGTACGAACAAAACTCAAATATAAGAAGTTTTCAAATAAAACTAATAAAACGCCAGAGATTACAAGTAAAGGGGTTGGTTATACAGAGGGAAGGTGTTAGCATCCAAAGTGTCCTAGGTACTCCTAAGGAGCCCTTTTTGTGTGCATGTGTTTTTAGGTATAAATGATGTTTGACAAAATATAGAGTGTGAGGATGAGAAAAGAATTCAATGATTATATTTTTGTTTTTTATAAGACCTTCGGTCTTATGCCTATATACCAACATGAAAATGAGGGATCAAAACCCCGTAGTTCATGGTAAAAATTTCAAAGATTTTGATGAATTGATTTTAACAAAAAGTTTAACAAGAATGGGGCATAAGGGGCCAAAGGTTTGAATGAGGTTGTTAGTTCTTTTTGTCTTTTGAAATTTAAGTCAATATGGTTAAGTTTATTTATAAGTTTGATTTAAGAAAATGTTTAAAAACTTCAATGGCATAAGTCAAAGGTTTCTAATCATTAAAACATGTCTAAGTTTGAAATCACAAGCAAAGAAAGATTTTGAAAAGAGGGAGAGATTTTGAAATTAAAGAAGTGGGAGGAGATGAAGAGAATATCCTAAGCAAAAATCAAAAGTTAAGAGTTGAAAAGATCTGACCAATGGGACGCAATCCAACAGACAAGAATGTCATATAGAAACCCATTTTCCTTTGGACTTTGACAAGCAATGAGCAATAAACAATGGGAAGTATCCAAGCATCATGTGAAGATCAAGGCATCAAATAAAGACATCTATAATATCCAAGCAAGCATTTCAATAACTAGCAGTCTTTAGTGTCTTCCCATGTAGCAGATGAAATATTTCTTGGTCAAATCAGAACAAAACATCAGACCTAGTCAATAATAACAAAATAAACAATTAAGCACAAAGACAGAGTAGTAGATGAATCAAAGAGATCCAAGGTCTTGCATCAGATGAAGGCACAGTCAAAGAAAGCTCAGTCTCAGATAGTGGCATTGGCCAAGTCCTTTAGCATAGCGAGTGTTGCCTAGTTCTAAGTCCAAAAGTTCAGATCAAGTCCCAACAGTCCAACAAATGTTTTTTAAGGTTTTTGTTGTTATTAGGTGTTTTAAGGTCCTAAGACCATAAACAAAACAAAAGCAAGCAAACAATATATACAATAACAAAATATGGCTCAAATGAGCAAAGTGAATAACAGGACTTAAACATGAACAAGTTATATGAAATGTAAATGGAAATGGATGATAATCAGAAAGAAGGGTTGAGATTAAAATGTGGAGAGATGATCTGATGGATATGACCTTACCACCACACCACTAGAGCTAAGGCTCCGGTCATTTTCTCTGGTGGACCTCACCGGACTGGTCCACCATCAACCACCACCAAAATAAAAAGTAAGGACATCATTTTAAAGGAAAAATGCTCAGGAACTCGAATCTGGCCTTCATTTCCTCCAATTCAAAGTATATTGAAAGACACATGGATTTGAAATTTGAGGTGCATGATCTGAGCTGCTTCGATTTGATCTCAAAGCAACTCAATCTTGTTGCCTACATTGGTAGGACTTCAGACAACCAATAATCAAAGAGAATGGTGAAGAATTCAGAGAGAATCGAAGGTTTAAAGTTTCTAAAAATTCACCTTCGGGTAGCTATGATTTGGCTTGATCTTGATCTGAATTCACTTGGTTCTTCTTCCTCTTGCATGCAGTAACCAATTGAGATGAAAAGGGAAATGAATCCTTGAAGTTTGGATCTCAAATAAGAGGGTGAAATTCAAACTCGATTTCAAAGAAATCTTCAAGGAATTCTATGGTGTAGGTTTCTGGGATGGCTTGGCAAGGCTTGGGCAATGTTTGTGTACTGATCTTGAGGCAATGCAATGGTATATATAGGCTATGGAATTCAATTTTGCACCCTTTTCAAATTTGGCCAAAAATAGTAACATTGGTGCATGGATGAATGGGCATTGATTTGGACCCAAACCATGATGTAATACCACTCTAATTCAGGCATAATGGATACTGAAATCATCACATATAAGCATTCAAATAGAAATGATCACTTGAATTCAAAACTTGCCAATACAAAACCAATAAGGAACCATGCGCAAGTCCCTCAATTCTTGTCCAAATTAAGTGATCTTGGACTTTATGGAAAGGTGACATCAAGGGGAACAACTTTGATTTTGAACACCATTCGATTTGGAGCTTGGATCATGATGAATTTTGAGGTGGAATTTGGAGAAATCAAACATAATTGAAAATTTTCTAAGTACAAAGTCAAATGACCACTTCTTCCACCTTGAATAACTTTTTCTATGAGCTCCAAATGAAAATGTTTTCTTCACCAAAGTTGTATCTATTTTAACCCTATTTAATTTTGTAACAAATTGGACATCATTTGGATTTGGCATGAGGGAGTTATGCATTTTATAAGTTGGGGAAAATTGCTTGTTCAATGATGATGGCCCAAAATGACCTATAATGTTTCCTCTTGGCACATGCCCTTGCAAGTTGAATTTTACATTTCTCAAAGAATCAAAGTTGGATAAGACATATTGAAATTGATCATGAAAATTGGATGGGCTTTATCTCATAAAAATTGAGTAAGTTATGGTCCTTGTAAGTTGACATCCTAACTAGGGCACAAACAAAATGACCTATAATATAAAAAATGACTTTCCAAGAAAACCTTGCTCTTGATGCCAACACTAAAGTTGTTTGTAATGCCATAAAGAGTAACTTGGATCTTGGAATAATTTTTATATGACAAAGATTGTAGGAGATAAGATCTAGGGAACCCCAATTTTGACCAGTTGACTTCCTCTGGTCAACCTCTTTGAACCAACTTGCAAACTTGAAGTTCTATTTTTCTTTAGGAGCCATGGAGGAGACATGGAGGATAATTACATGTATAATTAAGTATCTCTTGATATATTTGACCAATTATCGACGAAACTTTATGAGGAAGTCACACAAGATACCCAGATGAAGTAGGGCTTCCAAGGCAAACAAACTTCAAACTCTTGATGAATTATTGATCAAAATGATAAATGAAGAACATGGAGATCCATATATGATTCTTAGAACCATTGTGAATCTTTTATTGATTGATCTCTTGTCATGAGGGTCTCAAACCCTAGTTGTGAGCTTGATGAGGTACAGGTGGATGTACACACTACCTACAAAAGAAACAAAGCTACACATAGACATATTTTTGGAACTTTGATTAGTAAAGAAAGAAAATAAAAGTATAATAAAATCAAATGTGCTTGGTGAGATCTCCCAATGCAAACCCAATGAATAATGTGTAAGGAGGATGCCAAGGTATGATCCCAAAGCTAATGCAAATGATGAGATAACATGAGGGATCTTAGGGTCAAAATTGGGTTCTTACAGCGATGGAGATAATAAAATCAAGAAAATGAATTGAAACATGCTGAAACTCAAAACACTATAGTTGAATTTTCTTGAAAAACATCAAGTTGTAGCAAGGGTTTCTTGGCTCTCCAAAGCTTGCAAATGAAGGCAATAACGTCCTATAATTATAGGGAATATGTTTGGATCCAAATACATGTGGAATGATGCTGAATTCCTACAAAATGAATTTGATCCAAGTGTGTGAAAAGTGTGATTTGAAACTCATCAAAAGTCATCCAAATGATGCATTTTAGGTGTCAATTAACTTTTGGAAACTTGTTAAAACATGTTTAGGACCAAAACACTTGCTAATTTGGCTTGGAATTGATATTAGTCATGATAAAATTTCGGACTATGGTGATTTATTTTGTTTCAAGTCACCATGTTCAACTCAATGGGGCATCCTACTCAAGAGGCTTTTTGATCCCATTCTTTTTGCAATGTGTTAACCTTATGGCCAAGATTACAATGAGATAAGAAATGTTGCATTTGGATGTTTGAGAATAAATTAATGGTGTGTTGAAGTTGGCATAAAATATTGGTTCCATAGCTTAGAAAAATTTGAGTGCTTCATGGCTGAAAATGACCTATAATATCCCAATAAATTCCATGGCCTTCCAAGCATATTTTCACCTTGGTCCTTGAAGAAAACTTGTAGAGGGTATCACCAATGGAATTGTGCAAAAAGAATAAGCTCCATATATTTAAAATTGAAGAAATTATGGTCTTTGAAAGTTGGCAAAAAGTCAAACGAAAATATGTCAAATTTCACTAAGTCCACAAATGAACTATAATGTCTCCAAAATTTTGATGGTCTTCCAAGCATAATTGTATCTTGTCATGTAAATAGAAGTTGTAGAGGATGTTAAGAATAGTCAATTGAAAAAAGAGTCATTAAAAATGTTGAGAATTGAAGGAGTTGTGATCCTTGGAACCTTGACTTCAAAATGTTGACTTTTTTGGTCAAACCACTTAGAACAAGCTTGTGTACTTGGACTTTCCTTGTATTTAAAAGCACATGGGTGATCATATGAAGTCTAAATAAGGTGTCCTCGATGGTGTCTTGATTAGATTGCTCAAATCTTGAAGTTACTTGTTGAAGAAAGCATGGGAATATACACATGAACCTTTGCCTTTTCTTGAGAAGTAAGCAACAAAACTTTGAGATGCTCTTGATTGAGAAACCCTACCTTGCACAATAAATTTAAGGGAACAAGACATATTTTTGGTATTTTTATTAGTGGTTAGATAAGCAATGAATCAAATAAACACAAAGGGAAAACAAAGAGGTGTTTGGTGATCCCTACAAAAGCAAGCCCAAAGATGGATAAGGGAAGAGACAAGATTTGACCATGTTTGTATGCCAAAGATGAAAATAAGATGTGGGATATTAGGTTTAAAAATAAGGGTATGATAGATGCCCCATATTTAAGTTTCTTCAATTTGGAGATGTGAAGGTTGAAATCTTCATCTCGACAAGATTGAAGATACTTAAATATCAAAGACCTAATTTTTGGTCATAAGATATCGCAAGATGTTTATGATATGATATGAATGAAAACAAGAATCTTTGTGGGGAATATAGTGCCACAAGAGATAAAGAACTGTTAGAGACGAGAGGGGACTGAAATTTTATAGGGGAAAGACAAATTCCAAAGGGGTACCCAGCTGGGGACAAAAAAAATTCCGCAGGGGGAAAAGGAAGAGCTCAAAAATAACCGATGCATGGTTAGAAAACGAACTAAAGACTTAAAGGGGAAGACTTAATAAAGCAAGACTTCGTTGAGGAAAATAATTCATCAACAAGGAAAAACCCTGACTCCAATAGGAGAGGAATATTACCTAACTATCAGCCAAGTGATAGCTTAACAAAGATAATAAGCCAAGCAAAATGATTACCAACTACCATCCAAGTGATAACTTAACAAAGGTAACTAACCAGAGATAAAAGGAACTATTACCTACTATCAGTCGAGTGATAACTTAACAAAGGTAATAAACTCAAACAGAATGACTACCAACTACCAGCCAAGTGATAGCTTAGCAAAGGTAATCAATCAGAGGGTAAAAGGAACTATTACCTACTATCACCCGAGTGATAGCTTAACAAAGGTAATAAGCTCAAATAGAATGATTAACAACTACCAGCCAAGTGATAGCTTAACAAAGGTAACCAATCAGAGGGTAAAAGGAACTATTACCTACTATCAGAAAAGTGATAACTTAACAAAGGTAATAAGCTCAAACAGAATGATTACCAATTACTAGCCAAATGATAGCTTAACAAAGGTAACCAATCAGAGGGTAAAAGAAACTATTACATACTATCAGACGAGTGATAACTTAACAAAGGTAATAAGCTAAAAAAAATGATTACCAACTACCAGCCAAGTGATAGCTTAACAAAGGAAACCAATTAGAGGGTAACCAATGTTCATACCAGGAATGAATTGGAGAGAAGCGATCAAAGAGGACCCAATCCAATGAGGGCATGAACTCAATGGGGGATTGATCCCATCCATATAATGAATTGAAAGGGAAAATTGAAGGAAATTTCTTTACGAGGATAATACTCGGTGGGGAATTAGAAAGGATAAACTCTTTCTGCTTAAGGTTGACACTCTATTGGAGAGAGGAAATCCACACTCCACGGGGAGAAAAGTTCCAGAGAGTGGTGAGGAATTATGAAAAATGAAAAACATACAAATAAACATTATGATGATATCCACATGCGTATGATTATGCTAACAAAACAAGCACAAAGCCGCGAGACTACTAACACAACCAGATACTTGGCTAATCTCAACAAGATGGAGATGTTGGCAGAGATTCGTTAGGGTTTCTACCACTCTTGCAATCTGATGTTTGGGAGATTGTTATAAAAGAAAACCAGGGTTGGGAGAGTCACTGAATTCCACTCTTCAAGATCTTAGAATCCTTGGGATTGCCATTAACATTCCTCTTTTGTGTTCACAAGTCGAGAATACATGTATTTTTTTGTAAAAAAATTCAAAAATATAGTCGTTTAAATATATTTTTCTTTCAAAAATGATCATAAAAAATAAATGAAATTTCATAAACTGAAACAAAGTATGAATAACAAACAAATGGGCAAAAGGCTCATATTTTATTGATAGAATGGTAGTCCGCAAAAGGCGTGACTCCATGGATCATTACAAAGTTGGAAAATGGTAAATACATGGAAAGGGCTATGTTGAAATACAATGACCACTATTCTCCTTAACAACTTTGAATTCCACTATGCTCTGGACTTCAGTCGAGGATAACTGAATAGGAACCTATGATAGTCACTATTGCTTCAAACGATCAAGTCTGGCCTGATGCAGTTACTTGCCATAATCCCTATGCCTAGATTTCCTTTTCAGGATCAATCTACCAGGATGATTATTTTCTGTTTATGTCTCTAATTTTTTCCTGGACCGACCTTTCAGGTTTTCAATCCACCGAGACGCCCATTTTTGCCTAAGCCGCCCTTTCGGGTTTTCAACTTAGCGAGTGTTCTTTTATTTTTTAGGTGAAGTATTTCTTTACTGCATTGGTATTCACATGACGAGGGATCTCCTCACCATTCACAGGACGAGGGAGAACAAGGTCACCTTCTCTGATGCACGAGGTCGAACCTTCTTGTCAAATGGTTTCTTTATTCTCTTTTGATGTAACTGATCATGACACAAGGCTTTCATTCTTTTCTCTTAAATCAAATTCAACTGATCATATTTGCTATGACACCATCCAACCTCAAACAAATTAGCTTCCATCAGGACTCTCATTGATGTGATCTCAACCTCTACAGGGTGCACTGCTTCCATGCCATACACAAGTGAGAAAGGGGTTTCCCCTGTTAAAGTGAAAACAAATGTACGATATCCATACAAATAAAACAAGAACATCTCATGCCAATCTTTATATGTCACAACCATCTTCTGAATAATTTTCTTAATATTATTATTTACAGCTTCAACATCCCCATTCATCTTGGGTCTGTAAGGAGAAGGTTTATGATGTTCAATCTTCAAGTCGCCACAAAGCTCTTTCATCATCTTGTTATTCAAGTTCAACCCATTATCAGTAATGATCTTACTTGGAACACCGTATCTGCAAATAATTTGATTCTTGATAAATTGGATCACAATCTGCTTGGTGAAATTAGCATAATATGTTGCTTCAACCCACTTGGTGAAGTAATCAATAACTACCAGGATGAAACGATGTTCGTTCGAAGTTTTGGGCTCAATCATACAAATCGTTTAAATTCCCCACATAGAGAAAGGCCATGGGGATGAAATAACATTGAGAAGTGTCAGAGGCACATGAATCTTATCAGCATAAATTTGACATTTATGGCACTTCTTCATATACTTACAATAATCAGAATTCATTGATAATATTTTTGTGTTTGACAAGATCTTGAGTCTTGTGCCTACGTACCAACATAAAATGAGGGATCAAAACCTCGTAGTTCGTGGTAAAAGTTTCAAATAAGTTGATGAATTGGTTTTAAAAAAAATATTAACAAGAAGGCACAAAAGGCCAAAGTTTTGAATGGGGTTGTTAGTTATTTTTGTCTTTTTGAAGTTAAAGTCAATATTGTTAAGTTTATTTACAAGTTTGATTTAAGAAAAGTTTGAAAATTCAATGGCATAAGACCAAAGTTTCTAATCATTAAAACATGTCTAAGTTTGAATCACAAGCAAAAAAAGTTTTTTAAAAGAATGAGAGACTTTGAAATTTAAGAAGTGGGAGGAGATGAAGAGACTACCCCAAGCAAAAATTTAAAAGTTAAGAGTTGAAAAGATCTGACCAATGGAATGCAATCCAACAAACAAGAATGTCATATAGAAAGCCATTTTCCTTTGGACTTTAATTAAGCAATGAGCAATATCCAGACATCATAAAGATCAAGGTATCAAATAAAGATAGCCATATCCAAGCAAGCACTCAAATAGATAGAAGTCTTCAGTTTCTTCTAATGTATCAGATGAAATATTCCTTGATCAACTCAGAATAAATCATCAAACATAGACAATAATAACAATTATGCACAGAGACAGAGTAGCATATGAATCAAAAGGATCCAAGGTCTTGCAATCAGATGAAAGTCACTGTCAAGGATAACTTAGTCTCAGATGTTGTCATTGGCCAAGTCCTTTAGAATAGGGAATTTTGCATAGTTCTAAGTCCAAAAAGCTCAGATCAAATTCCAACAGTCCACCAATTTTTTTTAGGGTTTTTTTTTGTTATTAGGTGTTTTAAGGTCCTAAGACCACAAACAAAATTAAAATACACAAACAATATATACAATCACAAAATATGACTCAAATGAGCAAAGTGAATAACAAGACTTAAACATGAACAAGTTATATGAAATGTAAATGGCAATGGATGATAAATGACTGAAATTTAAATTGTATAAAGTAAATGACTTGAAAGTAAAAGCATAATGAATAAGAGTTAGTGTTGAGTTTTAATTGATTAAGTCAAAGGTTAGTAAAAGGTTAGTAAAAGGTCACTCATGTGATGCAAGACATCACAGTCGATCAGTTTAACGACGTGGTTGCTAATATCACTGCCAGTAGGTATCTGGGATTTAATGAAGCAGAGCTACCTCCTGAGGGAAATGCCCATAATAAAGCATTATACATTTCGGTCACGTGCATGGACTCCCTTCTATCTCGAGTCCTCGTTGACATTGGTTCTTCGCTTAATGTATTGCCAAAATCTACATTAAGCCAATTGCAGTTTAAGGGGTCCGAGATGAGGACCAACACACCGATTGTCCGAGTTTTTGACGGTTCCCGAAGGCAAGTTATTGGGGAGGTCGATTTGTCCATCTATGTTGGACCTCACCAGTTCAGTATTACCTTCCGAGTCATGGATATCAACCCAACTTACAGTTTTTTATTGGGTATGCCGTGGATTCATGCCGCTGGGGCAGTCACCTCTATGTTACACCAAAGGCTGAAGTTCTTGATTGATGACAAGCTGGTAATTGTGTAGGGTGAAGAAGACCTATTGTTTAGCGAACTCTCGTCATTTAGATATGTTGAAACAGATGAAGGGATTGTTGAGGTTCCGCTCCACTGTTTAGAATTTGAAGAAGCTAGTTCTGCTATCGCCAATCATAACCAATCATCTGCTACCATTCTATCCTCAGTGAGAAGTGCCAAGCAAACGTTAGAGAAAGGCCAGCTTCCCGGTTGGGGTAAATTTGTCAACATGGCAGAGAAGCACGACAGGTTTGGTATCGATTATCACCCAGCGGCACGCAAGGCAAGCCCAAAGAAAAAGTAGTTTAACCCGATCAAATTCAGCAGCGCCGACTTTTAAAATGTGCATACTGTGGCAGTTATTGGAGAATCCAGTGGCAGCAAAATAGAGACGCCTAGCCTCATATGCAAATGTCCTCTAGGGTTCAAGCTTCCCAATTGGACGACTGCCGTGATTCCCATAGTATACTCGGAAAAAATGTAATGAATTTTGTTTTCTCAATCGCTCGTCCTCGCCCGAGACGAGAGGATAGTTTGTAAGGGCCTTCATGTTTAAAAGTATTATGTGAATAAATAAAAAGTACTTTTTTGCATGCAAAACTTGTGTTCCCTCTTCTTTCAGTTATTTTACTTTTTCACTAAAATGACGAAATGACAAAAGATTTCTTTTTCTTTTTTCCACTTTTCTCAAAAAAGCAAACTAAAAAAAGCTCATCATATGCAGAGAAAACAAAACTATTGATTACAACATGGCTAAAATCAATTGTAAATATAGATTTCCAATCAACCAAACTGAAGAAGACAGTGAGGAAGATTGTGAATTACCAGATGAACTAGCACAACTCCTTGAGGATGAAGAAAAAGAGATTCAACCATACAAAGAACTAGTGGATGTCATTAACTTGGGTTCTGAAACTGACAGAAAGGAAGTAAAAGTTAGGGTATCTCTTGCCAAGCATGTACACTCCGAGTTGGTAGAGTTATTGCACGAATATATTGACGTCCTCGCTTGGTCGTATCAAGATATGCCAGGGTTAGACACCAACATCGTTGAACATCACTTACCATTCAAATTTGAATGTCCTCCCGTCATGTAAAAGCTAAGAAGGACTAGACCCGACATGGCACTCAAGATCAAGGAAGAGGTTAAAAAGCAGCTTGACGCTGGCTTCTTGGCCATTCTGAGTATCCACAATCGGTTACTAATATCGTTCCAATTTTGAAGAAAGGTGGTAAAGTCAGAATGTGTGTAGATTATCGAGACCTCAATAAAGCGAGTCCAAAGGATGACTTCCCTTTGCCTCATATTGATGTTTTGGTTGATAATACAACTCAGTTTTCCGTCGTTTCTTTCATGGATGGGTTCTCCGGGTACAATCAGATAAAGATGTCGCCAAAAGATATGGAGAAGACATTTTTCATCACACCCTAGGGAACTTACTACTACAAAGTAATTTCGTTCGGCCTGAAGAACGCAGGGGCAACATATCAGCGCGCCATTGTAACCCTCTTTCATGACATGATTCATGAAGAGATTAAGGTTTATGTGGACGACATGATTGCCAAATCCAGAACTGAAGAAGATCACTTGGTGAACCTGAGGAAATTGTTTGTCAGACTCTGAAAGTTTAAACTTCGCCTAAATCCAGCTAAATTTACTTTTGGGGTCCGATCCGGTAAACTCTTTGGTTTCATAATCAGTCAGAAGGGCATTGAGGTTGATCTAGACAAATTCTGAGCCATCCAAGAAATGCCAGCTCCCCAAACAGAAAAAGAAGTCTGAGGTTTCCTTGGCCGACTCAATTACATCTCCATATTCATATCACACTTAACGGCTACTTGTGAACCGATATTCAAACTATTGAGAAAGAATCAATCGATTGTGTGGAACGACGATTGCCAAGTGGCATTCGACAAAATAAAAAAGTACTTGCAAGAACCACCAATCCTGATACAACCGGTTCTTGGTAGGCCTCTCATTATGTACCTCACAGTACTCGATGAATCTATGGGCTGCGTTTTGGGTCAACATGACGACACAAGCAAGAAAGAACATGTTATTTACTATCTCAGCAAGAAATTCACCGATTATGAGACCAGATACTCACTTTTAGAGAAGACTTGTTATGCTTTGAGTTGGGCTGCTCGACGCCTGAGACAATATATGATTTGCCATACCACTTTATTGATATCCAAAATGGATCCGATAAAGTATATCTTCGAAAAGCCTGTTGTTACTGGTAGAATTGCCCGGTGGCAAATGTTGTTAATCGAGTACGATATTCAGTATGTGACCCAGAAAGCGATAAAAGGGAGTGTTTTGTCTGACTACCTTACTCACCTACCTGTCGAAGGTTATCAACCGTTGAGGTTTGACTTTCCGAACGAAGACATTATGTTTATCAGAGACATCACTATGTCGGGCTTTAAGGCAGGACCTGAGGAAGGCCCTGAACCAGGATCGCGATGGACGCTCGTGTTCGACAGTGCTCCCAATGCTCGAGGCCATGGCATATGTGTTGTTATCACTTCTCCAACTGGTTTCCACCTTCCATTTACCTCTAGATTGTGCTTTGACTGCACCAACAATATGGAAGAATAGGAAGCATGTATCTACGATTTGGAGGCGGCCATCGACTTAAGGATCAAGATCCTTGAGGTATACGGTCATTCAGGTCTAGTAATAAGTCAGGTAAAAGGTGATTGGGAGACTCAGGATAGCAAGTTGATACCTTACAAGGAGCATATCAGAAAACCGGTACCCTACTTTGATGAAATCTATTTTCACCATATTTCTAGGGAAGAAAATTAATTAGCAGATGCCCTAGCCACGTTGGCATCTATGTTCAAAGTCAAATGGAAGAACGAAGCACCAACTATCTATATTAACCACTTAGATGAGCCAGCACATTGTCTAGCAATTGAGGTCGATCCTGATGATAAGCCTTGGTTCTTTGACATAAAGACATTTCTAGAAAAACGACAATATCCCAAGGGTATATCTATTACTGATAAGAAGTCCTTAAGAAGACTCTCTTCCAAGTTCTTCTTAAATGGTGAAGTGTTATACAAGCGAAATTATGATTTTGTACTGCTCAGATGCATGGATAGACACGAAGCCAATACAATTATAAAATCCATACATGAAGGCTGCGAGGGTGTAAATGCAAAGGGTCCTGCTATGGCTAAGAAGATCCTCCGGGCTGGGTATTATTGGACGACAATGAAGGTTGACTGTTACAACTTTGTTAAAAGATGTCACAAATGTCAGATATATGGTGACAAGATCTTTGTACCACCAACTTTGTTAAATGTTTTGACTTCTCCGTGGCCCTTTTCTATGTGGGGTATTGATATGATTGGGATGATAGAGCCTAAAGCTTCCAACGGTCATCGATTCATCCTGGTCGCCATCGACTACTTCATGAAATGCATCAAAGTTGCTTCATATGCTAATGTCACTCAACAAGTGGTTACCCGGTTTATCAAGAAAGAGATAATCTTCTGCTATGGGATACCTAGAAAGATCATCACTGACAACACTAGTAACCTCAACAAGAATATGATGAAGGAGTTGTACGAAGAATTTAAGATCGATCACCATACCGGCCCAAGATGAATGGCGTCGTGGAAGCAGCTAATAAGAATATCAAAAGAATCATCCAGAAAATGGTCAAGACATACAAAGACTGGCATGAGATGTTACCCTTTTCTCTACATGGTTACAAAACCTCCATCCGCACATCCACTAGGGAAACTCCATACTCGTTGGTATACGGGATGGAGGTCGTCCAACCGATTGAAGTCGAGATCCCTTCACTCAGAGTCGTCATGGAGGCTGACCTCGATGAAGTTGAATGGGTTCAATCACGATATGACCAACTGAATCTGATAGAAGAAAAGCGTTTGACGGCCATTTGTCATGGTCAGTTGTACCAAAGACGTCTCAAACGAGCTTTTGATAAGAAAGTTCTTCCTCGTGAGTACCGCGCAGGGGAACTCATGCTCAAAAGGTATTATGCTATTCACTCAGACCCACAAGGAAAATTGACTCCCAACTACGAGGGACCTTTCATCATCAAGAAGGCCTTCTCATGTGGGTCTCTAATCCTCACAACAATGGATTGTCATCGTCAGTGAATGCAGACATAGTCAAAAAATATTATGCCTAAAAAGAAATGATAAAAGCCCGCTAGATTAATTTTCGCAAGATTGATCTAGGCAAAAATGTCTATCCTGATGGACCAAAAAAAGGAATTGTTCATGCAAAAGTTAGGGATCAAATATAAGGCTCGCTAGGTCAAAAACCCGAAAGGGCGGCTTAGGCAAAAAGGAGCATCCCGATGGACGAAAAGAATAAGAAATATCCAGGAAAAAGTTAGGGATATAGGCATTGACTATGATCCTCGAGTCCATTACGCTACAAGCTAGATATCATATGGTCAACGACCAATCCAATCATCGTCAGCCGAAGCAAGGTCTCAGAATTCAGATTCTATAATAGACTAAGGCCAATGTTGTAATAAATGGAAGAAAATATATACAAAATATCTCTCATTGCCATTTCATTAATATTTTTCAATTTTTGCAACATCCTCATCAAGGGTGTTTGCATCTTTGTACACACCATATGTACAGTTTCACATCAATAAAATTCAGTTCATTCCATCAAATATTTTTTCTTTTGTGTTTTGTATGCAAAGTAACTAATTTATCTTATTCGCATAATGCCTTAAAATTTTGGGGAACAATAAAAGCTACACTAACCGAGAAACACTATGCATTATTATGAAATTCCGATAAACTTGAAAGGTGACTGGTGGCTCAAAAAATGGTTTTGCTTGAACACCTGTGACATCCACTTGGCTTGGTTGCCATGTTGGTTTCAGTGTCTTGGTGTTCCCCAACAGGTAGACGATTCCTTGACAGCAGTGTTGACAACACATGGATTCCACAATGTTCACCTTCCAATTTTCGATGACGAGTCGGAGTTCCCATCGTAATAAAGACTCATACCCCCCACAAATGGCATACGTGTAAACAAACAAGCATGCATGCATCATGAAATAAAAGCATACATCATGCACTATGCATATCATATTCTCCACCATGATACCCCACGTACACATCAAAATCCAGTGACAGCTTCACCCACCTGTTCAAGCAACTTTCTGGATACGTCATTATTTAATCCTCTTCCACCTCGAATACTTGAAAAGCTTCCGCAATTCCTGTATTCAGGTTCAAGAATATTAAATAGGGGCAGTTTTTGTACCCTAAAATTTGCCCTCCCTTTTTCATAGTTTTTTATCCAACCACCTGACTTGGGGATCAGTTGCATACATCAATAAATCATGCATATGCGTCATTCATTCCATTAGGGGTTCACCATAGATTCAAAATTCTTGGCTTATGGAGCTAGGGTTTGTAAAGTGTGATTTGGATTTTCATCAAGGTAGGGGAAGTGAAGCCCTGATTTCTGGATGGTGGAGGTATGGATTCAACAAGGGGCTACCTAAGCCATCCTCAGGGGTCTTCAAAACCCTAGCTATTGATGGTATGACAATGAGATCCTTTGGAGCTTTAATAGGCCTTGTCTTAACTATCAAAACCCTAATTGCGGTGTTCACACATTGAAGATTTGTTTGTGAAGCATCATGATTGATTAAGAGACCTTGATTGAAGGGAATGCCTCATGAAACCCTAATCAAGTAGGATATGGTCCTAAGGTACCTTATGGCTTGACTTTTCATCTGGATGGCCTACAAACCCTAGTTTTATCCAAGTTTTCACCCATTGTGTGTTTGATACCTTTGCTTGATCAAATTCCCCAATAACCTCTTGTTCTTGGTTAATTCATGTTGTTGCCTAGGTTTTGGTTCCATTCATTTGTGCTTGAGCCCATTGGTCCCAGCTCAAGTCTTTGGTCCCACAACTTCCATTCTTGCCTCCATTCCATGGCATTTCATCTGGTTAATTCAAGTGCCTAGTCCATGCCTTGGTTGATTTCATTTGATCAATGTTACTCAAGTCCATTTCATGACATTGGTGTTTGGTCCATGAATCATTGGTTAGGTCATAGTTCATTGTACATTTTGGTCTTTGCTAAGATCTGGGGTTCATGCTCATTGTCCATTCAAGTTAATTTGGTTCATGTTAATGGTTCATTCAAGTCATAGCCTTATTCATTAGTCATGTTCAATCCATCTTTAAGTCAGTCACAATTCATGTCCAAGTCATGGTCAAATCCAAATTCAATTCAAGTATCAAGTATCATGTTCATGGATAAAACAAATTCAAGATTCAAAATCTATCCAATTTCATTCAAATGCATCAATCACATTCATTCTACCATCACAAATGTCTCATTACATACAAAAATGCAAAACATTACATGTTGACCAAATGTTGACTTTGGTCAACAGTTGACTTTTTGGTCAACTTAAATTATTTTCTATCCTAAACCACCAAATTTCCAATCCTAGTCCTAATCCCATTTTACAATTCCATATTGATTTTGATTTGGCCATTCACACATGATCTTCAATGCCATCATGCCATGAAATTAGTTTGAGCAAATAACCCTAGCAAAATAAAGCCATGTTGCAGCATGTTAAACCATGTCACATGAGGTTATACCAAGGTCAAAATGGAGGCAATGTTGGTAAGCTATATCGGCAGAACCAATGACAAGTCAAACTATTCTATGAATCTAAGCAAACCATGACCAAAGTGTTCACCCAAGCAAGACAACAATAAACCTGCATCTTGGCAATAAAGCCCAACAAATCATTAGCGTCTTATACACAATAACCAATCAAAAATATATGTGGATTTAACACTTAATAAGCTAACCAAATGATTTTCTAACTAATTGATTCCAAAGCAACTAACTAACTGAGTTAACTGCTAACTCAGTGAGCCAATACTAACCAACTCCAAACCTCATGTAACAAACTCCAAACCACAGTCCAAACCTATCTCTAATCCAAACCACATCCCTATTTAAACAGGATCATCATCATCATTCTAACACTTTTTATCACCTTCAAACTCACACTCTCACTCTGCAAAATCTCTCCCTCACCACTCACTCAAAGCTCTTTTCTCCTAAGCCATTGAAGCTTCAAATTGCTTGAGCTAAACCACATCCCTCACTGTTTGTTACTCCAAGTTTCCAGAAGAAGAAGAAGAATAAGAAAGAAGGAAGAGAAGAGGAGGAATTGTGTCAAAGAAAGCGAAGAAGAAGAATCAGAAACTCACCTGATATTTTTCCGGCCTCCGTCTCCGGTAATTAACTCTCTGACCATCGTATTTTTGCACTTTTAGGTTACCAGATTGTAGAATTTAAGGTGAGGAATCCAAGCCCTAAGGTTGTAGACATTGGCTCTTCATGGTTTCCATTTAATTTTCCTAGAATGACTTAGGGTTCTTCGAATGAAACCCTTCGATTCAGCTTAGCCATGAAGAATCTCACCAAACCACTCCCAAATCCGTCACCAGCATAATATTACGCGTCTGATGGTGACCTCAACCTTAGTTTAGGGCACCACCATCGCCGACGGTAACCGTCGGCACGGTGTCTCACGGCGGTCGGTCGGTGAAATAAACAGGCAATGAGAATGAGGTTAGCATGCGCCTGAGTGTTTTCAAACTCTGGTTGACTTGGACAAGTCAACAACACCATTGGGTTCACTCTTAGTGGGCCTGGCTTCTTCCAAGCTCAGTGAATTTTGATTCACATGCCCATATTCCTTATACACCCCCCTGTGAACACTGAGCAATATGGTAGTGGGCTTAGCGGAAAGCCCACACATCATTTTGCCTCTCACCCTGTTTCCTGGGATGCACCCTCTGGCCAACAATAATCTAGTTTTTGGTCTTAGTTGAAGCACACATAGCAAGATTCAATTTTAAACCCCCTCCATGATTTACACCCCTCCTAGACCAATTTTATTTTATTACTTTTTTTAATTGATTTCTAATTTCGTAACTAGCTTAATTAGCTAGATTAGGTTAATTAGATTAATCTTGTAATAGGAAATTAAAATCTTGATTGTTAGAACATTAGGTTGATATAGTTTTAATTAGATCAAAATTAGGTTTAATTAGAAATAACTGGATTTTTGATTAAATTTAGAACATATTGTAATTTCTATACAATTGGATTAAAATCAACCTTTAGGATTTAATAATTTTAGGACATGGTTAGACATTGACTAGAATTTGATTTGTGCTAATATTTGGGCATATTTTGTAAATGATCATTTTTCCCTTTAGGGGGAATTTTAGGCCTTTTTTACATTTAATAACATGACCCATTAGGACTAGAATTCGACATTAGGATTGAATCATTTCCTAACAATTGTAGGTTCCCTTAGGGATTGTATATAGACTTTTGATCAAGACTTTGATTAATATGCGCATGCTCCCCTTGGATTTTAACATAGGTTTTTAATCAACTTTAATCAACCAATGCATGATCCCTTAGGATAGTTTCTAACAAATACTAACTTCTAGATTAGATTCAAACCTAGTTCCTTAAACCAAAATGAACCCATGATTAAATTGATCAAAAGCAATTTTGATTAATTAAATCCTTTGAACTTGTATAATCCCACAGTCTAAATTGAGTGACCAAAAGACCCTTGGTCACTTAATAAGACTTTTCTTCTAAACTATAGAGCTCGAAGCCTTAAGTTAGATTCTTAATTAAGGCATCCTCAGTCATATATAGCAGCGGATTATACAAGTGCTTCAAAGGTGGAAACTGCAAAAGCTTGTTAAATCGAAGTTGGACTTGTGTGTCATGAGTCTTAAGCAATAGAGAAGGAATGGGATTGGATAATTCCTACCCCCATTCTGAGTATCTTTTGGTATGGAACGAATGACCCAACGCTCATTGGATTCACCTTTGTTCATAGACTTTAGCACAATTTTAATCATACGATTGGCAAGTCTCTCTCTCTCTCTCTGTGTGTGTGTGTATATATATATATATATATATATATATATATATATATATTCACAAAGCAATACAATAAAGCAAGGACTACATCAACAACTTATCAACCATGATTCAAGTTGTACGACACAAGCCTTAAGCAATAGAGAATGAATGGGACTGGAGTATTCCTACCCCCATTCTGAGTATCTTTGGGTATGGGACATATGACCCAGTGCTCATCGTATTCACCTATATTCATAGACTTTATTGTGATTCGAATCGAATGATTGATAAGGTCTTCATCGACACAAGAAATAACAACAATGATTCTTCTCTCTCCACTTGAAAGCTAGGATGAGAATCATATGCCATGAGCCTTAAGTAGTAAAGAAGGAATGAGACTGGAGCTTTCCTACACTCATTCTGGATATATTTGGGTGTGATACGTTTGGCTCGTTGCTTATCGTATCCACCTTTACTCATAGACTTTAGTGTGATTCTTATCAAATAACTATCAAGTCTATTCCACCCTCCATTCTAATCATTTTATCATCTCTTCTTTCCTCCAATCATTCTTGTTTTTAGCCCTAGTGGGTCGAACTACAAACGCTCTAATTTCCTTATTGCACTATAAGGATACGTAGGCAGGAGAATCCAGATTCTTCGCGAGCTATCTTATTTATCAATCTACCTTATCTATTGCCCAAATCAATCATTCTCCATCCATGCTATCAATACCATCTTTTTGAGATCAATCATACTTCTCCTTGGACTCCTTGTCTATCTTTTTAGGACGTCTTAACGACAATCCACCTCAATCGAGAGTTGTTTGGGCTACAATCCCAAACACTTAATTCAGTCCTTCTTTTTGGCTTTACCCTATAGTGACGGCCTACTAGTCCACATATTGGTAAATGCCTACCTTGCTCTTTGATTCAGAGTCTATCTCCTTCTTGGATCCAAGAAACTATCCCTTGATCTCGAACTATTGGTTTACCCAGCCAATGATATACTACTCATTATACTATCTAGTACTGCAATCATTCTTTGAAT
Organism: Lathyrus oleraceus; assembly: GCF_024323335.1. Lineage (NCBI taxonomy): Eukaryota > Viridiplantae > Streptophyta > Magnoliopsida > Fabales > Fabaceae > Lathyrus > Lathyrus oleraceus. The sequence continues at coordinate 356,468,496 of NC_066579.1, forward strand.
TGGTGTTTGTCTTGTGAACCCTGTTGCTTAGACAAATGTATATCTCTCTATTCTCGTGGTTCCGAACTATGATTGCTCTTGCTTTCTCATTTCACAACGAGAATACGTAGGCATGAGGATGTGAATCCTTGGCAACCATACTTCTAATTATTCCTCCTTCGCCTTAGGGCACCATTCACATCTTTCATAATTCATTACCTACCTTTGATCATAAATCGTTCACCCAGTGACATACTATTCCTTTGACATCGAAATACACTTCCTTTGAAATCCCATATACATCCTTTTAGGACACCTAATGTAGTCTGCCTTTCCACCTAGAGTTACTTAGGCTACAACCTCAAACATTTAATTCCTTCTTTTTTGGCTAAACACCCTATAGTGGCGGCCTGCTAGTCCCCATAGCGGTTAAAGTTGTTTCCCTCTATGGTATGAATCTCATTTCTCTAATGGATTCCAATACACTTTCACCTTTGGATTTTAAACAATACCTCTTTGGTCACTCATCACCAAATATTCAATTTATGTGACTTCGGCCACTTCATTCCGTTCATATCCATGATACATTCATTAATCTACCTTCCTTCACTCCATGTGATATACCAGTTATCTTTGAGCCAAATACACTATCTCTTTGTGCTCCTTCTTGCATCACCTTGTGAACCAAAAGATGTTTGGGCTACAACCTCAAACACTTAATTCCTTCCTTTTCGGATCTACCCTACAGTGGCGGCCTGCTAGTCCGCGTACTGGTAATAGCCAATTTACTCTTTGGTTCATCTTTTCCCCCTTGTTGGAGTTCAAAACATTATTCTTTGGTTTAGACCATATTCCTATCACACTTATTTCCAACTCCCTCCTCTAGTTCCTTGAACTACGAAGCTCTGAATTCCTCATTGCACTATGAGGATACGTAGGCATGAGGGCCCTAATCCTCACCGGTCACTTTACCGATTTATCTTCCTTTCCCATTCTTTTGTGAGTAATCTCCAGATACCACCTATTCGAGCGAGAACAATTAAGACGGTTCCCATGGAGTACCATGGATGTTTCGGGTTCTAATACCTTCCCCTTGCATAATCGACTTCCTTAACCAGTATATCTCTTTCCCTCGGGTTTTATCGATGTTTTCCCTTCCCTTTGGGGATGAATAAAGTTCGATGGCGACTTTGTTGTATGTTCGAGTGTGCGATATGTTCGGGTATACTTTCGCTAGCTTCAAACTCTTAATTTTTAATTTATGCTTAGGATAGCCTCTTCATCTCCTCCCATTGAATTTTCAAACTCTTTCTTAAATCAAATTTCTAAATAAACTTAATCATATTGACTTAAAAATTCAAAATACAAAAAGAACTAACAACTTCATTCAAACTTTTGGCCTTTTGTGCCCCCTCTCATCCTCACACTCTATTTTTCATCAAACATTACTTATACCAAAAACACACGCACACATAAAAAAAAGGCTCCCTAGGAGTACCTAGGACACTTTGAGTGTTAACACCTTCCCTCTGTGTAACCAACCCCCTTACCTGTAATCTCTGGCATTTTATTAGTTTTGATTTGAAAACTTCTTATCTTTTGGTTTTGTTCGTACTTTTCCCTTTTCCTTTGAAAACAATAAAAGCGCGGTGGCGACTCTGGTTTTATTGATGTTAAACTTATCCATAGTTTGATGATCATGAATTTACCGCTACAAAAATTAAGTGGAGACTCTGCTGGGGAGTAGTTCTCAGTGGGTTTAGCCTACTTTTTTATGTGTATATATATTTTTTATATTTGATGTTTGTATATTGTTTGTGTAATATAAGTTGTCTGTTGTGCTTGGTGATCTCTGAGTGGTAAGATAAGTTCTAACCCGAACCTAAGTGCAATTAAGATAGGATGATGGTATAGTCATGTTCAACTTGTATGGAGTAGTCCTTAACAAGTTGGCTTGAGACCCATATACTAAATGGAGACCCTTTTGGAGTTATTGATGTCACACAAGTTATTTGTGGATAGACATTACTTTCTCTGATTTGGGATCCCAGAATCTGAGGACCATAGAACATTTAACCCAACTTGGCCTATTAAGGACGTAGTGCAGAGACTGTTCAGGTGTATACCTGATAATAGTTGTTACGTGACACTACATTCAGACGAGTTCCTCTTGAGAATATTATGGGTTGATGAGTCAGTCATCCTAACCTATAATATCTGATAGATGGGATTAAGATTCTGGGAACTTTTAGAACATGATCTACAGGTTTTTATCCTTAGTACACTCCTTTGGGATGGTTCTTAACCCGACTCCATGCTCGTGACTCACAACAAACCCTTTGATTCTCGGTTGATCCGATCAAGCTCATTAATATCAATGGAACTTGGGTGTTGATAAGGTGAAAACCATAATCTACCAAAATGGATGATTGATCTTGATGATGACTTGATCCATCCCTTGACCTTTGTTTGTGTTTGCCTTGTGTGTGATTGTTGCATTCATGCATACATGCGCATCATAACATTCATCACAAAAAATTAAATTTCAAGGAAACTGAGGTCTTGTTTGCAAATATTTTCAGACCATGGATTATGGACGAAGGAACACTAAGAAGTACAGTTTTAGATGTCCTGATTTGAAAGAGCTAAGGAAGTTGTCATCCTTTGTATTAGATCCCTTGGACTTCAAGAAACATTATGGGTAGCTTTTGTCTGTATTATCTGATGATGTGGTTGAAGGACTTCTAAGTGTTTTGGTCCAGTTCTATAATCCTCTTTATCGATGCTTCACTTTTCTCGATTATCAGCTCGTGCTTACGTTAGAGGAGTACGCCCATCTCTTGGGTATACCCGTATCTAACAAGGTATCTTTCGGTGGATTAGAGGATATTCCTAGATCACATATCATAGTTGAAACTCTTCATCTAAAGAAATCTGAGGTTGATGCTCACTTGGTGAAGAAATGAGGTATTCTTAGGATGACTTTTGAGTTCCTCATTGGTAGACCTACTGTTTTTGCTCAAGCCGGTAGCATGGATGATTTTGAAGCCATCTTTGTATTGCCCATCTATGGTTTAGCCTTGTTCCCTATCATTGACAGTTTTGTTGATGTTAACGCCATTAGAATCTTCTTGATTGGGAATCTTGTTCCTACTCGGTTGGGTGACATATATTTTTCTTTGCATTTGAGGAATTCTAAAGGTGATGGGACTATTGTGTGTTGTGTTCCTCTTTTATGCAAGTGGTTTATTTTGCACTTGCCTCGGACGCCTACTTTTTTGGAGAACAAGCAATGTCTACGGTGGTCTCAAAGACTTATGTCTCTCACTAATGATGATATTGTTTGGTATGATTCTGCATTGAGTAGATTGGATATTATTGATAGTTGTGGTGAGTTCTCTAATGTGCATCTTATTGGTACACAAGGAGGAATCAACTACAACCCTGCTTTGGCCCGTCGTCAACTTAGGTTCCCCTTGAGAGATAAACCTAACAACACTCAGTTAGAAGGTCTATTCTATCAAGAGGGTAAAGATCCCCAACATTTGAAGCAGAGGATGATACATGTGTGGCATAATATGCATAGGAAAGGAAGATCTGAGCTTGATCCATGCAACTATGTAGCTTTGGAAGCTTACATTATTTGGGTAAAGAAGAGAGATCTGGAGCTGAAGATGCCATATGCATGTGAAAGACCTATGTATTTGGTTATGGATGAGCCATCAACTCTCCCTAACCAAGATGTAGAGGAGTTGGAAGACGTGCTCCCCAAGATGAAGCAAGAGAAAGATATGTGGGAAGAGCAGTTCCATGCTTTGATCCGAAAGCATGAGGAGTTGCAGCTTGAGTCGAAAGACAAGGATGCACTTATTGAGATTCTTTAAGACTGGGAAATGAAGAGATAGAGAGAGCCAGAGGGTCTATCTTCTTCTAGTATACCTCAGCCTTCCAGTGCTTAGAAGAAGATTGTTGATCAGCTAGTCCTCGAGAAGGCTCAGATGAAGACATCCTTTGAGTCCGAGATTTGACGCGTCCGAAGGAAGTCTGCACCCATAGCCAGATCATCTAATGCAGTTGCTAGGGATCCTTAGGATGATAGTTTCCTTTTCTCTTGTATTTGTATTTTGGTTTCTGAAATTATACTCAGTGTAATCCTTCCAAAAATTTATGAATAAAAAGAGATTTTATCATATTTTTATTATGGTTATTATTTGAATATATATTTGCAAATAGGACTTCATATGTTCCTTAAAATTAAAATAATAAAAAACATTGCATTTCATACATCATTTTCACAATAGGTTTTTGTCGGCAGATATCTTATTAGTTCTTCTTATGTGCATCAGCCAAGCTAACTCACCGCTATAATACTCGCGTTAATCAACCAAAGATCATGAAGCATCTATAGAAAGAGAACCGAGAGCTGAAGGATGAGATCTCCATATTGACGGCACTAATGGAATATGTGATCGCCGCCCAAAACCAGTCATCACCAACTCCAGCAACTCCTCCTTCTCAAAGGACTGTCATTTCTGAGGTTGCTACCTTAACTGTTCCTGTTGCTGCTGCCAGTCAACCCATTCCTTCCATGCCTGCTGGATTCCCTTGGGGAATGCCGTCAAATTTTATGCCAGAAGGGTATGCACCCACATTTGTTTCTCTGTAGGCATCTAGCCCGGTCATGTCAGTGTCGCCTCCGGTTATTCACACTATGTCTCGTGTTGAGGACACTATCTACCATTCTGAACCATATGAAGGTCCAGATGTCAACGAGAAGATGGATGAGAAGAAAGATCAATTCCTTGAGCTGCACAAAGAGTTGAAGACTCTGAGAGGGAAAAACTTGTTTAGGAAGAGTGCTTCTGAAATCTGCTTGGTGCCCAATGTTAAAATCCTAGTGAAATTCAAGGTCCCAGACTTTGAAAAGTACAAAGGGAATACTTGTCTGCTAAGCCATCTTGTGATGTATGTGATCGGGAAAATAGCAAGTGTACTATTTTGCCAATGTAGTAATAATAGATATATTTCCCAAAGATTGATCTCGAGGATTGCACAACAATATAAATGTAAATTGTTACTCAATTGAACAAAACAAATAGTTGGGGTTTTGTAAAAAGTCACTGTAAGAGAAAGTAAAATAGAATAAATTTTTCACAACTTATAATAATATGCCAAGGATGGTGTATGGATATCTCTTGTAATGACCCTTAAGTGTATATCTCCTTAATAATGCAAAATGTTTCAATTACCAGATCTTAACAATATTTTCCCCCAAGTCCTCAGAGCAAAACCTTTGGTCATTCAATCTAATCTCTAAGTCCTTAGGCGATTATGATGAAACCAAGAAACTACAAATTAACAAGAATAAACCAGTAACCATAGGGTATCCCTAGTCCTAGGTGATATCTACTATGGTTTCACTATACAAAAACCTTAACAATTGCAATCCTGCTAATTATTAATCATACAACAATCTTAATTTTTCTGATAAAGAAAGCATTACGAACATTGCACAGTGTAATTAACAACAAACATCATATATTAAGGAAATTATCAATTCAGAGTCATTACACGATCAATTCAGGGACACCCCCTGGCATTGGGGAGTTTAGCCTCTTATATTATTCAAATAAGATACAATATAAAAATGAGACAGTACAAAAGTGTGGGAATTTCATTGATCTTCAATCACGTCCGCTCTTGAAGGATCTCCGTTCTTCGCCGCTTTTGACCGCTTCAATCTTTATCGTCTCTAATCTGTAATCGTGAAAAGTCCTCTTCTCCGTATTCAAAAATCCCCTAAATTGTTCCTGATCACTGGAAAAAGTACAAAATGCCCTCTGGGATCAGTCGTGCCAAAATACAGCAAAAACTGGAAAATGAGGTGTCCAAGCCAACACTGGTCGTGTCAGGTAACATGACAGGCCATGTTGGTTGTTTGGCATCCATGGCTTAACACGCCCCTCTAGGGAGGCTGACACGGGCACCCGTGTCAGCTCCCCGTTTTAGTTCCCTGGCTCTCCTCTCCTGACACAGGCCGTGTTGGGCAACATGGTTGGCCGTGTCAGGACTACTGTGTTGTCTAATTACCTCTTCTGACGGGCCCAAAACATCTAATTCCCTTGGCGATCCCTCTGGTATTCTTGCTTACACCGGAAACTAGTAAAACTACCACAAAGAGACATAAAATGGAGTATAATGATGCAAACCAAATACAGTCAACAAATTGAAATAACAATGCAAAACATCTAATTTACTAAACAGAACGACAAAACAGGTAGACTAATATGTTACCGACTTCGTGAAATTGTGTCGAATGAGTGTTAGAAAACAAGTAGAATTAGAGACTTATCACAACCCCAAACTTATCTCATTGCTTGTCCTCAAGTGATGCTCGAGACATCAGGACGGTCACCCCCAAATTCTTCATCCACAATGTTACTGTGATCTTTTACGATTCCTTGTTCACTTTTCATTCACTATTTTACTCTTTGCCGACTTCCACTACACTTTCACGTTGACGCACCTTTTGGCCTGTATATTTTCACACTCTCACCAAATCTCTCGGGATCAAAGTGTTTGCACTCAAAAAAACAGAGCATCCAAAGCCAACTCTTAGGTTTGAATCACAGATACCTTCATAATAAAAACACACAACACACATTATTGGAGGGCTTTTTGGGTTGTAGTGAGGCTAAGGTGCAAGGTGGGAAAGTTACCAAAACAAAAAGGGAATTACTAGGGGTTCAGGCTCAGAGTCCGTGTTGCTACCCTCGTAATTGTGTTCAATCTTTTAATCAGGAGGTTTTTCTTTTGGGAACCGTTCTTGTTGGGATTCATTGGCTCTTAGTTTTTTTTATTTTTATTGCTCTTTTGAGCATGCTTTTTGCCAATCTCAATTCTTATAGATAAGTGCTTCATGATACTTCTCATAATTTTTCATTTCTCTTTTTTTTCTTTTGAAGTTTCGTACTTTTCTCATTTTTCTGCACTTATCTACTTTTCATCAGTGTCCCAAAAATTTGATGAAACCCCAAACTTAGGATTTTCCATAAATCTGGGGTAAACAACACTTATCTAAGCGAGGTGTGGTAGTGTTTGGGCTTACGGTTATTTACAGTGGTTAAACAACAAACAAAAGGAAATATGGCTCGAATTGGGTGAACGAAGGGTAATAATGGTGGGTTAGTTGGAAAGGCTCAGGGTTAAAATAAAAAAAATGCCTCTGTGTGTACATGTGTGTTATGAAATTCCAGCATCTCTTATGCAAACCCAGAAAGATAGAGACATGCCTAGAAAGCTATCATGATGACAAGTGTTTGGTTTTTTGTAGTTCTCAACATGTTTGGTATAGCTTGCAGGCTTCCAAGATACCTCTTAATATGATGTAGCTTCATCCTCGCTTTGGTTATAGCGTATTCCTGAGTAGCCCGGTGACAGAGAGTCGCGTCCGATTATTCAAATCAACAACATCAACTTTCGAGGGTTTTCAAAAAAGCAAGTAGAGGAGTGTGTCTTTCATCTAATCGCTCCAAGCCTCATTATTCATCCGGCACAAATGTCCTATATCTATAACACACAGAACACCACACACTAATTAATTTAAACAAACATAATAAAATGCTGAAAATACTAAGAATAAAAATAACAAATAATAAAAAAAAAACACTTGAACCAAACATTGTCCGCAATCTTTAATCCAAGATAGAGAGGGACTCACACAGGTTCACTATGGTGGAGGAAATTGCAACACCATCCGTTGCATCATCGCGTACATCTCTTCCATAAGAGTCCCTTGACGGGCTTGCTCTATGCCTTGGCGTGTTTGCTCCGCTCGGAGATCGCCAATCCCTGTCTGCATCAAGACCATCGATCTGGTGTCACATATGACGACCTGGAACCTGGGTGCGTGGTGTCCTTTGGAGGGGCAAAAAACTGCTCTTGTTCCTGCACCTCTTCCTCTTGTTGGTCACCTGCAACAAGTGGGTCAACATTATGCTCGTCCATATCATCTTGGACGACACTCTCATATAGCCAATTGGCAGTGTTGGAAATGCTAATCCGTGCAGGGTCTGGAAGAGCCATAATAAACTGACCAGAACTCATTAAAGCATAATAATCAGAAATTTGTGATATCATACCTTTCCGAACCAATGCGTTCATGTTCAGTTTATGCTTACCTACCACTGGTGTCTCATTTAGTGCAACAGGGTCATAGCCGAAATGGTGGGCAATCTGCATGGTTATGCCCCCTATGGAAATTCCCCCTTGGGCTGCTCTCCCCATTCGACCCAGGTAATCTACTACAAATGCTGCAACGCTCACAGCAACTCAGTTTTCCAGGGAAAATAGAAAGAAAAGCTCCCACTGGGTAGCCACACATGTGTTATCACCCCTACCGAAAAGTGTGAAAGCCATCACCTTTTGAGCATACTTGAAATAAGGGTTCTGAATGCCATATGCTTTTGCCCATTTAGCAACATAATTTGATCATCCCATGATGTCCAACCAGAAAGTCTTAGCATCAAAACTATCTGGTATTGCTCCGGGGCCATATTGGGGTGTAGCACCTCAAATTTGCACCTCCCATTTTGTACATTCATTTCATATTAGGTCATTAACATAACATTGTCCACTGCATAAGCATTGCATTGTCCATTAGCCCAAGTGCAAGTCATCAGACAAGATTAGGTCAAGATGATCAGGAGAATCAGTCAAGCAAGCAAGCAAGTGCAATTCCTATTGAAACAAAGCCCTATGATTGGTTCATCAAGTTCAAATGATTCAAGGATCATTTTGGAGTGATTTGGCCAAGGATTGGATGATCAAAGCTCAACAGTCAAGCTGAATTGCATCTAAAACCCTAGAAAGTCAACTGTAGTCAACTGTGGTCAACTGTGCCAGGAATCAAGGATTTGAAGGTGGGAGTTGGTTTGAAAGGCTTCATTCATGTCCATACAAGTCTCATTTGACATTTCAAAGATCAAGATTGAAGAATTTGAGGTCAGATGAGAAGTTTCCAAAAATAGTAAGTGACCTATAATTTCAAACTACCAAAAATGGAAAGGTCTTCTCCTCAAATTTACATCACCATACAAGCTTAAAATGAAATTTTGTCCAACATGAAAGTTGAAGATCTTGATCTCACCTTTCCAAAACGTCCAAGAACATCCATTTCTCATGTGTGGTTGGCAAGTTATGATCAAATCATTTTCAAGAAAAGTTGAACTTCAAGGAGGCATAACTCTTGAACCATTTGGCCAATTTGAGTGATTCTTTTTTGAGCAAACTCCATTTGACATGCACTATCATAATCCATCATTACATTTCATCAAAAATCATCACATAAAAAGTGCATTTTTCAAGTGATCAATTTGAATTTTGGTAGGAAAAGAGGCCATTTTGAAAAATACACATGATCTTCACTCCAAACCACTTCCAACAGCTTCTAAACAGAAATTTGGATTTGCTTCAAAAGAGTTTCTACTGTTCCATTGGTTCTATGTGAAAAAGGGCATTTTGGCCAAATTCCATTAACATGTGCATTTCACTAATTTCATTCATTTTGCCTAAGCATGATTAACAGTTGGATTAAGAGGTGGTATATAGCCTTAATTGTAACAGAATTTCGGATGAACACAATCAAAATCTCAGATCCAAACTCAAATTCATCCAAATTCTCTCAAATTCCTTCAAACTTTTCTTCAACTTTTTCTCTCGAATCTTGATTCCTCTTGCAGGTTCTCCATTCCAATCATCAATTCATGCACAATTGAAGATCTGTTGAAGGCCAAAAGTGGAAGAACCTTGCTAAATCACCACTGTTGAACTTGGAGCATATTCATGGCAGATACAAATTCTGGATCATTGAAGCACGATTGAGCTAAAGCTTCACTTCCATACATCTTCCTCATCACCATTGAACAACTGTTTTGCACTTTCAAGCTTCGAATCCAACAAATTCAACAGCTGCATCTTCATAAGGTTGGAATTCGAAACTCTCAATTCATGAAATTAGGCTATGGCTTTGATAGATCTTAGTATGTAGAGCATGCTGCAACTTGAATCGTGCAAATCTTTTGAGTATTGATGAAGATATCTTGATTTGAATGTTTGATGCCAAAACTTCTTTTGATCGATCCCTTTGATATGGTTAGAATTAGATGAAATCATGGTTATATTGTTGATCTATGTTGAAAGACGAGTCGATCCATATATCATTTGTCCATTTCTGTGAAAGTTTGTTCATGAGCGGGAAATTTGAGCAAGAACGCGTATGAATGTTGAAATAATTTTCCAGAATCATGCTTAGATCCATATTTTCGTTCGTGTGCATGCGTTCCGTGTTTGTGGCTCATGTGTCCAGTGAGGCCATGCCATGTGGCCATTCATTTAGGATAGCGCGCGCTAGGATTTAAAAATTGCCTGGCTTCGATTCCGTGTGAGGACATTTCCACATTTTGGCTTTTGTATTTTCCTTCACATGCTTACATGTTCATCATCCTTATTTCATTTCTTTTTATTTTTTTTACCACACTAATAAAATCATAAGTCATTCAATACTTGTCCAAATAATGTGGGATTTTTTGTGAAGTGTTCCTCATGATCTCTAGTTTTTTATGGTGATTTTTCCAGAATTTATGCACGTGTGGATTTCTGTTTTGCCTAGGTTTTGTTCATGTGTATCCAATTTGTACCTTCCATGCCATTTTGCTTGTGAAATAATGATGCTTAATTGGCTGAGGCTGAAATTGTTTGTGCTTGTTCTATACACCTTGAGGAGCATTTTGATATGTGGTTTGTGATTTTTGAGTTTCTGGATTGTGAGATATGATTTTTTGAATAGAGGTGTGACAATTTGTGTCACACCATTCTTGTCCAATTTGATGATTTTATTTGCCATGCTTATTGAACTTGAATTGAGCTGGATTTTTGCATGAGGATACTTATGAGTGTTGAGTTCGAATGTGATTTTTTCTGGAATTTTTGAATGCATTTTCTATTTGTTTGATAATTTCTCCCCTGTTTGACCAAATGTGGACTTCTTGTGAGACATGATTTTATTTGATTTGTGAAATTCTGGTGGTTTATTGGATGGACTTGAAATTTGGCATGTGTATTATAGACATCTTGAAGTTTGCCATGGCTTTGATTTCATTCATTTATCATGCTTGGTCTCTGTTTTATGATTGCTTGAAGTGGATGCATGTTTTGATGCCTTGTATGAGCTTGCTTGAACTTGGTTTGACTTTATGAATTTAATTTACTTGCTTCCCTTGGTCCAAATAACTTGAAATTTGGTATGATTGTGATGTTATGAATGCTGTTTGACCATGAATTTTTTGGGGATTTATTGAAATGTTTGTGAATTGATTTGAGTTGAATCTTTCTGTTTGGTGCTTTGAGGTTCTAAATTGCATGTTTTGCACTCCTTGCCTTATGAAATGATAATGGTTGATGATATGAATGTGAAACCACTTGGATTTGTTTCTTAATTGATTGATCTTGATTTTTGATAAGTTTCATGTTCTGTTTTGACTTTTTGTTCTCATTTTTGACCCTAGTCTTGTACTAGTGGTTTGTGTTCTCACATTTGAGCTTTGTTTCAGGTTAAAAGCACAATTTGCTTATGCTTGATGATGTGCACTCAATTGGAGTTGGCTTGTAGCTTGTTTATGACTAACTTTGAGTTTATTTTGTAGGCATTGAGACTTGAACTTGTGTCTTATGGCTTGCACCTTTGTGCATTGATGCTTGTTATCTGTTTATGTTGTGGACTTGTATTTGTCTGTTTGCTTTTTGTTTGTCTGGTATACTGATTATATTGGATTGATTTCAGGTACTTTAGTTGTTATAGTTCCCTTGTGAACTTGTGTTTGCTTTGCTTGCTAGCTTGAGCACTGAGGTATAATGATCTCTTCTCCATGTAGTCTAGAAGACCTGGCCTGTTACTTGGCCAGGCACCTGTCTGAAGTCCTCCTTAAGAGGCAATGTTTATGCTTGTTTATTTTTGTCCCCAAGCAGGAAAAGACCTTTGTTAAGGCAATTGGCAGACACAAGAGGTGTGTAGTCCACCTTCTGCTATTCTGTTGAGTTGTCCCTTGGCTCACATCACATGTTGATGCCTCGTGGACATTAACCCAAGATCAGTTGAGTCAGTGTCATAAGTGTAGAAGGGTTCCCACTTTCTGGACCCACACTTCATTGTCTGAAGCTCTCCCTGACCAGGGATAAGAGCTGTGAAGTCTAATCTTCGCTCACCTTTCATCTGGCTTCACCTTGACTCTCAATGTCAAGGTTAAGAGCTAACATTACCCTTCCAGTTGGCTTGCTCTTGCAGCCTAACCTTTTGTTTGAGCCCCACTTGGTGTGTATATAGTGTGTGCTATCTGTAATTGTTTGCTTTGCTATTGCCTGTGCTTTAGGTTTAGCTTGCTTCCCGTGCAAGTTAGATAGCAACCTTGACTTAGGGATGATTTTGCATGATAACATCTAGGCTCGAGTCGTAGTCTCCCTAGTTGTGTCTCCCTCTGTTATCTGGTTAGGCTAGCCTTGTGTCCCTTCGTAGGGGAACTACGTCGCCCTGATCCTCATAGCAGATGAGGTACGTAGGCAGGAGATGAGCTGATCTCTCCGGGCGCCCTTTTTGTTTTGTCTTGTGTGTGTCAGGAGATGGATGTAAGCCCAGCGATTGGCATTCCGTATCCTCTTGTTGTATGCTTGGAGTCCGGTATAAGTCCATCAAGTGGCATCTGGTTTCCAGTGTGGGGGGTTTTGGTTCGGAATCTGATGTAAGTCCAGCGATTGGCATTCGGATTCCACGTTTGCCTATGTCTGTTGTGTTTGGTGTGCGTGAGCCGAGCTACGGATGCTCTGATTCTTCTTTGTCCGAGAAGATACGTATGCATAGGATGTGACATCCTAGCGAGCATGTGTTTTCCCCAGTCTGAACTACTTCGACTCTGATGTCTATGCTTGATAGACTAAGTAGGCCCAGGATGCGATATCCTGCCGAGTCAGTCTTGTTTGTTTTCTTGTGTCTCTTTCAGCCAGTGTGTTTGATGTTTTGAGCAGTGTTTTAGCAACCATTTTCCTTCCTTTTGTGCGTGGATCCCGTCGATTACGACAGATGCGTAGGGGTGCTAATACCTTCCCTTCGCATAACCGACTCCCGATCCCATTCTCTTTGGTCGCGAGACCACGTCTTTTCCAGGTTTACTCTGAGCGTTTCCTTTCCCTCTTTTGGGATAAATAACGCACGGTGGCGGCTCTGTTGTTCTTGTTTCCCGCCGGTTTTTCGCGTAATGCGACAGCTGGCGACTCTGCTGGGGATATACAGAAGTTGACCTCTTGCTGGTTCATCTTCCCTAAGCGAGTCTCTCCTAGCGCTCTCTAGGATAGGGTTTTGGTTGCTGTTTGCTGTTATTTATTGCATTCATTGTTTATTGTTTGCATTTATTGTTTGCATTAATGTTTGCATTCATTCATATTCATGTGCTGGTTGTGCTGTGTTCTCTCTGTTTGGGGTGGGAGTTACTCGAGGTAAAAGGCCCAATACCCAGGCTATGAGTGAAATCTAGGAAACCTAGGAATATAGTGATTCATGGGAAGCGGGTGGTATGTGCCACTTAGCGGAACATTGATATCACGAGCAGTTCAGACTCTGATGGGGTATTATCGGTGCATACATCGGGTGTGCACAGGATGATATTCTTGAAAGGGTTGTTTATCCTGCGTTTCTCTCGACCTTACCCTGGCCTAGATGACACCCGTGAGTGGGGAGGGAATGATCATTATTACAGGTACAGTTGGTGACTTGTGATCCTGTTGGTGACTTTGGTTAAGCCGGATTTATGGATCTTTATTTTTGGACGCCGGAGGTTCGACCCTGGTATTGATCAGAGGGTTCCATTTATTTCGGATCCCTGGGCTGAATTTGAGGGTACCTGATCAGAGGTTGGCTTGGGTTCAGATGACTTTGGGTTTCCGATGATCTTGGGTCCCAGGCGACTTTGATCTGTGGTTTCAGATGCCAAATTCAAGTCGAAGCTCTGACCCTGTGCCTTGAGATGCACAGCCTGACCAGTCATGTTCGCATCATTTGCATCATAGCATGTTTATTTTTCAAAAAAAATAATAATGCATGAAAAAACCGAAAAAAGTTAACTCGCATACGCATATCCTTTATCAGGATCATTCATGATAAAATAGCATCTGCATCCGCATCATGCATATCATGCACATATCATCCTTGCATTATAGACATGTTTGGAGAGACTTCTCACTTTGGATCCTGACTGAGACAGGATTGCTGACCGTCGACCGCATCGTTACTCAACCAGACTCAATCATCAGAGAAGTATGGATCAGGTTCAGACAGAGTTGGCTGAGATGAGGGCAAACATGGCCCAGTTCATGACGATGATGCAAGGGGTTGCGCAAGGTCAGGAAGAGCTCCGAGCCCTGGTTTAGAGACAAGAGACTGTGATTCAGACGTCCAACCGTGCTTCGCCTGCTGTTGCACCTGTTCATGAGAATGTCAACGTTGCTGCTCCCGCTAACGACTATGCCGTCGGGGATGAACTCAGAGGAATAAGGATCAATGGACAGCCTCTTGCTGCAGAGACTGTCAATGTCAGAGCTACCCGGGCTCCTGTTCTTCATCCTGCTCCGCTTGTTGATAGGCAAGAGGACATGTTCACTCTGCTCAGTGAGGATGATGAAGTTGTGAGAACCGGAGAGAGGGACCGTAAAGTGGATGCCCTTGCTGAGAAAGTCTGTGCCATGGAGTGTCAGAACTCTCTGGGGTTCGATGTAACTGATATGGGTCTGGTGGATGGACTGAGGATCCCCTACAAATTCAAGGCGCCGTCCTTCGACAAATACAACGCCACTTCCTGTCCTCGCACCCACGTGCAGGCATATTATCGGAAGATCTCAACATATACTGATGATGAAAAGATGTGGATGTACTTTTTCCAAGACAGTTTGTCTGGAGCGTCTTTGGACTGGTACATGGATCTGAAGAAAGAATCAGTCAGAAGCTGGAAAGATCTGGGTGAGGCCTTCTTGAGGCAATACAAGCACAACATGGACATGGCGCCAAGCCGAACCCAACTGCAGAGCTTGTGTCAGAAGACTGGTGAAAGCTTCAAAGAGTATGCCCAGAGGTGGCGGGAGCTAGCCGCGAGAGTGCAACCTCCGATGTTGGAGAGAAAACTGACTGACATGTTCATCGGGACCTTGCAAGGTGTGTTCATGGACCGCATGGGGAGTTGCCCGTTCAGTAGCTTTTCTGATGTTGTTGTCTGTGGAGAGAGAACTGAGAGTCTCATCAAAGCAGGAAAGATTCAAGATCCTGGCTCTTCAAGTTCTTCGAATTCTAAGAAGACATACTTTGGGGCACCCAAAAGGGGAGAGAATGAAACGAATGCTGTGCACCGTCGGAGGAGTGCAAACAAAGGACAGTATCTTCAGGCTGCTGCTGTGACTATTCCAGCACCTCAACAACAGCAGAGAAGACCAACTCAACAATATCAGCATCAACAGCAGCGTCCTCAACAGCAGGCTTACCAGCCTCACAATGATAATCAAGCCAGTACAAGTAATGAGTGGAAGAAGATCATTTTTGACCTGATTCCTATGTCATACACAGAGCTGTATCCCTCGTTGATAGAGCGGAACTTTATTACTCCCAGAGACCCGCCGGCTATACCCGTCAACCCTCGGTGGTGGTATAGGCCTGATCAGCATTGCGTGTATCATTCGGGTGCTCCTGGTCATGATGTGGAAAGCTGCTTTCAGTTTAAGAATAAGGTGCAGGACCTTGTCAGATCAGGGATTCCGAGCTTCGAGGACTTAGGTCCCAGGGTTAATCAAGCTTGAAGATAACAAGTCCCGGGCTGGCGTTGACTTGTCTTCTGAGATCTTCAACAAAGAGGGTTGTTCAAAAGCAGAAGCTGCTGGTGCAAAGGATTATGACATTTGTCATCCCTGGCGGGGTCTGTCACAATTGGGTCACTGTGGGCGTTCCTACAGTTGTTCATAAGTCAGAGTAATAATCACTTTGTTTAAAAACCCTTCTCCCATGCCAAAAGGAGAAGT
Organism: Lathyrus oleraceus; assembly: GCF_024323335.1. NCBI lineage: Eukaryota > Viridiplantae > Streptophyta > Magnoliopsida > Fabales > Fabaceae > Lathyrus > Lathyrus oleraceus. Next base: position 356,484,579 of record NC_066579.1, read on the forward strand.
GATGACATTGTTGGCAACATTTTGTGCAATGATATTTTCATTCAAATAAAAGCATGTTAAAACATTTGTTTTTTCCATTTGTTTTCCCTTTTCGCTTTTCGCATGAAATTGGTGATCACAAAAAACCCTAAAAACAAGAATAAAAGCAATCTTTTCATCTGCATAATGATTGTCTTGTTTGATTTCCAAAAAGCTTTTATACTCAAAATCTTTATGCAGGTTGTTCCTTAAACCCATTGAACATAATGATCCGACGTTATCTCCCAATTTTGAATTCCCTGTATTCGAAGCGGAAGAAGATGATGTTGAAGGGATTCCTGACGAGATTTCCCGACTTCTTGAGCAAGAAAAGAAGATCACTCAGCTGCATCTCGAGAATCAGCAGAACAGCCAACTAGCGCATCAAAAAAAAAAGGGAAAAAAAAAAGAAAAAAAAAAGAGGAGGGTGCAAAATCCAAGGAAAAAGAAATCAAAAGAAAGAAAAAGAAAGAAAGAAACAAAAGAAAAATAGCACCCTCAAGTCCCAAGTTGGCTGATGCTGAACGGATTCAGAGTCGCTACGACCAAGTGAATCCGATCGAAAAGAAGAGATTAACTGCCATGTGTCATGGTCAGTCACATCAGCAAAGAGTGAAAAAAAGCATTCGACAAGAAGGTCAAGCCTCGTGTGTTCCGAGAAGGTGACCTCGTGCTCGAGGAAGTCTTGTCTTTCGTGCCCGATTCCAGGGGCAAGTGAACCCCAAATTATGAATGTCCATATGTTGTCAAGAGAGCCTTTTCAGGCAGTGCTTTGACACTTACAACAATGGATGGAGAAGTTCACTCGTCCTGTGAATCCAGATGCAGTCAAGAAATACTTCGCCTAAAAAAAAAAGCAGAACAGCTCGTTAAGTCGAACACCCCAAAGGGCGACTTAGGCAAAAAGGAGCGTCTCGATGGATTGAAAACCCGAAAGGGCGATCCAGGCAAAAGTTAGAGACATTGAGAAAAAAAAAGAGATTTTGCATCCCGCTAGATTGATCACCTCACACTGGGGCAATCTAGGCAAAAATTAGGGAGTTGGCAAGTAACTGCATCCTGACAAGATTGTGTCGTACATCTGTCATCCGTCAGGAATTCTCGATTCGTTGTCGACTGAAGCTCCGAATACATCGAAAATTCGGAATTGTAGAGGAAAGGTCATTATGTTCAATGTAGCCCTCTTCCAATATATATCACCGATTTCAAACTTGTACAGATCTATGGAGTCCTGCCATTTGCAGACTACCATTCCATCACATCAATTTGAGCTTTTATCCAATTATTTGCACTCTTATTTGTTTTAACTCAACGAATGTTTTGCATGTTTTAATTGATAAAGTATCATTGTTTTCAAAATAAACAAATTTTTCACAAATTGTTCTTAAACAAAGTGAACATTCACAATGATGGAAGGATACTTAGGAGATCCGCAGTGCTCTCCCAAGGGTGGTATGATTACCAACAGGTAATACATTTGTTCGTATCTTGAGCATAACTGTGCTTTTTCCTGTAGAACCTCTTATGGTTTCTCCTCAGCGAGGTTGCTCAGTGCAGTGTTGGTTGAAGTTGGTCATCTTCATGTCCCCGACAGTGCAACATTCTTCCTCCAAGTCCCTGTTAGCCCTATTGTGGGGCATCTCCAGTAGAGGGTTGTTTGAGCCCTACCGTGGGGCATTCCCAGCAAGGTTGCTGTTGAAATACTATTGTGGGGCAGTTCCCCAAGCAGAGTGTTTACTGAAGACTTCAACTTTCGTCTCTCCAGCAGAGCAGCCTTCTTCTTTCCCCGGTATGGGTGCTTGTCTTTGGAAGATTCGGTACTTGGTGAATTGACATCCCAGTACTCCGTCATTTCCTTCGGATAGATTCCTCAACAGAGTTGCTGGCATGATGAACTTTATCAATGCCTGTCTATCCTCACCAGAGATCTGGTTGATTCTTGGTATCTCTGTTCTCCAGCATGAGTGAGAAGTCGGTGCTCCCCTGGAAGAGTTTTCCTCAAGCAGATTTCTTCAAGCAGAGTCTCCCCACAAAGTTGAAGTATCTGATCTTTGGGCTCCCCAGCGGAGTTTTCATCATTTGCATTTTGCATATAGTAATCATTGCATCCTCAAATTGCGTAGCATTTCCATTCAATATGGAGCATTACGCCATAGAAAAATTCAAACATATGCATTCATGTGTTACCCACCAGACCGTATCCCCGGCAGAGGCGGATTTTCGTTCAACATCTGTACGGCATATTTTCTACAGTTGCTCCTGACAGCATTCAGGATTGATACCCCCCAGAGAGGTTTATTTCCTCATCCGTTGGTGAAAGGAAAACCAGATCTCCCCAGTAGATCCTCCCCTAGCAGGTGTGGGTATGTCTGATCTCTCCATATAGAGTCGACCCCTTAAGCAGAAAATGTCTGTCATTTCCTTCTGCGCTCCCCACTGAGTTTTATCCTCGTGGATGACGGTTGTTTCCGTTCCCTCCCCACACCTAATGGGATGGGTTTTCCCTATTGAACTCTTTCCTCATTAGGATGAGTCTTGATTCAGTCTGCCTTTTTGGATCGATCCTGAATTGGCTTCCTATTGGCTGTCTCCTGTGCCCCCCTGTGGTATAAATGAATAATTGCTCACTAACCGGCACTCATTCATCTTATCTTCAGCGGAATTTGGTGGCCTCTGCCTACAAACCAGCAGTTGTAAGTCCTACCTTTGCGGTCTTCTACCTACTACCCGGTAGTTGTAAATCCTTTTTTCTCACTCTGTCTCTCAGCAGACTGTTTGTTGGCTTCTACCTACGAATCGGTAGTTGTAAGTCCTATCTTTGTGGTCTTCTACTTGTCAACCGGTAGATGTAAACCCCACGTTCTCCCCTTTGTGGAGTTAACCCTTTTGTGCTCATCCTAGTTGATGACGGTTACGATTTCCGTGGTTTTCTACCTACTAACCGGTAGATGTAATCCCCTCTTTGTGGTTATCATTATCCAGTTTCGGTATTGATATTCCCTTCACCTTTCGGATATTTGCTCCGAGTAAGCAACATTATCCCCAGCGGGTCCTCTTTCATCCGCCGTTTGCTGGTAATGTTTGTGGTTTCCCTTTTGATTGGTCATCTTCGCATACCTAGTCTGGTACCCCGATGCCTTTCTTCTGCGGTCGATTTATCCTTTAACAACCTCCACCTGGTTATGGATAATCTTCCTTGCGAGTATGTTATCTACGTTTTGACGGCTATAGATAATATATCTCATGCGCTCTTGGGTCGAAGTCGTCCTCCCCAGTTGAGTAAGATTCGCATTCCTTGTGGAATCGAATGTCCATCCTTTAACAAGTTTGCTTTCGCTCTCTTCAGGATGATGTCGGTCGATTTATCCATCTAACAACCTACAACCCGGTTATGGATAATCTTCCATGCGAGTATATTATCTACGTTTTGACGGCTATAGATAATATGTCTCATGCGCTCTTTGGTCAATCTTTTGATTGTTTTCTCCCGCAGAGTAAGATTCGTATTCCTTGTGGAATCGGATGCCCATCCTTTAACAAGTTTGCTTTCGCTCTCTTCAGGATGATGTCGGTTGATTTATCCATCTAACAACCTACAACCCGGTTATGGATAATCTTCCATGCGAGTATATTATCTACGTTTTGACGGCTATAGATAATGTATCTCATGCGCTTTTTGGTTGAACTCTTTGTTTGTTCCCCAGCTGAGTAAGATTCGTATTCCTTTGTTCGGAATCGAATGTCCATCCTTTAACAAGACTGCTTTTCTAGCCCTCTTCAGGATGATGAGTGTTTTGGAACACAAACCAATTCACGCTTTGGTCGGTCACCTGTTTCATGCCTACAACCCGGTATCCTTGGTGTTCCTTCCTATCGGCTCTCTGTCGTGACCTTGATCCCCAGTGAGCTACCTCTCCGTTGGTTTCGATAAACGTCGAGTTTTTCCTATGCGTCAGAGGACGTATAGTTGTTTATTCCCCACAGATCATTCATTAATGACTGTTGATTCCCCTTAGAGTTACCTCTCCGTTGGTTTCGATAAACGTCGAGTTTTTCCTATTCGTCCGATGACGTCTAGTTGTACCCTTCCCCATGCGGATTTACCTCTCCGTTGGTTTCGATAAACGTTGAGTTTTTCTCAGTCGTCCGTTGACGTCTGATTGTATATCCTATTCACCAGTCATTCGTTAATGTCTGGTTGCTTCCCAGCAAGAATCCCCAGTAGAGTCGTTGTTGGACGTCCTATTCAGTTTCCGGTTGTTACACCCCTTCCTTAGTGAAGTGGCTTCTCCTTCTCCGTTGGTGTCGATAAACGTCGAGCTTCTCCCGTTCGTCCTTTGACGTCTGGTCGAGTCTTCCCAGTTCATCCGTCGTCCGTTGATGTTTGGTCTCCTTCTCCGTTGGTGTCGATAAACGTCGAGCTTCTCCCGTTCGTCCGTTGACGTCTGGTCGAGTCTTCCCAGTTCATCCGTCGTCCGTTGATGTCTGGTCTCCTTCTCCGTTGGTGTCGATAAACGTGAAGCTTCTCCCTTTCGTCCGTTGACGTCTGGTCGAGTCTTCCCAGTTCATCCGTCATCCGTTGATGTTTGGTTACCTCTCCGTTGGTCTTGGTAAACGTCGAGTTTTTCCTGGTCGTCCCTAGTAGAGTTACCTCTCCGTTGGTTTTGGTAAACGATGAGTTTTTCCAACTATGTCCGCTGACATGTGGTTGTATTTCTTCCAGTCATTCATTAATGTCTGGATACCTCTCCGTTGGTCTTGGTAAACGTCGAGTTTTTCCTAGTCGTCCGTTGACGTCTAGTTGTGATTTCTGTTCCCATTCATCGTCTTGAGATGTCTGGATGTGGCTGTACCCTTGAGAGAAAATCAAAGTACCCAGTCATAAATATCAGATCCCAGTGGACGTTTCCGTTGGTGGATCCCCGCATTGTGCAAATTTCTACGGTTCTTGGTATTCAATCCCTGTTTACCCTGAAAGTCTGACAGTCGTTGCTCTCATCCGTTCGGGTTCCCAGTTGATTGAACAGGGGCAGCTGTAGCACCTCAAATTTGCACCTCCCATTTTGTACATTCATTTCATATTAGGTCATTAACATAACATTGTCCATTGCATAAGCATTGCATTGTCCATTAGCCCAAGTGCAAGTCATCACACAAGATTAGGTCAAGATGATCAGGAGAATCAGTCAAGCAAGCAAGCAAGTGCAATTCCTATTGAAACAAAGCCCTATGGTTGGTTCATCAAGTTCACATGATTCAAGGATCATTTTGGAGTGATTTGGCCAAGGATTGGATGATCAAAGCTCAACAGTCAAGCTGAATTGCATCTGAAACCCTAGAAAGTCAACTGTAGTCAACTGTGGTCAACTGTGCCAGGAATCAAGGATTTGAAGGTGGGATTTCGTTTGAAAGGCTTCATTCATGTCCATACAAGTCTCATTTGAAATTTCAAAGATCAAGATTGAAGAATTTGAGGTCAGATGAGATGTTTCCAAAAATAGTAAGTGACCTGTAATTTCAAACTGTTAAAAATGGAAAGGTCTTCTCCTCAAATTTACATCCCCATACAAGCTTCAAATGAAATTTTGTCCAACATGAAAGTTTAAGATCTTGATCTCACCTTTCCAAAACGTCCAAGAACATCCATTTCTCATGTGTGGTTGGCAAGTTATGATCAAATCATTTTCAAGAAAAGTTGAACTTCAAGGAGGCATAACTCTTGAACCATTTGGCCAACTTGAGTGATTCTTTTTTGAGCAAACTCCATTTGACATGCAATATCATAATCCATCATTACATTTCATCAAAAATCATCACATAAAAAGTGCATTTTTCAAGTGATCAATTTGAATTTTGGTGGGAAAAGAGGCCATTTTGAAAAATACACATGATTTTCACTCCAAACCACTTCCAACAGCTTCTAAACAGAAATTTGGATTTGCTTCAAAAGAGTTTCTACTGTTCCATTGGTTCTATGTGAAAAAGGGCATTTTGGCCAAATTCCATTAACATGTGCATTTCACTAATTTCATTCATTTTGCCTAAGCATGATTAACAGTTGGATTAAGAGGTGGTATATAGCCTTAATTGTAACAGAATTTCGGATGAACACAATCACAATCTCAGATCCAAACTCAAATTCATCCAAATTCTCTCAAATTCCTTCAAACTTTTCTTCAACTTTTTCCCTCGAATCTTGATTCCTCTTGCAGGTTCTCCATTCCAATCATCAATTCATGCACAATTGAAGATCTGTTGAAGGCCAAAATTGGAAGAACCTTGCTAAATCACCACTGTTGAACTTGGAGCATATTCATGGCAGATGCAAATTCTGGATCATTGAAGCACGATTGAGCTAAAGCTTCACTTCCATACATCTTCCTCATCACCATTGAACAACTATTTTGCACTTTCAAGCTTCGAATCCAACAAATTCAACAACTGCATCTTCATAAGGTTGGAATTCGAAACTCTCAATTCATGAAATTAGGCTATGGCTTTGATAGATCTTAGTATGCAGAGCATGCTGCAACTTGAATCGTGCAAATCTATTGAGTATTGATGAAGATATCTTGATTTGAATGTTTAATGCCAAAACTTCTTTTGATCGATCCCTTTGATATGGTTAGAATTAGATGAAATCATGGTTATATTGTTGATCTATGTTGAAAGACGAGTCGATCCATATATCATTTGTCCATTTTTGTGAAAGTTTGTTCATGAGCTGGAAATTTGAGCAAGAACGCGTATGAATGTTGAAATAATTTTCCAGAATCGTGCTTAGATCCATATTTTCGTTCGTGTGCATGTGTTCCGTGTTTTTGGCTCATGTGTCCAGTGAGGCCGTGCCATGTGGCCATTCATTTAGGATAGCGCGCGCTAGGATTTAAAAATTTCCTGGCTTCGATTCCGTGTGAGGACATTTCCACATTTTGGCTTTTGTATTTTCCTTCACATGCTTACATGTTCATCATCCTTATTTCATTTCTTTTTATTTTTTTTACCACACTAATAAAATCATAAGTCATTCAATACTTGTCCAAATAATGTGGGATTTTTTGCGAAATGTTCCTCATGATCTCTAGTTTTTTATGGTGATTTTTCCAGAATTTATGCACGTGTGGATCTCTTTGTTACCTAGGTTTTGTTCATGTGTTTCCAATTTGTACCTTCCATGCCATTTTGCTTGTGAAATAATGATGCTTAATTGGATGAGGCTGAAATTGTTTGTGCTTGTTCTAGACACCTTGAGGAGCATTTTGATATGTGGTTTGTGATTTTTGAGTTTCTGGATTGTAAGATATGATTTTTTGAATAGAGGTGTGACAATTTGTGTCACACCATTCTTGTCCAATTTGATGATTTTATTTGCCATGCTTATTGAACTTGAATTGAGCTGGATTTTTGCATGAGGATACTTATGATTGTTGAGTTTAAATGTGATTTTGTCTGGAATTTTTGAATGCATTTTCTATTTGTTTGATAATTTCTCCCCTGTTTGACCAAATGTGGACTTCTTGTGAGACATGATTTTATTTGATTTGTGAAATTCTGGTGGTTTATTGGATGGACTTGAAATTTGGCATGTGTATTATAGACATCTTGAAGTTTGCCATGGCTTTGATTTCATTCATTTATCATGCTTGGTCTCTGTTTTATGATTGCTTGAAGTGGATGCATGTTTTGATGCCTTGTATGAGCTTGCTTGAACTTGGTTTGACTTTATGAATTTAATTTACTTGCTTCCCTTGGTCCAAATAACTTGAAATTTGGTATGATTGTCGTGTTATGAATGTTGTTTGACCATGAATTTTTTGGGGATTTATTGAAATGTTTGTGAATTGATTTGAGTTGAATCTTTCTGTTTGGTGCTTTGAGGTTCTAAATTGCATGTTTTGCACTCCTTGCCTTATGAAATGATAATGGTTGATGATATGAATGTGAAACCACTTGGATTTGTTTCTTAATTGATTGATCTTGATTTTTGATAAGTTTCATGTTCTGTTTTGACTTTTTGTTCTCATTTTTGACCCTAGTCTTGTACTAGTGGTTTGTGTTCTCACATTTGAGCTTTGTTTCAGGTTAAAAGCACAATTTGCTTATGCTTGATGATGTGCACTCAATTGGAGTTGGCTTGTAGCTTGTTTATGACTAACTTTGAGTTTATTTTGTAGGCATTGAGACTTGAACTTGTGTCTTATGGCTTGCACCTTTGTGCATTGATGCTTGTTATCTGTTTATGTTGTGGACTTGTATTTGTCTGTTTGCTTTTTGTTTGTCTGGTATACTGATTATATTGGATTAATTTCAGGTACTTTAGTTGCTATAGTTCCCTTGTGAACTTGTGTTTGCTTTGCTTGCTAGCTTGAGCACTGAGGTATAATGATCTCTTCTCCATGTACCTGTCTGAAGTCCCCAAGCAGGCAATGTTTGTGCTTGTTTATTTTTGTCCCCAAGCAGGAAAAGACCTTTGTTAAGGCAATTGGCAGACACAAGAGGTGTGTAGTCCACCTCCTGCTATTCTGTTGAGTCGTCCCTTGGCTCACATCACATGTTGATGCCTCGTGGACATTAACCCAAGATCAGTTGAGTCAGTGTCATAAGTGTAGAAGGGTTCCCACTTTCTGGACCCACACTTCATTGTCTGAAGCTCTCCCTGACCAGGGATAAGAGCTGTGAAGTCTAATCTTCGCTCACCTTTCATCTGGCTTCACCTTGACTCTCAATGTCAAGGTTAAGAGCTAACATTACCCTTCCAGTTGGCTTGCTCTTGCAGCCTAACCTTTTGTTTGAGCCCCACTTGGTGTGTATATAGTGTGTGCTATCTGTAATTATTTGCTTTGCTATTACCTGTGCTTTAGGTTTAGCTTGCTTCCCGTGCAAGTTAGATAGCAACCTTGACTTAGGGATGATTTTGCATGATAACATCTAGGCTCGAGTCGTAGTCTCCCTAGTTGTGTCTCCCTCTGTTATCTGGTTAGGCTAGTCTTGTGTCCCTTCGTAGGGGAACTACGTCGCCCTGATCCTCATAGCAGATGAGGTACGTAGGCAGGAGATGAGCTGATCTCTCCGGGCGCCCTTTTTGTTTTGTCTTGTGTGTGTCAGGAGATGGATGTAAGCCCAGCGATTGGCATTCCGTATCCTCTTGTTGTATGCTTGGAGTCCGGTATAAGTCCATCAAGTGGCATCTGGTTTCCAGTGTGGGGGGTTTTGGTTCGGAATCTGATGTAAGTCCAGCGATTGGCATTCGGATTCCACGTTTGCCTATGTCTGTTGTGTTTGGTGTGCGTGAGTCGAGCTACGGATGCTCTGATTCTTCTTTGTCCAAGAAGATACGTATGCATAGGATGCGACATCCTAGCGAGCATGTGTTTTCCCCAGTCTGAACTACTTCGACTCTGATGTCTATGCTTGATAGACTAAGTAGGCCCAGGATGCGATATCCTGCCGAGTCAGTCTTGTTTGTTTTCTTGTGTCTCTTTCAGCCAGTGTGCTTGATGTTTTGAGCAGTGTTTTAGTAACCATTTTCCTTCCTTTTGTGTGTGGATCCCGTCGAGTACATCGGATGCGTAGGGGTGCTAATACCTTCCCTTCGCATAACCGACTCCCGATCCCATTCTCTTTGGTCGCGAGACCACGTCTTTTCCAGGTTTACTCTGAGCGTTTCCTTTCCCTCTTTTGGGATAAATAACGCACGGTGGCGGCTCTGTTGTTCTTGTTTCCCGCCGGTTTTTCGCGTAATGCGACAAGGGGTAGGCGGAGAATCTCACCCAGTTGCTCCACTGTCAACTCGTGGTCGACATTGTATAACCTAAAAGTCATCGTTGCTCCAAAGTACATCGTTGTACCTGTCCATCCTTTTATAACTTGAACTCAATGGTGCTTAAGAATTCTAAAGTGATGCGCTCATAGATTGGCGCTTCACAACGCACAAATTCAAGCATGCCGAGGACATGAAACATCCTATCTAATTCTTCTGACAGACCCAATTGAAATAAAGTATTAGAGCATACGTACCTTGTCGATGTTATCTTACGTTTAACGTGAGAAGAGTACCTTCGTTCGAGCTCCGGGTTATCAAAGATTATATCGTGCGGATTCGGATGACGGCTGGTCCATTTGCGAGGCCTCGATTATTCAGCTTCAGTTTGCTTCTCTTTAGAAATTCACTTCGGTAGCATGATTGATTCCTGTAACAAAAATTTATGACCCAAAAATAAAGTATGGAAAAAGGAAAAACAATTACCGTAGCCTTGTAGAGGATGGAAAGTAGAACAACTTTTGTGAAGGGTGTCGGTGATTTGGATGGAGTAATGTGACAAAGTTGTGAGCTTTTTGTTGGTGAGGTTATGGAGAATTTTGAGAAACAATGGAGGAATAAGAAAGTTTTGGTGAAAATGGGAGAGATAAGGTGAGAAAATCAGATTTTAATGGGTTAATTGAGGGTAAAATGAGTTTAAGTGGTGGAAAATCCGGATGGAGTCCACATAATCCAAAAATCCAAAATTTGAAAAATATGGTCATTAGGCCTGACACGGGCGGTCGTGTCAGGCCACTGTTTTTTGCCTTCTCCAGTAGAGCTGACATGGGCGACCGTGTCAGCCTACTGGAAAAATGATCATATTTTATACCTCGCTTGACACGGGCCGTATCAACTGACACGGGCGGCCGTGTCAGCCTACTTGAAAAATGAACATATTTTGTACCTTGCCTGACACGGGCCGTGTCATGTGAAACGGGCACCCGTGTCAGGGCCCTGTTTTTTCCAAAAAACCTTGATTTTTTTCTCTGTTTTCCCTTGCGCTGTTAGCGAACTGTCTTCTATGAGTTTGGCTCAAACATTTTCTTCTGCACTATGCGATTTACTTGTGAACCTACAAATAACACTTGGAAACACACCAAACACTGAAATAATTAGAATAAAACCGCGTGGGTAGCCTCCCACTAAGCGTTATGTTTAATGTCGCATGGCTCGACAGTCGTCTCTCTTATCCTTGGAGACGAACATTATCGATCATACCACTTTCTTGCCCCTTGTAGTAGTGTTTCAACCTTTGTCCATTTACCTTAAATGTATCCTTATTACTTGGATTTTTAATTTCTATTGCTCCATGGGGAAACACTTTGTGAACCCTAAACGGACCCGACCACCTGGATTTCAACTTTTCTGAAAAGAGCTTTAATCTAGAGTTGAACAAGAGCGTCAGTTGTCCCTCGACGAACTCCTTTCTCTGTAGCTTCTGATTGTGCCATTTTTTTGTCTTCTCTTTGTAGAGTTTGGCATTCTGATATGCTTGATTCTGAAACTCTTCTAACTCGTGGAGCTGAAGGATTCGGGATTCACCCGCTTTGGCCAGATCATAATTTAAGACTTTGGATGCCCAAAACGCTTTGTGCTCCAACTCTAGTGGCAAGCGACAAGATTTACCATAAACTAACTGATACAGATACATACCTATAGCCGTTTTGAATGTCGTTTTGTACGTCCATAGTGCATCTTCTAACTTTACTGCCTAGTCTTTCCTCGATGCACATACAATCTTTTCCATTATTTGCTTTATCTGCCTACTGGACACTTCGACCTGGTCACTCGTTTGAGGGTGATACAGAGTGGTGATCTTGTGTTTAACATTATATTTCTTCAGCATGTTCTCCATCAGTTTGTTCAAAAAGTGAGTACCTTCATCGCTGATAAGTGCTCTCGACACCCCAAATCTCAAAAAGATATTATTCTTCAGAAAGGTCACAACCACTTTAGAATCATTGGTGGGCAATGTCACCGCTTCCACCCACTTTGATACGTAGTATACTGCTACCAAGATGTAATTCTTACCAAATGATGATGGAAATGACCCCATGAAGTCTATTCCCCAGACATCAAACAATTCAACTTCCAGCATAACGTTTTGCGGCATTTGATTTCTCTTAGAAATATTCCCCGTTCTTTGGCATTTGTCGCATTCTTTGATTATGTCTTGGGAATATTTAAACAATGTAGGCCAATATAGACCTGACTGAAGGACTTTAGCCGTTGTTCTGTCACCACTGAAGTGTCCTCCATAATCTGAGTCATGACAAACTCTAAGTACATCCCTTTTTTCCTCCTCCAGGATGCATCTTCTGACCAGTCCATCCACTCCTCTCTTGCATAAGAATGGGTCATCCCATAAGTAGAACCTGCAATCATGAACAAACTTTGTGTTTTTGTTAGAATCAAAATCGTTAGGGATTACACCCCCACCAAATAATTTGCGTAGTCTGTGAACCAAGGGATACCGATGACAGCGAGGATGTGTTCATCAGTGAATTCATCCTTTACCGGTCTCTTTTCTTTTGTTTCATCAATTGGTGACGTTCGGGATAAATGATCCGCCACTGTGTTTTCAAACCCCCTTTTGTCCCTAATCTCTACATCAAATTCTTGGAGGAGTAAGATCCACCTAAGAAGCCTTGGCTTAGAGTCTTGTTTAGCAAACAAATATTTCAAAGCGGCATGGTCAGTATAAATGACAACCTTCGATCCTAACAAGTATTGCCTGAATTTTTCAAATGCATAAACCAAGGCCAACAACTCTTTCTCACTAGTTGCATAGTGTAGCGGTAAATTCATGATCATTAAGCTATGGAAAAACTTAACGTCAATAAAACCAGAGTCGCCACCGTGCTTTTATTGTTTCCAAGGGAAAAGGGAAAAGTACGAACAAACCCAAAGATAATAAGTTTTCAAATCAAAACTAATAAAATGCCAGAGATTACAGGTAAGGGGGTTGGTTACACAGAGGGAAGGTGTTAGCACCCAAAGTGTCCTAGGTACTCCTAGGGAGCCTTTTTTTTGTGTACATGTGTTTTGGTATAAAAATGATGTTTTCAAAAAATAGAGTGTGGGGATGAGAAAAGAATTCATTAATTATATTTTTATGTTTGAAAGGACATTTGGACTTGTGCCTACGTACCAACATAAAAATAAGGGATCAAAACCTCGTAATTCTTGGTAACAATTTCAAAGTGAGTGAATTGCTTTTAACAAAATTTAAGTTTGAAAAAGGCACAAAAGACCTCAAAGAGTTTGAATGAGTGTTAGTTATTTTTTTCTTTTGAAATTTTAAGTCAATATGGTTATATTCATTTACAAGTTTGATTTAAGAAAAGAAAAGTTTGAAAATGCAATCGCATAAGACCAAAGTTTCTAATTTGCAATAAAACTCAAAGTTTAGAAATCAAAAGCAAAAAAGATTTTTTAAAAGAGGGGAGAGATTTGAAATTTAAGAAGTGGGAGGAGATGAAGAGACTAATCCTAAGCAAACAAAATTAAAAGTTAAGAGTTGAAAAGATCTGACCAATGGGATGCAATCCAATAGACAAGAATGTCATATAGAAACCCAATTTTCCCTTGGACTTTAGAATCAAGCAATATCAATACACACATAGCAAGGAATCAAATAAATATAGCCATTTCCAAGCTAGCAACTTCATGATCTTCTTCATAATTTCCCATATATCAGATAACATAATCCTTGAATAGCTCAAAGATATGCATTAGACACAGGTTCAAAGTAACAACTTCAATAAGACCATGTAGCAGATGAACTCAAATGAGATCTCAATACTTACATCAGATGAAAGTTAACTTCACAAGCACTTGGTTTCAGAAAAATTGGCATTGGCCAAGTCCTTTTGCATAGGGAGTATTGCCTAATTCTAAGTCTAATGTCTCAGATCAAAACCATTAGTCCACACAAGTCTTTTTTAGGGTTATTATTATTATTATTATGTGCATTAAGGTCAAAAGACCACAAAACTAAACAAGATACACAAACAAGTATATACACTCACAATATAATCACAAAGTAAGGCTCAAGTGAGCAAAGTGAAAATGGCATTAAAATAAACAAGTTAAGTGGTATGAATAATGGCAAATGAATAAAGACTTGAATTTAAAGTGCATAAAAGTAAAGAGCTTGAAATTAAATGTTAGTTAGATGTTAGTTGATTAGAAGTTAGTATGGCTCTTGCTTCTTGTTGTTTAAGTCATTCTTTAGAGAACACTCAACCCACTATTCACAAGCATGGATCCTTGATCCAAGACATCTTCCAAAGGAAGGAAAAAAGGCCAAGTTTCCATACAATACCATGAAAGGGGGTAGACTTACAATCTCACTTACTAGAATGATATACTTTTTGTGTCAAAATTTAGCGTTATGTTAAGCAATCGTAATTGGACTTATGTAGAAGTCACAACTATTTGAGGTTGGGCAATATAAATTTTAGTGTTAATGTATGTTAGAGATATGGTATTATGAACCATACTCCTAAAACATACCATACTTAAAAGAAAATGACAAAAGGGTGGACCTAATCTCATCCATACTTATGTTAATTTTGCAATTAACTAGACTTAGGATATAGAGATATCATAGGTCAATGAAATGGATGGGGATAGAATGGGATTGATATGAAGAGGGGGGAAATAAAATCAACACAAGTTGGTCAAAGGAGGACTTTTACCAAATCAAAATCATTCATTCATTTTGGGAGATGAAATGTACATTTTATCAATCCCCTAAATCCAATGATTTTAACTCAACAAAGTTAAATCAACCTTGACCAAGGCCCAACAACAATAGTCTAACTCAACAAGTCAACACATATAGCTCAACACAAATTATTTGCAATTAAACAATTAAAATCAACTAAAAAATGCATTAAATTAAATTATGGTTGGTCAAAATCCTAAAACCTCATCAAAACACCAAATAAATGGGCATGAGATTTATCATAGGTCAAACAAGGTCAAAGGACCTTGGAGAAAAAATTTCATTATTTTTGGAAACTTAAAAGTATTTTTAAATAATTTAAAATATGCACAAAAACAATTAAATCATGAAAAATATTAATATTGATCCAAAAAAAAATTTTAATTCAAAAAATGAAAGAGCAAAATATTTGAGAATTTTTCGTGAAAGTCCCATATTTTTTGGATCAATATTAAAATTAATATGAATTAATGAAAGTAAATCAAATAAAATGAAAATCAGAAAATGCTAAAATACGTGAACCACTTGATCTCCCTCATTAATTGAGGTGGAAGATGAAGTGGATCCGAGCGTGCGTTCCATGATGAACTCTAATCAATGTGTCACACGCGTGGTAATTAATTTGGACGCTCAAGATTAAAATAAAATAAGAGGATCATGTGGTCTGGAGACACGCCAACGCATCGCCGGAGCCAGAGCTCTGGTCTTCTTCTCCTGTGGACCTCACCGGACTAGTTCAACCTCAACCATCACCAAAGTGAAAAAGGAGGAAATGAATTTAAAGTAAAAATGCTCAGGAGCTCGAATCTGGCCTCAATTTAACCTAACTCCAAGTATATTGAAAGATACAGGGAGTTGAATTTTGAGGATCATGATCTGAGTTGCTTCGATTTGACCTCAAAGCAACTCAATCGTGTTTCCTACATTGGTAGGACTTCAGAAAACCAAAAATTATCAAGAATAATGGAGAATTGAGTGAGAATCGAAGAGATGAAAAATTCAGAAATTCACCTTCACTGCAGGTTCAGATGGACATGATCTTGCTCTCAATTTCACTTGGCCTTGCTCTGGATGCTTGATGGAGTAGAAATGGATCAAGAAATAAGCAGGACTCTTGGAGATTTGAATCTCAAAACAGTGGGAGATTCAGTCTTGATTTTCAATAAAAATCCTCAAGGTTATCCTTTGAATATGGAGGTTTAGGGTTGTAGCATCAAAGTTGGCGCGCAAGGGTCCCCAATTCTGATCATTGACACTTCTATTTATAGACAAAGCCTTTGATACTTTCACACTTCTTTCAAACTTTTAAAAATAGAAAAATTCCTTACATGGATGCATGGGCGTGCGATAGGCCCATGTAATGATGCATTCAGATCAAAAATCATGTGCAAGCAATGTTGGAGTCATGTTAACAAGCCATGCATTCGTGTGTGGAAAGTGGAAGTTCAAATATGCCAAATGGTCATTCAACTTTAAGCCATACGCAAGTCACTCATACTTTGTCCAAATGGGATGAATTTGGAATTTTTGGAAGGTTTAGATCAATAGGAACAACTTTCATGTTGGACACTTTTCCATTTGAAGCTTAGATCATGATTAATTTTGAGGTGGAAATTTGGAAAATCAAACATATCAAAAACATTTCTAAGTACCAAGCCATATGTTCACTTCTTCCACCTTGAGTAACTTTTACTATGGGCTTCAAATGAGAAAAGTTCATTCATCAAAGTTGTAACTCTCTCAAAGTCCTTCAAATTGATCACAAATTTTACCTCATTTGGATTTATCATGAAGGAGTTATGCATTTTAGAAGTTGAGGAAAATCATGTGTTCAATGGCATTGGCCCAAAATGACCTATAATGTCTCCTCATATCACATGCATTTAAAAGTTGATTTTACTCTTCCTATAAACATAAAGGTTGACATAGACATATTGAATTTGATTTTGAAACTTGAATAGCTTTCATCTCATAAAAATTGAGCAAGTTATGGTTTTCGGAAGTTGACCTCCAAATTAGGGTTTAGACAAAATGACCTATAATCATTCACCATAAAAAATGACTTTACAAGCCAAACTAGCTCTAGACCTTAACATTAAAGTTGTTTGGAATGTAATTTATAGTAACTTTGATCTTGGAAGAATTTTCATATGACAAAAATTGTAGGAGATAGGGTCTAGGGAACCCCTATTTTGATCAGTTGAATTTCTCTGGTCAACCACCATGAACCAACTTGCTAGCTTGCTATTTTTTTGACATTTGTGGCTCATGGAGGATCATATATGCATAATATGATGAAATTTTAAGTATCCTTTAAAATATTTCATCAATTGGTGAAGAAACTTATTGAAGAAGTTACACAAGATACCCATATGAATTAGGGTTTCCAAGGAAAACCAACTCCAAACTCTTGATGATTTCATGATCAAAATAACATGTGAAGATCATGGGGATTCATATATGATACTTAGAGCCATAGTAAACCACTTCTTGATAGTGCTCCTTGCAATGAGGGTCTTAAACCCTAGATATGAACTTGATAGAGCATATGTGAGCATGTGCACTACCTACAAAAGAGTTAAACGATACAATGACATATTTTTGGTATTTGGGTTAGTGAAATTAAGATAAATGAAGTATGATACAATCAAATGTGCTTGGTGATCTGTCTCAATGCAAACCCAATGAATGAGGGGTAAGGAGGATGCCAAGTTGTGATCCCAATGCCAATGCATATGATGAGATGACACGAGGGATCTTAGGGTCAAAATTGGGGTCTTACACATAGTTCATCTGTGCAGGGTTCATTACATGACTAGCATAGTAAATGACATGTAGTAACTTCTCTCTTCATTGTCCTAGGACTGCCCCTACAACAATGTCACTAGCATCACACATGATCTCAAACGAAAGAGACCAATCTAGGGCAATAATAATTGGTGCTTAAATCAACTTGTTCTTCAATGTCTCAAAGGCCATGGTGCATTCCTTGTCGAACATAAATGCCTTATCCTTAACCAATAGAGTGTTTAGCGGTTTTTCGATTTTTGAGAAATCTCTTATGAACCTGCGGTAAAAACATGCGTGTCCTAAGAAACTCTTGATACCCTTCTCATTAACAGGAGGTGGGAGCTTAGATATCACTTCCACCTTTGCTTGGTCAAATTCAATTCCCTTGTAGGAAATTTTGTGATCCAATATTATCCCTTCTCGCACCATGAAGTGACATTTCTCCCAGTTCAAAATTAAGTTTTTTTTTCTGGCACCTGTCTAAAATAAGAGAGAGATTAGTTAAATAGTTATCAAATGAGGATCCAAAGACCGAAAAGTCATCCATGAAAACTTCCATATGCTTTTCGAGCATGTCGGCAAAGATGGAAGTCATGCAGCGTTGGAAGGTGGTTGGAGCATTACACAACCCGAATGGCATTCTTCGGTATGCAAACACACCATACAGGCATGTGAATGCTGTATTTTCTTGGTCTTCCGGAGCAACTGCAATCTGATTATACCCGGAGTATCCATCAAGAAAACAGTAGTTATCATGTCCAGCTAACCTTTCCAACATCTGGTTAATAAATGGCAATGGGAAGTGGTCCTTCCTAGTTGTTGTGTTTAACCTTATATAGTTAATGCAAACGCGCCACCCGGTAATTGTCTGAATATGAATTAACTTATTTTTTTCGTTCCTTATTACTGTGGTCCCCCCTTTCTTAGGGACAACATGCATCGGGCTCACCCAAGGGCTGTCAGAAATAGGATATATAAGACATGCGTCTAAAAATTTCACCACCTCTTTCTAAACTACTTCTTTCATTGCTGGGTTGAGTCTTCTCTGCGGTTGGACTACCTGTTTGTGGTCTTCTTCCATGAGAATTTTATGCATGCACACAGTAGGTCTAATACCTTTCAAATCCTCAATTTCCCATCCAATAGCATTTCTGTATTTTTTCAGGACTTGGATGAGCTTTTCTTCTTGGATATTCTTTTGGCTCGAGTTTATGATAGCAGGACATTTTCCTTCAGAATCGAGAAAGACATATTTGAGATTCTCAGGAAGTTGTTTCAACTCCGTTCCCTTCTATGGATCTTTATCCTCCTCACTAGTTTGAGGTAGGTGTAAATCCTCCCACAAGTGTGGTCTAGATCCTTTCCATGGGGATTGTGCATCTAACGAGGCTAGCACTTCAGATTACCCGTTATCCACTTCTTTATCACTATCGAAAATGGAAAAACTCAACACTCTTTCCAAAGGTGGTTGTGGTGCATTCAAAGGACTATCATATGTCATCACCTGATCCAGAACCTTTATTGTATGACTGGTACAAAAATCATCCTTGTACCTCATGGTGTTTTGAACATCGATCTTCAATTCCTCATCATAAACCTTCAACGTCATAGTCCTTTCTTCTATGTTAATCAAGCACCTTCCCGTTTCTAAAGAGGGTCTCCCAAGAATGAGAGGGATCTCTTCATCTTCCGGCATTTCTATAAATACAAACTTGTCAATTTTCACCAGAACATCTTCAACAATACCATATGGTTTCTTGACTGAATGATCGGCGAATTAGAGTGTCATCCTGGTGTCTTGCACAACCCTTATACCAAGCTTTTTGTAAATGGATAACGACATGAGACTCACACTAGCTCCTAGATCAATAAGAGCTTTGTTGAATGACCTATCTCCAATAGTACGAGGGGTGGTGACAGCTCCTCGATCTTTCTTCTTTATTGAAATCTTCATACCCTACGAAATAGCACTACAGGTTTCAGTTAGAATAATCGGGTTGGTGTCGGTGGTATGCCTCTTTGAAATGATGTCCTTCATGAACTTGGCATAATTCGGCATTTGTTCAAGTGCCTCCAACAACAGAATGTTAATCTCAAGATTTTTGAATAACTCTAGGAACTTTTCAAAGTTTTTCTCATGTTGTCCCTTTTTCTTGTTTCTGGTGGGAAAGGGAAGCTTAACAACCGGCTTAGGCTTAATGATTGTTTCTTTCACTACTGGTTTTGGTGCTACAACTTCTTCCCTCACAATTTCATTTTCTTTGATCTCAAGATCCACTTCGATCAATTGATCTTCCTCTTCATCCACCTCCTCGACTACTTCATCAGATTTACCATTTCTTGTTGTCACAACGCTCACATTATTATGCTCTCTAGGATTTGTCACAGTTGCACTAGGTAGAGCACCTCGTGCTTGAGAACTCGAGGCTAATTGCTGAGCGATTTGACCCATTTGGACTTCATGATTTTTTATGGATGTTGTGGTGTTTTTCTGATTATTCCGGGTTTATTCTTGAAATTGAACATTATGAGTTTCCATTCTTTCAATGGAAATCTCCCAATCAACTTTCTTAGGGGCTTATTGTTGTTGTTGTCGTTGATATTGAGTTTGGTATTGACCGTGTTGAGGAGAGGTTCCTTTTTGGTTTTTCCATGAAAAGTTTGGATGATTCTTCCAACCCAGATTGTACGTGTTGGAATAAGGATTATTCTGCTTCAAAAATTTGATTTCCTCCACTTGTTGAGGAGTTTCAAAATAATATAAAGTTTGGTACGGACCATTACAAATTTCACAATAGACAGTAAGAGCCGGTTGGACCTGTGCCACCTGTTGGATACCTATACTCATCGCCTTCAGCTTCTTCCCATACTTCTGCAACTATAGTATCTTTGATACGGATTTTATTGGTTTCCAGCTTAAAATCTATCACCCCTTCTAGTTTGCTTTGACGTATATTGTACAACTCCAAGTGCTCATTAGCAGCAATAGCTTCAATGATCTTCTTGATATCGGTGGTTGTTGAAAAATTTGTGGAGCCACCGGTTGCGGTATCAATCAACTGTTTGGTCTTTATTTTGAGACAATTCACAAACATCTGCATTTGTTCAGTTGGATCCATATTATGAGTTGGGCAGGCAACCAGGACTCTCTTGAATCTCTTATAAGCGTCTCCTAAAGTTTCCCCGTCCTTCTGCTTAAAATTCTGAATTTCATACCTCTTCCACAGAAAAACCGACGCTAGAAAATACTCATTCAGGAAGGCTTTTTCCATTTCTTCCCAAGATGTGATGCTACCGGCAGGTAGAGAATAAAACCATTCTTCGGCTTCTTCCGCTAAGGTGAACGGGAACATTCTCAATTTGTTAGCTTCTTCAGTGTGACCATCAATTTTTAAAGTGTTTCTCATGGTCAGAAACCTCTGCAAATGCTTGTTTGCATCTTAATCTACCTTTCCAGTGAAATGCTTCCTTTCAAGCTGATTAATAGTACTCGAATGTAACTGGAAATTAGCCATGTTCACTGGTTGGTTGACAATAGTTAATCTGTCGGTTGGTGCATTTACACCTCCGTAGTCACCCAACAGTCTTTCTGGTGGCGGTGGATTATCAGCCATTGTTTCTATCTCTCTTTCGGGACCTGAATATGAACTTGAATGAATGGAAGATTGTTCTTTGTCTACTTCCAATCTAGCCAATTGAGCTTGTCTAAGTCTTTCCTGCAAGGTTCTCTCGATTTCTGCGTCAAAAGGAAAATCAGCTGAGGCCTTACCTCGCATACAAATATCAGACACAGATTAGTTGATATAACCGAAATAAATTATTAAAATAACAGAAAATAAATTTTAGTTGCAGAGAAACAAAATTTTAATTGAGATAATTTAAACTTAACATTTGGCAATCCCCAGCAACGACGCCAAAAACTTGATCGGGAAAATAACAAGTGTACTATTTTGTCTGATGTAGTAATAACAGGGATGTTTCCCAAAGATCGATCTCGAGGATTATGCACCAATATAATTGTAAATTGTTACTCAATTGAACAAAACAAATAGTTGGGGTTTTGTAAAAAGTCACTGTAAGAGAAAGTAAAACAAAATAAATTTTTCACAGTTTATAATAATATGTCAAGGATGGTGTATGAATATCTCGTGTAATGACCCTTGAGTGTATATCTCCTTAATAATGCAAAATGTTTCAATTACCGGATCATAACAATACTTCCCCCCAAGTCCTCAGAGGGAAACCTTTGGTCATTCAATCTAATCTCTAAGTCCTTAGGCGATTATGATGAAACCAAGCAATTACAAATTAACTAGAATAAACTGGTAACCATAGGGTATCCCTAGTCCTAGGTGATATCTACTATGGTTTCACTGTACAAAAACCTTAACAATTGCAATCCTGTTAATTTTTAATCATACAACAATCTTAATTTTTCTAATAAAGAAAGCATTACAAACATTGCACAGTGAAATTAACAACGAACATCATATATTGAGGAAATTATCAATTCAGAGTCATTACACGATCAATTCAGGGACACCCCCCTAGAACTTCGGGGTTTAGCCTCTCATATTATTCAAATAAGATACTGTCATACCCCAATTTTGTCCGGGCATATTTAAACTTTTGTAAATCTGATTTCATTTTTTAATTTGCATCATATGCACAGCATGACATGCATTTCATCATGAATAAATACCTGAAATATCAGTCAGAGTAAATTTATTGAGAATACAGACAAATTGGTTAAATCGTTTCTCAAGAACATGCAAAATCAGCGGGTAAAAAGTTTCAAATGTAAAATTGCAGACACCAGTATTATTAATCTACTGTTCACGTAGTTTAACCTGGTATGCTCGTTGTATTTTTCAGCGACTGTTTCGATTATATTTTGACCCGCCTAAGTATATTTTTGTGCTGATTATTTTAATGGGCCCGATTTAATTTTCCAAGCAAATTTGTATCCGGCTCATATTTATAATCGATAACTATTTTTATTAGGTTAATTGTTTAACTAAAATAATTAGTGTAAATAATCATAATTACTGTTGAATTTATTTTGATTTGCTTAATTATTAATTTTTAAAGTATAGTGAAAAGAAGATTAAAAAATGTGAATTTAGAGTTATTCATAAAAATATTTCTCAATCAAAAAATGGATAAGAAGGAACAAATTTGGTGAATTTTAAGGATCCAATAGTAGAGTGACACGTGTCACTCTTCACAGCCAAAAACGCGTCTCGCTCAACGTTTCTCTCCACTATCTCTCCTACTTCCCACTCAGTATTAACTCACCTTACTAAAAAAATTCACTCCACCTACCAACTACACACGCATCCACTCTCAAGAAATCCACACAGATTTTCTCTCTCACAACCACTCAGAAAAAACCACTCTCTCATCACCCTCTCTCAGATTGGCTCTCCCTCACAACACAATACCTCACAAATCCACTCACGTTTTGTTCCTCTCACAAATCACTATTCATCGCCTCTCTCAAACCCTCCATCTTCCACAACTTCCGCCTCCATATTAAACCACACCACCACATAAATCTCATCTCGCTGTCAAATCCTCCATCCACCCACACAAACTCGTCAATGTAAACCCTTCCACCATCCAAATCACGCAGTCCAACCTCAAGCAACACAAACCGCCGCGAGCTCAACAACCGCTCTCACCCTCCGCCGTTCACCAAATGTACCCAGATTTTCCGTTAAACAACAATTACAACTTCGGTCACACACATACAACCTTCGCCCTCTAACCCTTTTACTGCCGGTAACCACCACCGCCAAACCATCCCTCAATCTTCAAATCTCATCTTCCGACCCATCTCTTCTTCCTACGCGACCTTCAACTTTCAACCGCTTTTTGAAGCTTTCTTCGACTCGCTTCGCCGGCAACAATCGCGAACTCGCTTCGTCACCGCCTTCAAACAACACCGCTGCTGGCATCACAACAACAAAGTCGATGCGTTAATAGCTCGAGTTCACAATCTTCATATTAATTCTGTTTTAACATAGCCATTGAGTTTCACCGGAAATCAATTGATATTCGTTCCTCAAAGTGTTGATCCATCATTTCGAAACTCAGTATTTGTTGCAATTTGATTTCAGTTTTTTTTGCAGATATGGTTCTACTGGTTTTAATTCTGATCCAACAACTATTGAGTTGTGATTTTTACAGTTGCTGACAATATCGGTTCAAAAATACATCACAAGCTCGTCAAGTTGTCGACACTAACAAACGATTCAAGTTGCAGTAATGGTTTTATTCACAAGTGTTGAGTGTTCAGTTCAAATAGGTAGAATTGGTTAGATTTTGCAATTGTCACTATTACCAGTTTTTGTAATCACGGTAATATGTGGTGGTTCGGATGCTATTTCATCACGCCAAATGGGATTTTTATGCGGATTCGACAAGTTCATGTCGATAGGCCGCCAAATTCTCAATATATCAATGGAACACTTTCACCGAGTTTTGAATTTGCGTATGACATCAATCATATTGTCCTTATGCTCAAACCGGTTCCGAGCACATTTCCCACACATACTGACCAAATCAATGTTAAATGTTCATTTTCTTGCTCTTTTGATTTAATTAAATTAGTTTAATTTCAATTAATCAATTCTAATTAACTTAATTATTTGATCTAATTGAATAATTTTGATAATTAAACTTAATTAATTCAATTAATTGATTTAATCAAATTTTTCATAAGTTGATTTTGTGTCAAAAAAAGAAATTGATTAATTTCTCCCACTCTCACAACTTCACATTATTTCAACAAAAAACTATTTCCTGTCATCATCACTTCATAAATCATTTTCAATTTTATTCAATATCAATTCATCAACAACACAAATCAATTTCAAAAAGCACAAATCATACAATTCTCGATTTAACATCGAGCCCATTTTTAAAACACCCTTGTAAGTCGATTGCTCTTCGCATCGCCATCAACCTCACATAGCTTACTTTTGGGCTTTCTTACAATGAGACCTACTTGGTTATTGATTAATCAAGTAGATGAATAATATACTAAATAAAATTCATTTCATTCATAAACATGAACTCAAACCATTTTCTAAACCATTCAACTTCTAAAAGAATTTTCTCTTTTAAACATAAACTTGGGACGAAAAGGAGATAGGAAGCGTACGCTTCATTATTTCTCAAGCACTTGAATAATTGGCGTACGCCATATTTCTCGAGTTCTTGTCACCCGATTAAAAAATCAAACCATAACATTTCAAATCATTTCTTTTAAATCAAATATAAATTCTAAATCCTTTTAATTCTAAATTTCCGATAATAAAAGAATAGGAGGCGTACGCCTCACTATCTTTCGATTATTCGAATAATTGGCGTACGCCACATTGCTCGAATCTTCGTCATCAAATATTAAACCACAATCGAATAAACTCAAATCACCTATTATATCAAACACATTTTCAAGATCAACTTTATAACTTAAACTTCAATAGAGAATGGGACGCGTACGCCTCACCATTCCTTGATTATTTGAATAATTGGCGTACGCCACATTGCTCAAGTCATCTTTCGATCAAAACCTACCAATTCAAAATTCAAACTATTTTCGCAAATCAAATACAATATCTAAAAACATATCTTTCTTAAATTAAAACTTCGGATGACAACAGAGGGGAGGCGTTCGCCTCACCATCTCTCGATTGTTTGAATAATTGGCGCTCGCCATATTGCACGAATCATCGACTTCCGATTAATACATTTTAAATAAACTTGGACAAAAAAAAAGTGGCGTACGCCTCATTGTTCTTTGAATAAGAAAGTAGGAGGCGTACGCCTCACTACCGTGCATATTCAACATCCACAAACAAACTTTCAAAATAATCGAACGAAAAAGGAGTAGAAGGCGCTCGCCTTATTATTCCTCGAAAGAATTGAACGATTGGTGTACACCACATTGCTCAATCTTTCTTCGTTCTTCAAAACACCTTCACAAATCAAACTTAATGTCTCGCCCCCATGCGACCAACAACTTAAAAATTCTTTTCAAAAGAACACTATTAATCCTTTCTAATGCGCACAACAAACCAATGCTTAAGCCTCCGCCGAGAGTAGACAAGCCAGCGTTTAGCCTTTAGGACACGATCTATACAGTCGTTCATTAAAAGACACCAACAAAAACCGTAGTTCCCCGAACTACGAATGCTCTGATTTCCTTATTGCACCATTAGGATACGTAGGCACGAGATTGTTGGTGTAAGCCCTAGAGGCCAATACTTTTGGTACTTGTATCGAATTATTTAAAGGCATTTTCTTTATTATGGTTGATTAATAAAGTCCCTGGAATAGATAGTCCGTTTAATGTATTAAGTGTGACTTAATCATGAGAACACATTAAACATAAGGACATTATTCTTAAAGTATCCGTAGTCGAGCTTTACTGTGAAGTGGGATAACATTAAAGCATTAAGACTATTATGTTTGTAGACTGATGATCACATCTCATGGATCATGGATAAAGAGTTATCAAGTCTTAAACATAGGTATGAATATTAGGAGTAATATTTATACCAGATTGATCCGCTATGAGAATACTATATAGAAAGTTATGCAAAGTGTCATAAGTTATTCTCATGGTGATAATAGTGTATACCACTCTTCGACCTGAAACCACTATGGATCCTAGATGTAGAGTCGAGTGCTTTATTGCTGATCCAACATTGTCCATAAGTGGATAACCATAAAGACAGTTGATGGGTACTCCACAAAGCATGCTGAGGGACATGAGTGTCCTAGATGGAATTTGCCCATCCTGCGTAACAGGATAAATGTCTATGGGCCCAATATTGAACTGGACAAGGATGACACGGTGTATACCTTGTGTTCAATATAGACATAAGGGCAAAGGGGTAATTATACACATAATTATTATCACAGGAGGTTTTGTCAGATCACATGACATTTTTGTGACTTGGGTAGCAGTGATGTGTTGCTAGATACCACTCACTGTTTATTATGTTAAATACGTGATTTAATATAATTGCCAACGCCGCGAAAACCTATAGGGTCACACACAAAGGACAGATTGATGAGAGATAGAGTAACTAAGGAACACCGTAAGGTACGGTGCACTTAAGTGGAAACGAAATATGGTAAGGTACCAAATACTTAAGTGATTTTGGGCATATTATAAGATATGAGCCAAAATACACTTAAGTGGGCTTTTTAGCTTGAAGCCCACACAAGTGGTTCTATAAATAGAACCCCTTGGGTAGAAGCATTGTCACTCCAATCCACTCAGACAGAAATTCAAGTAGAGACTTGGAATTTTGTTTCCCTCTTTCTCTCACTCAAAGCCTTCATTCATAACAGCTAGCATTGTGATTGAAGGAATCCGTTCATGTGGACTGAGTAGAGACGTTGTCATCGTTCAACGTTCGTGATCGCCCCGTGGATCTGTATCAAAGGTTTTGATCATTATCAGAGATCTGCACCAAAGGTTTGAATCGCCACAAGAGGTAACGATTCTATCACTGATCATGCCCATTCGTAAGGATCACTAAATGGAGAAATTTTTAAATTTCGCTGCGCCTTGGATGGCAATTCTCCTTCAGAGATTGCGAGATCTTGGCGAGCACACTAATAAAAAACCTCTCCTTTTCTCCTTCTGAGGTCTTCATTCATCTCTATTATCAACTCTAATTACTCGAAGAAAGCGAATAACATTTAACTAACATTCAAATAGCAAATTGGACTAAAAGGTTCCCGTTGAGTACAACGGACGTGAGGGGTGGTAATACCTTCCCCTTGCGTAATCGACTCCCGAACCCGAATATGGTTGCGACGACCATTATTCTATTTTCTAAAAGGTTTTATCGATATTTTCCTATTCCTTCATTGGGATAAATAAAGTTCGGTGGCGACTCTGTTCGAACATAAATTTTTCCGCGACCATCGCGAGGAATCGTATTTTTCGAGATGCGACAGATACAAAATAAAAATGAGACATTACAAAAGTATGGGAATTCCGTTGATCTTCAATCGCATCCGCTCTTGAAGGATCTCCGATCTTCGCCGCTTTTGACTGCTTCAATCTTTATCGTCTCTAATACGTAATGGTGAAAATTCCTCTTCTCCTTATTCAAAAATACCCTAAATAGTTCCTGATCACTAATTTGATATAGAAAATGTCCAAAGTGCCCTCTGAGATCAGCCGTGCTAAAATATAACAAAAACTGGAAAATGAGGTGTCCAAGCCAACATTGGTCGTGTCCGGCAACACGACAGGCCGTGTTGGCTGTCTAGCATCCATGGCTTGACACGCCCCTCCAGGGAGGCTGACACGGGCCGTGTCCACTGACACGGGCACCCGTGTCAGCTCCCTATTTTAGTGCCCTGGCTCTCCTCTCCTGGCACGGGCCGTGTTGGGCAACACGGGTGGCCGTGTCAAGACTATTGTGTTGTCCAATTTCCTCTTTCGACGGGCCCCAAATGTCTGATTCCCTTGGCGATCCCTATGTTATTCTTGCTTACACCTGAAACTAGTAAAACTACCACAAAGAGACATAAAATGGAGTATAATGATGCAAACCAAATACAATCAACAAATTGAAATAACAAAGCAAAACATTTAATTTACTAAATAGAACGACAAAACAGGTAGACTAATATGTTATCGACTTTGTGAAATTGTGCCGAATGAGTGTCAAAAAACAAGTAAAATTGGAGACTGATCAGTATGCCAGGAAAATGTCTACTCATACTGATAATGATCAGTTGTTGATTCAATATTTCCAAGATAGTTTAACTAGAGCTGCCTTGAGGTGGGACATGGGTTTGGACAGTGCAAGCATCTGTACTTTCAATGACTTAAGCAAGGCCTTTGCCAAGCAGTATAAGTACAACATGGATATGGCGCCTGATAGAGAATAGTTAAGGTTTATGTCTCAAAAGGATAAAGAGACATTCAAAGAATATTCTCAAAGATAGAGGGAGTTAGTTGCCCAAATTAGTCCATATTTGGAAGAAAAGGAAATAACAAAGATCTTCTTGAAGACGTTGAGTTCGTTTTATTACGAGCGTATGATTGCAAGTGCCCCCAATGACTTTACCGTAATGGTTAACATGGGGATGAGGTTAGAAGAAGGAGTCCGTGAAGGACGTTTGTCTAAAGAAGAAGGATCAACCAACAAGAAATATGGTGGGAGTTTCTCTAAGAGGAAGGAAGGAGAATTTAATTCAGTGTCGGTGGGGAGGTAGAGAAGTCCTCATGTCAGAAAAAATTATCAACCTCGTCAACATTAGCATCAAGTTTCCTCAGTAATTCCTGTTTTTTCCAACAATTCTAATCAATCAGTTCTAGTTCAGCAACAACAACATCAACAACTGTAACAACGAACCAACTACAACAACAACAATCATCACCAACAAAATCTTGAGAGGAAGAAGGTCTCCTTTTTGACCTTATTCCTATGACTTATGTAGAGTTATACCCATCATTGGTTCTCAAGAACCTCATCCAGCCAAGAAATCCTCTGCAAATTCCTGAGCCACTACCATGGTGGTCCAAGCCTGATCTTTATTGTGCTTTTCACCAGGGAGCCCCTGGCCATGATATAAAGAATTGCTATCCTCTAAAATATGAAGTTCAAAAGCTTGTAAAGAGTGGTATGGTGTCCAGAAGTTGATGGATGAGAATGTAATCCAGATTCAATAGTTAAGGGATATAGGAGATAATGTGAAAGTAATTGTACCAGTATTCAAAACCCCTAAGCGGGTATTTATTCAGTTTGATAGTAGAAGCACCAACAAAGTTAATAGATCGGTATCATCGTTGGTCACACGGTTAGCATGCCCTGTCCCCTACTCATTCGATAAAGTGGTGCCATATCAGTATAATGCCACTATGATAGAAAATGGTCAAGAGGTTCCTCTACCAGTTGAAGAATCAGTGGTAAACATTAATGATATTGTAAAGGTGACTCATAGCGGTCGTGTGTTTAATCCAGTATTTCCAAAGTTAGTAGAAAATCTGCCGGTAAGTAAGAAGGCAGAGATTCCAATAGCAAATTTGGTTAGTGCTCCAACGTGTCAGTCTGGTGAGTCCATCAAGTTGAAGACTAATGATGATGATAAGGTGTTAGGCTAATCAAGAGAAGTGAATTCAATGTTGTAAAGCAGTTGCTCCAGACTCCGTCAAGGATCTTCATGTTGTCACTATTGATGAATTCTGAAGCGCACAGAGAAGCATTGCAGAAAGTGTTAGAACAGGCTTACGTTGAGCATGATGTTATTGTGGATCAATTTGACCACATAGTTGCCAACATTACTTCTTGTAACAATTTGAGTTTTTGTGATGAAGAGCTTCCCAAAGAAGGCAGGAATCACAATTTGGCGCTGCATATTTCGATGATTTGCAAGGAGGACGCTTTGTCTAATGTGTTGGTTGATACAGGGTCATCATTGAATGTGTTACCAAAATCAACTTTTTCAAGACTCTCTTATCAAGGTGCCCCAATGAGGTATAGCAGCGTAATTGTCAAAGCGTTCGAAGGTTCTCGTAAACTTCCATTGGAGAAGTGGACCTTTCGGTTAAGATAGGTCCGAGTGGTTTCCAAATTACTTTCCAAGTAATGGATATCCATCCGGCCTACAGTTGCTTGTTGGGAAGGCCATGGATTCATGAAGCTGAAGAAGTAACGTCTACTCTTCACCAAAAGCTGAAATTTGTGAAGAACGGCAAGCTTGTCGTTGTTGGGGGAGAGAAGGCATTATTAGTGAGCCATTTGTCATCTTTCACATATCTTGATGCTGCGGAGGAGGTTGGAACGTCGTTCCAAGCCTTTTCTATTGCCGATGAATTGAAGAAAACTGGGGCACCCATGTCTTCTTTGAAAGATGCGCAAGAGGCTACTCAAGCTGGCAACATTGACAAATGGGGTCGTGTTGTAGAGGTCACCGAGAGCAAGAACAGAGTTGGACTAGGATTTTAACCAGGGCCATTTAACGCTAAAGTCAAGGTTATGCAACCAATTTTCCACAGTGGAGGGTTCATTCATGAGAATGATCAACACTCAGCTTCCATTATTGAAGACAATGATGATGAAGATGAAGCTTGCGCCAACTTTGTGACGCATGACCAGACTTGCAACAATTGGGTTGTTGTTGGTGTTCCTGTTGTCATTCACCGTTCTAAGTAATTTTTTTATTATTTTAAGAAAAATTCTTCTCCTATGCCTAAGGGAGAAGTGAACATTGTTGGGCATTTTTATTATTATCATCAATAAAATTCAATTTTATTCATCCACATCTATGATGTTTTAATTTCACTTTTTTCTTTTTATGAAAATGGTAATCACAAAAAACATAAATAAATAATAATCTTCCATATGCATAATATTTGTTCCCACTCCATTTCTCTAAAATCAAAATATCAAATTATTATGCGGGTTGGTTCTCAAACCCATTGAATACAATGATCCTACTCCCTCTCCAAACTTTGATTTCCCTATGATTGAAGCTGGGGAAGAGGACGATGATGAAGAAATATATAATGAGTTATCCCATTTACTTGAGCACGAGGAAAGAGTCATTCAGCCGTTCGAAGAGCAGATTGAATTAGTCAACTTAGGTTTCAATGATGATTTGACGGAAGTCAAGATTGGGTCTCAACTATGTCCAAAATCTAAGAAGGGTTTGATTGATCTTCTTCAAGATTATTCTGATGTGTTTGCTTGGTCCTATCAAGATATGTCTGGGTTGGATTCTGAAATTGTGGAGCATAGATTGTCGTTGAAGCCAGAATGCTCGTCGGTCAAGCAGAAGTTGAGAAGAACTCATCCTGATATGGAAGTAAAGATTAAAGAGGAAGTGCAAAAGCATATTGATGCTGGTTTTCTTGTTACCCCCGAGTATCCGTTGTGGGTGGCCAAAATTGTGCTTGTTCCTAAGAAGGATGGATAAGTCTGCATGTCTGTTGATTATAGAGATTTGAATAAAGCTAGTCTGAAAGATGATTTTCCTCTATCACACATTGATATGTTGGTTGACAATACAGCTAAATTCAAAGTCTTTTCATTTATGGATGGATTTTCCGGTTATAATCAAATCAAGATGGCACCTAAAGATATGGAGAAGACTACATTCATTACACCCCGGGGAACATTCTGTTATAAAGTGATGCCTTTCGGTTTAAAGAATGCTAGTGCAACATACCAGACAACTATGACCAATCTTTTTCGTGATATGATGCATAAAGAGATTGGAGTTTACGTTGATGATATGATTGCCAAGTCAAGTGATGAAGAAGAACAGTTTGAGCATTTGTTGAAGTTATTCTAGCATTTGAGGAAGTATAAACTCAACTTGAATCCTAATAAGTGTACTTTTGGTGTTCATTCTGGTAAGTTGTTGGGTTTCATTGTCAGTGAGAAGGGTATTGAAGTTGATCCTACCAAGGTCAGAGCAATACAAGAGATGCCTGTGCCTAAAAATGAAAAGTAAGTCAGAGGTTTTCTCGGCCACTTAAACTATATCTCAAGATTTATATCGCATATGACTGCCACTTGTGCGCCTATACTCAAGCTTCTTGGGAAAGATCAGTCTGGTGATTTGACCGAGGATTGCCAGAAAGCTTTTAATAGTATCAAGGACTATCTGCTTGAGCCTCTGATTCTGCCTCCGCTTGTTGAAGGAAGACTGTTGATCGTGTATTTGATTGTGCTTGAAGAGAGTTTGGGTTATGTTATTGGTCAGTGTAAGACCCTAATTTTGACCCTAAGATCCCTCATGCCATCTCATCATATGCATTGGCTTTGGGATCATACCTTGGTATCCTCCTTACCCCTCATTCATTGGGTTTGCATTGGGAGAAGTCACCGAGCACATTTGATTGTATCATACTTTGGTTTTCATTATTTACTAACCAAAATGCCAAAATTATGTCTATGTATAGTTTGTTGCTTTTGTAGGTAGTGTGTGTTCACCCATGCTCCACCAGGCTAATATCTAGGGTTTAAGACCCTCAATGCAAGGAGATCAATCAATAGGTAGCCTACATTGACTTTATACGTCATGTATGGATCCCCATGGTATTCACATGTCATTTTGATCAAGAAATAATCAAGAGTTTGAAGCTTGTTTGCCTTGGAAGCCCTAATTCATCTGGGTATCTTGTGTGACTTCCTCAACAAGTTTATTCATAATTTGATCAAATATATCAAAGGGTAATTCATATTAAATCATCTTACACATTAATTATCCCCCATGAGTCCCAAATATCAAGAGCATTTCAAGTTTGCAAGATAGTTCATTGTGGTTGACTAGAGAAAGTCAACTGGTCAAAACTGGGGTTCCCTAGACCCTATCTCCTACATCTTTTGTCATATGAAAATGATTCCAAAAGCAAACTTATAACCTATGACATTCCAAACAACTTTCATGTAAAATTAAAGAGATAGTTTTTCTTGGAAAGTCATTTTTTATGGTGAAAGGTTATAGGTCATTTTGCCTGAACCCTAACTAAGAGGAAAACTTCCAAGGACCATAACATGCTCAATATTTATGAGATGAAATCCATTCAAGTTCCATGATCAAATTCAAAATTTCCTTTTCAACTCTGATGTTTGGAATAAGTTCAAATTCAACTTGAAAATGCATGTTCCAAGAGGAAACATTATAGGTCATTTTGGGTCATTACCATTGAACAAGTGATTTTCCTCAACTTCTAAAATGCATAACTCCTTCATTCCAAATCCAAATTAGGTCAAATTTGTGACCAAATTTAATAGGTTTGAAAGAGATACATTTTTTATGAAGGAACAGTTTCCATTTGAAGTCCAAAGAAAAAGATATATCGGTGGAAGAAGTGAATAATTGACTTGGTACTTAGAAAACTTTCAAATATATTTGACTTTCCAAACTTACACCTCAAGATTCATCATGATACAAGCTTAAAATGGAAAAGTGTTCAACATTAAATTTGTTCCCCTTGATCTCACCTTTCCAAAAAGTCCAAGATCACCTCATTTGGTCAAAGAATGAAGGACTTGCACATGGGTTCTTTTCAAGGGACCAATTGGATGAATTTCACCTTCACATTTCAAATTCAAATGCATGGCCACATGACATGATTTCAGCATGATACTCAAGTATTTTTGGACCTGATAGCATCACTTGATGGGCCTATCACACGACCATGCAAGCATGCAAGGTGAATTTCTAAATTTAGCAAAATTTGGAAGTGTGTGGAAATGAATCACATTGGCTATAAATACGACCCTCATGGCTCAGAACCGATGACCTCATGCCCAAGATTTGAACTTGCAATCCAAACCCTCACCATTAAAGGATAATCTTGAATGTTTTCATTTAAAAATAGAGCTTCAAATCTCATTATGTTTTGAGATTGAAACTCCAAGAGTCCAAGTCTCTCTTTGATCTTAATCACCTCCTACAAGCTTCTGAAGCCAAGCCAAGCACAATTGGGATCAAGATCAAGCAAGGTTGAAGCTCCTTCAAAGGTATATTTTCATAATTTTCATCTCTTCGATTCTCCCTCAATTCTTCATTATTCTTTGTGATTTTTGGTTGGCTTAAGTCCTACTAATGTAGGAAACAAGATTGAGTTGCTTTGAGGTCAAATCGAAGCAACTAAGTTCATGATCCTCAAAATTCAAATCTCTGTATCTTTTTATATACTTGGAATTGGAGAAAATTGAGGCCAGATTCGAGCTCCTGAGCATTTTTCTTTAAATCCATGACCTTGTTTTTCATTTTGGTGGTGGTTGGTGGTGGACCAGTCCGGTGAGGTCCATCGGAGAAGAAGACTGGAGCCCTAGCTTCGGTGATGTGTTGGCAATGTCCCGAACCATCAAATCTTCCTCATATCTTCTAATCTTAGCCATCTATTTTAATTACCACGCGGGTGCATGCATTGACTGAAGTGTTGGTCGAATGCGCGCTTCTGGCCATCAGATTTGCCACTTCAATTAATGAGGGAGATCTCATTGCCCTTGTTATTTTTTTATATTTTCTAATTTTTCATTTAATTGCTTTATTTTGATTAATTCATAATAATTTCATTTTAAATCCAAAAAATATGGGACTTTGACCAAAAATCTTTAAATATTTTTCTCTTTCATTTTCTGAATTAAAATTATTTTTTGGATTAATTTTGGTATTTTTCATGAATTAAATGTTTGTGTTCATATTTTTAATTGATTAAAAATACTTCTGACTTTTAAAAAATCACGAAATTTTTTATCTAAGGTCCTTTGGCCTTGTCTGACCTAGGATAAATCTCTTGCCCATTTATTTGGTGTTTTGAAGAGGTTTTAGGTTTTGACCAAACTAATTTGTATTTTAATGCATTTTTAAATTGATTTTCAATTGGTTAATTGTGTAAAAATTATGTTGAGCCATTTTTATGGTCTTGTGATTGTAGCGGGGTATTCGTTACCATTAGAGATATTGACTAAATCCAAGGTAAATCATACAAGTCGAGTCGCCACCGCACTTCTATTTATCCAAAGGAATGGTTAGAAAGCGAACAAAAACCTAAAAGTTGTATCGAATCAAAAACTAGTAAATATGTCAGAGATCTGGGTAAAGGGGTTGGTTATGCAATGGGAAGGTGTTAGGCACCCAAAGCATCCTAGGTACTCCTAGGGAGCCCTTTTCACATTTGTTGTAAGGTTGTTATTTTTTTTTTTGTGAAAATTCATTTGTGCAAACATGATTGAAGGGATGAGAAACTAATATACAAATTTATTTACATTTTGTGTTTGAATGGATGAACCCATTGCCTACGTACCATCTTAAAAAAAAGATTAGGATCAAAACCTCGTAGTTCGGGGTAAACAAATTCAAAAAAAGTTGGTGAATTGATTGGTCCAAAAACCTTAAGGTCTTTTGTTATCAAAGGGAGAAAACTCAACCTAAAACCACAAATCCACCATGTGAGGATAGCTTCAACATGCTAGTGAGGGGTTAACCCTATAATAAGCATGGAAGACTCATTGTCCATCACTAAGGGTAAAGGTGAGTATTATATCTACCTCAAGGATAATTCAAACCTAATAGCTAATGGTTATAAAAAAAGGGTTTGATTAAGAAGGTGGCCATTAAAACCACAAAAAGTATTTGAATGGGTTATATTTACCAATTAAAAGTATTTATAAAAATATGGTTAAAGTGGATTAAAAGGTTAAATTCAAAATAAGTGTTATAAAAAATAAGTTTTGAAAATCAAAAGCATAAGGCTTAGGTTTCTAATGTTGAAAACAAAAGTTATTGTTTGCACAAAAAGTTTTGGCTTGGGTTAGAATGGGGAAAAAAGGGTTAAATTCCTAAACATACAAGAGATAAGGGAAAAGAAAATAAAACCACATTAGGAGTTCCCCTCTTGAGATCATATTGATGATCCAAGTAGCTCCCATCCTTTGGAATAAGCAGTCACACACAAATATCTCAAGCCATTAAGCACAGGAAATCGGAATAAACCTCCAAGGGGTATCCCCCAAATCAAGTGGAACACCAGGCCATCTCTGCAAGAGTCATGTGAGCCCTCAAAAAAAAACTCAACAAACAGGTTAGAGAAACAAGATAAGGTAATCAAGAGTTGCCCCCAAATCAAAATGTAACCACATGAATCATGCCATTAAAATTCACAAAAAAGCTCACAAAAAGCAACCAAGGGTAGGAGGCCTAAACCTCTTGTCAAACACATACATTAAAAGGGTATCAAAAAATTTCAGGTTGAAAGTATAAAGTATTGGAAATAGGGCATACCTGATTGGGGAGGATCGATTGAAATTGAGTTGCACCCGTGAGGTTTGCAGAGCAATCTGAGGGTTTATATGAGAGGGAATTGGTTCTTTGCCGATGAGTTCCCTTCAACCTCTGGAGGCTCTGTTAGCTCTTCTCTCACTTTCTTTTT
The DNA here is from genome assembly GCF_024323335.1 of Lathyrus oleraceus. Classification (NCBI taxonomy): domain Eukaryota; kingdom Viridiplantae; phylum Streptophyta; class Magnoliopsida; order Fabales; family Fabaceae; genus Lathyrus; species Lathyrus oleraceus. The sequence goes on from NC_066579.1 coordinate 356,520,855, forward strand.
CCTGCCAAGGTAATAAGAATGACATCCTTTTGTTTCACTGAAACTCTGAATTTATAACCTGGTTTTTGTGGACCTGTGGGCTCAAATGAGAGAGGCCCAAGTCCAATTTTTTTTTTGTTATATTTTATTTATTTATTTATTTATTTTCGTTTTTCTTCTTTTCTTTTTTTTTTCTTTTTTTTTTCCTTTTTTTTTCTTTTTTTTTTCTTTTTTTTTTTAGTAAACAAAAGTAAGAGAAACAATGATGTATAATTCAAGCATGCTTGGTGATCTCAAACCAATCACAAGGAGTCCCACCCAAAGGCAAAGGGAACCAAGATGCTCATGATCCTTGAGGCTATGCAAATGCAATGTTATGATGCCATGAGGGATCTTAGGGTCAAAATTGGGGTCTTACAGATGCCCCTATTTAAGGTCATTCTAGCCGGAGAAGTGAAGGTTAAAATCTTCGTCTCGACGAGGTAGAATGACCTTAAATAATAACAAAGAGACACATTTTGGTCCCTAAGAGACCTCATGATGCAGATGTATGTATGCAAATAGTACGAACTCTGTGGGGATATGTGTCCACAAAGAAGAAAAGACATCCGGAGAAACTGACAATCCATATGAGAAATACACTCAATGGGACAGAGACTCTGGGGACTCTTATGGGGATAGGAGAGGGAATAAAATGCGTGAGCAGGTCACGACTCAACGCTTGGGGAACAGAATTCCAAAGGGAAAATATCCAATGGAAAGACCCGAGCTTACTCAAAGGTGCATGTATTGGGGAATATGCCAATACAGCAAAAACTATCCACAACGGATACTTCGGATAAAAATCCGGATGAAAACTATCCACTAAGGGACTTCGCTGGGGATGCCTAAAAGGACACTCCTAGGGAAGCAGCGGGACGAGGTATTACCGGTTACTAGGTAATAAGCTCAAGGAGACATGTGATCTGATCGCCGGTATGAGGGTGAGATACAACATGCTCGGGAAGAATGAATATCTAAGACCGGTATAAGGGTGAGAGATATCAATCAACCAAATCATCTGAGGAAGACCTAAAAAGGTATATCTCAACTCAGGAAAATCTGACTCCACAAAGGACAAAAAGTCATAATAGGGAGCAGAGAGGAGGGAACACCAGGGATACCGGTTACTGGGCATATAATAGGTGACCAACTAAGGCGTGAATTGGGGAATATTCCCAAAACACTCATCATCCAAAAGAGGGCTAAAAGCAAACTCGATGATAGGATGGATATTTGACTCCGTAAAGGGGGTACGAATCTTACTCGACTGGGGAAGAACAAAAGCTTCGACCAAAGAGTGCATGAGATATACTATCTATTACCGTCAGAACGTAGATAATATACTCACATGGACGATTATCCACAACCGGTTACTGGGTTAATAAAGGATAAATCGACCGAAAAGAAAAGGCATCGGGATACCGAAACTAGGTATATAATGATGACCAATCAAGGCGTGAATTGGGGAATATTCCCAAAACACTCATCATCCAAAAAGAGGGCAAAAAGCAAACTCGATTATGGGATGGACATTCGACTCCGAAAAGGGGGTACGAATCTTACTCAACTGGGGAAGAACAAAAGGCTTCGACCAAAGAGTGCATGATATACTATCTATTACCGTTAGAACATAGATAATATACTCGCATGGACGATTATCCACAACCGGTTACTGGGTTAATAAAGGATAAATTGACCGAAAAGAAAAGGCATCGGGATACCGAAACTAGGTATATAATGATGACCAATTCAGGGGAGGAACAATCGTTACTAACAACAACAAGATAGACGAGAGATGACCTGTTGGGGATAAATTGCGTAATTAGAGCAATTATCCGAGAGATATATCACCAGTTACTGGGTGGTATACTAAAAAATTAAGGAATGTCAATATCGAATTTTGTATAAAGATAACCAACAAGGAGGGAATTACATCTACCAGTATGAGGGTAGAGAACCACAAAAGAGAGTACCCGTCATCGGTTAGGATGAACAACAATCAAGGTTTAACTCTGCACGGGGACAAATTATAAAAAAAATTGATCGTTTAAAACAATGATATTTTCTTAATCAAAACATGCAAAACATTTGTTGAATAGAAACAGATAAGAGTGCCAATAATTGGATAAAAGGCTCAAATTTATTTGATAGAATGGTAGTCTGCGAATGGCAAGACTCCATAGATCTTTACAAATTTGAAATTGGTGATATATATTGGAAAAGGGCTACATTGAACATAATGACCATTTCTCCACCAATTCTGAATCCGATGTATTTGAAGCTTTGGCTAATATTGAGCAAGGATCTCTGACGAACGACAGTTGTAGAACAAGGTCTTGTCAGGATGCAGTTACTTGCCAAATCCCTAATTTTTGCCTAGATTTCCCCAGGATGAGGTACTCAATCTAGCGGGATACATATATCATTATTATATATTTTTTGTGTCTCTAACTTTTGCCTGGATCGCCCTTTCGGGTTTTCAATCCACCGAGACGCTCATTTTTGCCTAAGCCGCCCTTTCGGGTTTTCAACTTAGCGAGCTATTTAGTTTTTATTTTTTTAGGCGAAGTATTTCTTGACTGCATCTGAATTCACAGGACGAGTGAAATCCTCCCCATCCATAATTGTAAGTATCAAAGCACCGCCTGAAAAGGCTCTCTTAACAACATACGGACCCTCATAGTTCGGAGTCCACTTGCCCCTGGAATCGGGCGCGAAAGACAAGACTTTCTTGAGCACAAGGTCACCTTCTCGGAACACACGAGACTTGACCTTCTTATCAAAAGCTTTCTTCATCCTCTACTGATATAACTGACCGTGGCACATGGCAGTCAATCTCTTTTCTTCTATCAAGTTCAGCTGTTCATAATGACTCTGAACCCATTCAGCATCAGTCAACTTGGCCTCCATAAAGACTCTCATTGACGGGATCTCCACCTCTACTGGGAGTACCGCCTCCATGCCATAAACAAGAGAGAAAAGGGTTTCCCCTGTTGAAGTGCGGACAGATGTACGATATCCATGTAAAGCGAATGGCAACATCTCATGCCAATCTTTGTACGTAACAACCATCTTCTGGATAATTTTCTTGATGTTCTTATTAGCAGCTTCAACAGCCCCATTCATCTTAGGTCTGTACGGAGAAGAATTATGATGTGCAATCTTGAATTCACTACACAGCTCTTTTATCATCTTGTTATTCAAGTTAGATCCATTATCAGTAATGATCTTATCTGGCACACCATATCGGCATATGAGTTGATTCTTGATAAACTTCACGACCACCTGCCTGGTCACATTTGCATACGACGCCGCTTCAACCCACTTGGTGAAGTAATCAATTGCTACGAGAATAAATCTGTGTCCATTGGACGCTTTCGGCTCTATCATGCCAATCATGTCAATTACCCACATGGAGAAAGGCCATGGTGATGAGATCACATTCAAAAGTGTCGGGGGAATATGAATCTTATCAGCATAAATCTGACACTTGTGGCATTTCTTCACTAATTTACAGCAGTCAGACTCCATTGTCAGCCAATAGTAGCCTGCTCTCAACATCTTTCTAGCCATGGCATGTCCATTGGAATGAGTACCAAATGAACCCTCATGGACCTCAGTCATCAACAGGTCTGCTTCGTGTCTATCCAGGCATCTGAGCAGAACCATGCCAAAATTTCTTTTGTAAAGCACTTCGCCATTGAGGTAGAAACTGCCTGACAATCTCCTCAAAGTCTTCCTATCTTTCACAGACGCCCCAGGCGGGTAAATCTGGCTCTGAAGGAAAAATTTGATATCATAATACCACTTCTACTGCAAATACATGAGCTGGTCTGTCCAAGCGCATCACGGTGATATTGGGAACTTCATTCCAATATTTAACCACAATCATTGAAGCCAGCGTAGCAAGGGCATCTGCCATCCGATTCTCATCTCGAGGAATATGATGGAAGTCAGCCTCAGTGAAGAACGTTGAAATCCTCCTCGCATAATCTCTATATGGAATGAGGCCAGGCTGATTCGTTTCCCATTCACCCTTAATCTGATTAACAACGAGGGCCGAATCACCATATACATCAAGATGCTTGATCCTTAGATCAATGCATTCTTCCAATCCCATAATACAAGCCTCATACTCAACCATATTATTCGTGCATTTGAAAGTTAGCCTTGCTGTAAAAGGAATATGTGTGTCCTGAGGAGTAATAATCACGGCCCTAATACCATTTCCATACTGATTTACAGCGCCATCAAATACCATACTCCATCTGGAACCAGGCTCTAGCCCTTCGTCGAGTGTAGGCTCATCACAATCTTTCATCTTCAAATACAGAATCTCCTCATTCGGGAAGTCATACTGAACTGACTGATAATCTTCAATAGGCTGATGTGCCAAATGGTAAGCCAAGATACTACCTTTATTAGCCTTCTGAGCTCGATACTCAATATCATACTCAGATAACAACATTTGCCAACGGGCAATTCTCCCTGTTAAAGCAGGCTTCTCGAAGATGTACTTGATTGGATCCATTCTGGATATCAACCAAGTCGTATGATTTATCATATACTGGCGTAAGCGCTTAGCAGCCCAAGCCAAAGCACAACATGTCTTTTCAAGCATTGAGTATCGAGACTCACAATCAGTGAACTTCTTACTCAGGTAGTAAATAGCATACTCCTTCTTCCCTGATTCGTCTTGCTGACCAAGGACACAACCCATCGAGTCTTCAAGAACAGTCAGATACATGATCAAAGGTCTTCCCTCTACAGGTGGAGACAGAATCGGAGGCTCAGACAGATATTCTTTAATACTGTCGAAAGCTTTCTGGAAATCCTCGGTCCAATCATGGGACTGATCTTTCCGGAGGAGCTTGAATATAGGCGCACATGTGGCAGTCATGTGGGATATGAATCTAGAGATATAATTCAAGCGGCCAAGAAAACCTCGGACTTGCTCCTCAGTTTTTGGCGCATGCATCTCTTATATTGCTTTGACCTTTGCAGGATCAACCTCAATACCTCTTTCACTAACGATAAAGCCCAATAACTTGCTAGAACGGACTCCAAATGTACACTTGTTGGGATTCAGACGAAGCTTATATTTCCTCAAATGCTGAAAAAGCTTCAACAGGTGCTCTACATGTTCAACTTCCGTTCTTGACTTAGCAATCATATCGTCAACATATACCTCAATCTCCTTGTGCATCATATCATGAAACAAGGTGGTCATAGCTCGTTGATACGTGGCTCCGGCGTTCTTCAAACCGAAGGGCATCACTCGATAACAGAATGTTCCCCAAGGTGTGATGAATGTTGTCTTCTCCATATCCTCGGGTGCCATCTTAATCTGATTATATCCGGAAAATCCATCCATAAATGAGAAGACATTGAATTTAGCTGTATTGTCTACCAACATATCAATGTGTGGTAGAGGGAAATCATCTTTCGGACTAGCTTTATTCAAGTCTCTATAGTCCACACACATCCAGACTTTTCCATCTTTCTTAGGCACGGGCACAATATTGGCCACCCATTGAGGATATGTAGAAGTCACCAGGAACCCCACATCAATTTGCTTCTGAACTTCTTCTTTGATCTTCACTGCCATATCAGGATGAGTTCTTCTGAGCTTCTGCTTTACAAGCATGCGCTCAGGCTTTAGAGGTAGGAAATGTTGCACAATATCAGTATCTAGACCAGGCATGTCTTCATATGACCAGGCAAAGACGTCAACATATTCTCGTAGCAACTTAATCAATCCCTTCTTAACAGATTCTTCCAGGAGTGCCCCAATCTTTACCTCCCGCACACAATCTTCAGACCCAAAGTTGACTATTTCCAGATTCTCAAGATGTGGCTGAATGATCTTTTCTTCATGCTCAAGTAAACGGGTAATCTCATCAGGAATCTCTTCAACATCATCTTCCTCTGCCTCAAATACAGGGAACTCAAAATTGGGAGATGTTGTTGGGTCATTATGTTCAATGGGTCTAGAAATCAACCTGCATAATGATTTTTTGATATGAAAAGCTTTAGAATTCAAACAAGGCAAATCATTATGCAGATGAAAAGATTGATTTTATTCTTATTTAGGGTTTTATGTGATCACCAATTTCATGCAAAAAGCGAAAAGGGAAAATAAATGGAAAAACAAACATTTAACATGAATTTATTGAATGAAAATATCATTGTGTTTATGCGCCAACAATGTCATCACTCCTCCTTTTGGCATGGGAGAAGGGTTTTTAAACAAAGTGATCATTACGTTGACTTATGGACAACTGTTGGAATATCCACAGCGACCCAATTGTTGCAGACCCCTCCAGGGATGATGAAATTGCCAGAATCCTTTGTATCTTCTTCTAAGACGGCAGCAGCCTCCTCATCTAGACCAGTGTGGATAAAACCTCCACTCTTGAATAAACCTTGCTTGTTGAAAGTACCAGAAGAAAAACCTATGCCAGCCCGGGATTCGTTGTCTTCTAACTCAATCATTTTTCCTAAACCAGTGGTTGCACCACGCTCAATGGCCAACTTTGCATCTTTGTAGGAAGCAAATGAAGGAGTTCTCTTCTCAATAGGCTCAGCTATAGATAAAGCTTGGAAAAGAGTTCCAATTTCATCCTCAGCATCTATATAAGAGAAGGAAGACAAATGGCTAACCAGGAGAGCCCTTTCTCCCCCTACCACCACCAGCTTCTTGTTCTTCACAAATTTCAGTTTCTGGTGTAGGGTGGACGTCACGGTGCCTGCCTCGTGAATCCATGGTCTACCTAAGAGACAATTATACGATGGGTGAATGTCCATAACCTGGAAGGTAATATGAAAATCACTTGGTCCGATCTTGATTGGGAGATCAACTTCCCCTTTGAGCTCGTGGTTCTCTTGCTCTAAGTGATCCATTAGTCTTGAAATGTTGGCTCTAGTGTAGTACCGGTGAGTCAGCTTGTCTTCAAAATAAATGAAGGACATAGAGTTAGACCACAGGGCAAGGGACCGGAAACAAAACCTGCTTATGCATATGATGCATGCAATGTTTGTGCATATGATTTGTTTTTTATTTCAAAGGAAGTTTAGAGTTTTATTTGAAAATTCTGGAAATATTAAGCATTTTATCACATATGGAAATATCTCATCAAATAATATCAGGGAAAAGAAGTGCAACATTGTTAATCATATACAAGAGAAAAGGAAAATAATCATCCTATGGATCCCTAGAAACAATCATCCAAAGCTCGGGTCACAGGAAGATAAGATGTGCGAAGCCTCTTCACCTCCCTCTCGTAGGCTGCCTCCATATCGGCCTTCTCTTTTGCGAGTCGATCATACCTCCTCTTCCAGAACTTAGAAGACTGAGGAAGTAGAGAAGTCCATACATCATCAGGGTCATCAATAACCTGATGCTCAAGAAACTCAATCAACGCACCCGTCTCCTTAATCTGCTGAAGCAACTCTTCACGTTCACGGATCCAGGCACGTGAACGGTCTTCGTCTCTCAACTCCTCTACTCCTTGATTAGGGAGGGTTGAAGGTCCAGCCATAATCATAGGTGTAGGTCTCGGATACTCGTAAGGCATGAGATACTCAGACGCCCTCTTCCTAACCCAAACAGTGTAAGGCTCCAAAGCGATGCAATTCTTAGGACCCAACTCTTTCCTTCCTTTCCTATGAATCTTGCGCCATGCGCGGACCATCCTAGCTTTCAAGCCTTGGGGATCTTTACCATCCTGAAAGAATACACCCTCTAACAGAATGTTATTGGGTTTATCCTTTAGGGGGAATCCAAGCTGCCAACGTGCCAAAACAGGATTGTAGTTAATCCCACCACATGTACCAAGAAGAGGTACATTGGAGAATTCGCCACAAGAGTCAATAATCTGCACACCATCATACACACGGTTATACCAAGAGATATCATCATTAGTGAGAGACATGAGTCTCGTGGACCACCGTAGACATCCCTTATTCTCCTTGAAGGCGATCGTCTGCGGTAAGTGAGAAATAAACCACTTATACAATAGAGGAAAATAACACACAATGGTGCCACCACCCTTTGCATTCCTCATATGCAAAGAGAAATAGGTATCGCCCAACAGAGTCGGAACGGGATTAAGAGTAGAGAAAATCCTAATAGCATTCACATCCACAAACTTGTCGATGTTGGGGAATAATACTAGCCCATAGATGAGAAGTACAAATATGGCCTCAAAGACGTCCTCACTCATGGCCTTCCCATACATAGTAGCTTGAGCAATGAGGAACTCAGAAGGGAGACCTTGAATTCCACCTTTGGTAGTCATATGAGCACCAACCAGAGATTCATCTATGTGCAACATGTCTGCTATCTCTTGTGAAGTAGGAATACTCTCCAAGCCACTGAACGACACCTGATCTAGAATAGGTATACCCACAAGATAAGCATACTCCTCAAAGGTAGGCAAAAGCTGGAAATCCGGAAACGTGAAGCAACAGTACAAGGGATCATAAAACTGCACCAATACACTCATCAATCCTTCATCCACCTGAGTGGTCAGAAGAGGAAGAAGCTTCCCGAAACGAGCCTTGAAACCCAAGGGATCTAATACATAAGATGTCAAATTCCTTAACTCTTTCAAGTCTGGTTGTCTGAAATTGTATTTCTTTGTATTCCTTCTTTGTCTTTCCATGTCTGAAAATTTTGCAAATAAACCCCCTTAAGTTCCTTGAAAATTTTCTTATTATTTTGATGATATGAATGCAAATGGGTGCATGAATGCATGAATGCAACAATCACACTCAAGGATCAAGCAAAGCACACCAAACAAAGGTCATGGGATGGGTCATATTATCCTTAATATCAACCATCCATTTTGGTGGATTATGGTTTACACCTTATCAACACCCAAGTTCCATTGATATTAAGGATATCGGAACGGATCAACCATGAATCAAGGGTTTGTTGCAAGTCACGAGCATGGAGTTTAGGTTAAGAACCACCCAAAAGGGAGTGTACTAAGGTTTAAACCTGCCAAACATGTTCTACAAGAGGTTCCCATAGTCATCATCCCATCTTTTGAATATTATCGGAGAAACGACTACTCGTATTCCAAAAATATTCTCAAGAGAGACTCTTATGAGTGTAGTATCGTGTAACAATCGTATCAAATCTTACACTTGAACGACCTTCGCACTACATCCTAAGCATAGGTCAAGGTGGGTTTGGTAAACTAAGGTCCTTGGCTTCTAAGGTCTATATTGGAAAAGTAATGTCTAACCACAACTTACTTGTGTGACATTATTGATCCCAACATAACCTCCACCAAGTGAATGGACTTGCAAGTCAACTTGCTAAGGAATAACTCCACACAAGTCGACAAGACTATGCCATTCTCCTATCCTAAGTGCACTCGAGTTCGGGTATAGAAATCATCTCACAAAGATCACCAAGCATACAAGGAATTAATATCAAGCAATTCAATCATTACACACAATACAGTAATCCCAAATTGCACAAAAATATGTCACAAAAAAATACACAATACAATACAACAAATATGAAAAGTAGGCAAAACACACTAGGCAAATTATTTCTTCCCCAGCAGAGTCGCCATTTTTTTGTAGCGGGGTATTCGTTACCATTAGAGATATTGACTAAATCCAAGGTAAATCATATAAGTTGAGTCGCCACCGCACTTCTTTTTATCCAAAGGAATGGTTAGAAAGCGAACAAAAACCTAAAAGTTTTATCGAATCAAAAACTAGTAAAAATGTAAGAGATCTGGGTAAGGGGGTTGGTTATGCAATGGGAAGGTGTTAGGCACCCAAAGCATCCTAGGTACTCCTAGGGAGCCCTTTTCACATTTGTTGTAAGGTTGTTGTTTTTTTTTTGTGAAAATTCATTTGTGCAAACATGATTGAAGGGATGATAAAAGAATATACAAATTTATTTACATTTTGTGTTTGAATGGATGAACCCATTGCCTACGTACCATCTTAAAAAAAAGATTAGGATCAAAACCTCGTAGTTCGGGGTAAACAAATTCAAACAAAGTTGGTGAATTGATTGGTCCAAAAACTTTAAGGTCTTTTGTTACAAAGGGAGAAAACTCAACCTAAAACCACAAATCCACCATGTGAGGATAGCTTCAACATGCTAGTGAGGGGTTAACCCTATAATAAGCATGGAAGACTCATTGTCCACCACTAAGGATAAAGGTGAGTATTATATCTACCTCAAGGATAATTCAAACCTAATAGCTAATGGTTATAAAAAAAGGGTTTGATTAAGAAGGTGGCCATTGAAACCACAAAAAGTATTTGAATGGGTTATATTTACCAATTAAAAGTATTTACAAAAATATGGTTAAAGTGGATTAAAAGGTTCAATTCAAAATAAGTGTTATAAAAAATAAGTTTTGAAAATCAAAAGCATAAGGCTTAGGTTTCTAATGTTGAAAACAAAAGTTATTGTTTGCACAAAAAGTTTTGACTTGGGTTAGAATGGGGAAAAAAGGGTTAAATTCCTAAACATACAAGAGATAAGGGAAAAGAAAATAAAACCACATTAGGAGTTCCCCTCTTGAGATCTTATTAATGATCCAAGTAGCTCCCATCCTTTGGAATAAGCAGTCACAAACAAATATCTCAAGCTATTAAGCACAGGAAATCGGAATAAACCTCCAAGGGGTATCCCCCAAATCAAGTGGAACACCAGGCCATCTCTGCAAGAGTCATGTGAGCCCTCACAAAAAAACTCAACAAACAGGTTAGAGAAACAAGATAGGGTAATCAAGAGTTGCCCCCAAATCAAAATGTAACCACATGAATCATGCCATTAAAATTCACAAAAAAGCTCATAAAAAGCAACCAAGGGTAGGAGGCCTAAACCTCTTGTCAAACACATACATTAAAAGGGTATCAAAAAATTTCAGGTTGAAAGTATAAAGTAGTGGAAATAGGGCATACCTGATTGGGGAGGATCGATTGAAATTGAGTTGCACCCGTGAGGTTTGCAGAGCAATCTGAGGGTTTATATGAGAGGGAATTGGTTCTTTGCCGATGAGTTCCCTTCAGCCTCTGGAGGTTGCTCTGAACTCTGTTAGCTCTTCTCTCACTTTCTTTTTCCTGCCAGGGTAATAGGAATGGTATCCTTTTGTTTCACTGAAACTCTGAATTTATAACCTGGTTTTTGTGGACCTGTGGGCTCAAATGAGAGAGGCCCAAGTCCAATTTTTTTTTGTTATATTTTATTTATTTATTTATTTATTTCGTTTTTCTTCTTTTTTTTCTTTTTTTTTTTTTTTTTTTTTTTCTTTTTTTTTCGTTTTTTTTTAATTTAAATTTTTTTAAATTTTTTTTAGTAAACAAAAATAAGAGAAACAATGATGTATAATTCAAGCATGCTTGGTGATCTCAAACCAATCACAAGGAGTCCCACCCAAAGGCAAAGGGAACCAAGATGCTCATGATCCTTGAGGCTATGCAAATGCAATGTTATGATGCCATGAGGGATCTTAGGGTCAAAATTGGGGTCTTACAGTGATGTTTGACTATTTGTTTGGTTCTTGGTCAAGATTGATTTGACTTTTGCTGGATTAAAATCATTGGATTTAGGGGATTGATGAAATGGACATTTCATCTCCCAAAATGAATGAATGATTTTAATTTGATAAAATTCCTCACATGACAAATTTGTGTTTCTCTCACTCCCCTCCCTCCTTCATCTGCATCCTTATTCTTTCCCATTCCTTTCATTGACCAATGAAATCTTAAATATCCTAAGGCTAATTGATTCATCAATGACCTTGTATCAGATGGACCAATACAAGTATGGATGAGATAGGCCCGTCCCTTTTAATCTTTTCTTTTAGTGTGTGGTATGTTTTAAGAGTTTTGTTCATGATACCAAATCTCTAACATGCATTAACACCTAAATTTTTATTGCCCGGCCTCAGATAGTTGTGACTTCTACATAAGTCCAATTATGATTGCTTAACATAGAGCTAAACTTGACCCTAAAGGAATAGGATTCTAGCAAGTGAGATTGTAAGTCTCCCATCTTTCATGGTATTGTGTGGAAACTTGGCCTTTTTTCCTTCCTAAGAAAGATGTCTTGGTTCAAGGATCCATGCTTGGGAATAGATGGTTGAGTGTTCTCCAAAGAATGACTTAATCAATTAAAAAGAAAAACACTACTAACATTCAATTAACATTGACTAATATTTGACTAAATCTTATTTATATTGCTTTACTTTCAAGTCATTTACTTTATGCAATTTAATTTTCAATCATTTATCATTCATTGCCATTTACATCTCATTTAAATTGTTTATGTTTATGCCATTTTCACTTTGCTCATTTGAGTCATATATTGTGATTATATATATCTGTTTGTGCATTTTGATCTTTGTTTGTGGTCTTAGGACCTTAAAATACTTAATAAATAACAAAAACCCTAAAAATGTCTGGTGGACTGTTGATCTTAATCTTAACTTTTGGACTTAGAACTAGGCAACATTCCCTGTGTAAAAAGTACTTGGCCAATGCCAACATTCTGAGACCAAGTTATTATGAACTAAGCCTTCATCTGATGCAAGTATTGAAGTTCTATTTGAATTCATCTGCTACATTATCTTGGTGTAAACTGTTATTTTGATCTTGTGTTTAACGCTTTATTCTGAGTTAATCAAGGAGTATTTCATCGGATACATGAGAAGACAAAGAAGACTGCTAGCTATGGGATTTGCTTGCTTGGATATGGCTATCTTTATTTAATGCCTTGATCTTCATGATGTCTGATATTACTAATTGCTTGATGATTATTGCTTGATTCAAAGTCCAAAGGGAAAGTGGGTTTTCTATATGAGATTCTTGTTTGTTGGATTGCATCCCATTGGTCAGGTCTTTTCAACTCTTAACTTTTAATTTTATGCTTAGGGTGGCCTCTTCATCTTCTCCCACTTCATAAATTTCAAAATCTCTCCCTCTTTTCAAAAAAATTCTTCGCCTGTGATTTCAAACTTAGACCTTATTTCAAATTAGAAACTTTGGCCTTATGCCATTGAATTTTCAAATTCTTTCTTAAATCAAATTTGTAAATAAACTTAACCATATCGACTTAAAATTTTAAAATACAAAAAGAACTAACAACTTCATTCAAACTTTTGGGTCTTTCAGGCCTTTCTTATTAACCCTTTTGTTAAAAGCAACTCACCAACTTTGAAATTGTTTCCACCAACTACGAGGTTTTGATCCCTCATTTTATGTTGGTATGTAGGCACAAGTTCGAAGGTCGTATCAAACACAAAAATATAATCAATAAATTCTTTTCTCATCCCCACACTCTATTTTTTCTCAAACATCATTTATACCAAAAACACATACACACATAAAAAAAGGCTCCCTAGGAGTACCTACGACACTTTGGATGCTAACACCTTCCCTCTGTGTAACCAACCCCCTTACCCGTAATCTCTGGCATTTTATTAGTTTTGATTTGAAAACTTCTTATCTTTGGGTTTTGTTCGTACTTTTCCCTTTTCCTTTGGAAACAATAAAAGCGCGGTGACGACTCTGGTTTTATTAATGTCAAGTTTATCCATAGCTTGATGGTCATGAATTTACCGCTACAGAAATTAAGTGGCGACTTTGCTGGGGAGTAGTCCTCAGTGGGTTTAGCCTACTTTTTATGTGTATATATGATTGTATATTTGATGTTTGTATATTTGTTTGTGTGATATAATTTGTATGTTGTGCTTGGTGATCTCTGTGTGGTGAGATAAGTTCTAACCAAAACATGAGTGAAGTTAAGATAGGAGGATGGTATAGTCATGTTCAACTTGTGTGGAGTAGTCCTTAACAAGTTGGCTTGAGACCCATCTACTCAGTGGAGACCCTTTTGGAGTTATTAATCTCACACAAGTTATTTGTGGTTAGGCATTACTTTCTCTGATTTGGGGTCCGAGAAACTGAGGACCGTAGAACATTTAACCCAACTTTTCCTATTTAGGACGTAGTGTGGAGACTGTTCAAGTGTAGACCTGATAACAGTTGTTACACAATACTACACTCAGACGAATTTCTCTTGAGAATATTATGGGTTGATGAGTCAGTCATCCTAACCTGTAATATCCGATAGATGGGATTAAGACTCTAGAAACTTTTTAGAACATGATCTGCAGGTTTTTATCCTTAGTACACTCCTTTGGGATGGTTCTTAACCTGACTCCATGCTCGTGACTCACAACAAACCCTTTGGTTCTTGGTTGATCCGATTAAGTCTCATCAATATCAACGGAACTTGGGTGTTGATAAGGTGAAAACCATAATCCACCAAAATGGATGATTGATCTTGATGATGACTTGATCCATCCCTTGACCTTTGTTTGTGTTTGCCTTGTGTATGATCCCTTGTGTGTGATTGTTGCATTCATGCATACATGCACATCATGACATTCATCATAGAAAATAAATTTCAAGGAACTAAGGTCTTATTTGCAAATATTTTCATACCAATGTATTGTGGACGAAGGAACACTAAGAAGTACAATTTCAGATGTCCTGATTTGAAGGAGATAAGGGAGTTGTCAACTTTTGTATTAGATCCCTTGGACTTCAAGCAATGTCATGGGAAGCTTTTGTAAGTGATATCTGCTGATGTAGTTGAAGGACTTCTGACTGTTTTGGTTCAGTTCTATGACCCTCTCTACTGGTTCTTCACTTTTTCTGATTATCAACTTGTACCTACGTTAGAAGAGTAAGCCCATCTCTTGGTAATACTCGTATCTGACAAGGTACCTTTTAGTGGATTGGAGGAGATTCCCAGATCTCATATCATAGCTGAAGCTCTTCATCTGAAGAAATATGAGATTGATGCTCATTTGGTGAAAAAGGAGGAATTATGGGGTTGACTTCTGAATTCCTCATTCGTAAAGCTATTGTCTTTCCTCATTGGTAAAGCCATCTTTATATTGCTCATCTATGGTCTAGCTTTGTTCCCTAATATTGACGGTTTTGTCGATGTTAACCCCATTAGAGTTTTCTTGATTGGGAATCATGTGCCTACTCTGTTGGGTGATATGTATTTATCTTTACATTTGAGGAATTCTAAAGGTGGTGGGACTATTGTGTGTTGTGTTCCTCTTTTGTACAAGTTGTTTATTTCACACTTGCCTCAGATGCCTGCTTTCTTGGAGAACAAACAATGTTTAAGGTGGTCTCAGAGACTTATGTCTCTCACCAATGATGATAATTTTTGGTATGGTTCTGCATTGAGTAGCTTGGATATTTTTATCGACAATTATGGTGAATTCTCTAATGTGTCTTTCATTGGTACACAAGGAGGAATCAACTACAACCCTGCTTTGGCTCATCGTCAACTTGGGTTTCCCTTGAGATATAAACCTAATAACACTCAATTAGAAGGTATTTTATATCAAGAGGGTAAAGATCCCCCAACATTTGAAGAAGAGGATGATATGTGCTTGGCATAATGGGCATAGGATAGGAAGATCCGACCTTGGACCGTGCAATTGTGTAGCTTTGGAAGTTTACACTATTTGGGTGAAGAAGAGAGATTTCGAGCTGAAGATGTCGTATGCTTGTAAAATACCTATGTCTTTGGTTGTGGCTAAGCCGTCAACTCTCCCTACCCAAGATGTAGAGGAGTTGGAAGACGCATTCGCCAAGATGAAGCAAGAGAGAGACATGTGGGAAGAGCAGCTCCATGCTTTGAGCCGAAAGCATGAGGAGTTACAACTTGAGTTGAAAGACAATGACACGCTTATTGGATGTCTTGAAGACCGAGCAGTGAAGAGACAGAGACAACCAGATGGTCCATCTTCCTCTAGTATGCCTCAGCCTTCCGTGGCTCGGAAGAAGATTGTTGATCAGCTTGTCCTTGAGAAATCTCATATGAATGCATCTTTTGAGTCAGAGATTCGACGCATTCGAAGGAAGTATGCACCCACAGCCAGATCATCTGATACCATTGCTAAGGGATCCTTAGGATGATTAGTTTCCTTTTCTCTTGTATTTATATTTTGGTTTCTGAAATTGTACTTAGTGTAATCCTTCCAAATTTTATGAATAAAAAGAGATTTTATGGTCAATCAAATTGTTACTATTGTTATTATTTAATAATTGAAAATAGATTTCAGATGTTCCTTGAAATTAAACAAACAAAAACATTGCATTTCATGCATAATTTGCATAGCAGGTTTTCTTCCGCCATATGTCTTATCGGTTATTCTTCTATGCTTCAGCCAAGCTGACTCACCGATACAACACTCGCGCTAACCAACCGAAGATCATGGAGCACTTAGAGCAAGAGAATAAAGAGATGAAGGATGAAATTTCCAGGTTGACAGACTTGATAGAATCTATTATTGCTGCTCAAAATCAATCTTCACCAACTTCTGCAACTCCTCACCAGAGGACTGTCATTTCTGAGGTTGCTACCTCGACTGTTCCAGTTGCCTCTAGCTAGTCTGGTCCTTCAATGCGTGTTGGATTCCCTTGGGGAATTCCACCTAACTTTATGCCTGAAGGGTATGCACCCACTCTTGTTTCTCTATCGACATCTAGCCCGGTCATGTCAGTACCTCTTCCAGTTGTTCACACTTTGCCTTGTGTTAAGGACACCATCTACCACTCTGAGCCATTTGAGGGTCCAGACATGTACGAGAAAATGGATGAAATGAAGGATCAATTCCTTGAGTTGTGCAAAGAGTTGAGACTCTGAGTGGAAAAGACTTGTTTGGGAAGACTGTTGTTGAGCTCTGCCTAGTGCCTAATGTGAAAATCCCTATGAAGTTCAAGGTCACTGACTTTGAAAAGTATAAGGGAAACACTTGCCCGCTAAGCCACCTTGTGATGTACGCCATAAATATGTCAATTCAACTTGAAAATGATCAGTTGTTGATTCACTACTTCCAAGACAGTTTGATTGGTGCTGCTTTGAGATGGTATATGGGGTTAGACAGTGCAAGTATTCATACTTTCAATGACTTGGGTGAAGCCTTTGTCAAGCAGTACAAATATAATGTTGATATGGCGCATGATAGAGAACAATTGAGATCTATGTCTCATAAGGATAAGGAGGCGTTCAAAGAGTATGCTTAGAGGTGGAGAGAGCTTGTTGCCCAGATTAGTCCACCCTTGGAAGAGAAAGAGATGACAAAGATTTTCTTGAAGATGCTGAGTTCATTTTATTATGATTGTATGATTGCCAGTGACCCTAAAGACTTTACCGAAATGGTAAATATGGGGATGAGGTTAGAAGAGGGAGTCCGTGAAGGACGTCTGTCCAAAGAAGAAGCGTCAACCAGCAAGAAGTATGGGGGTAGTTTCTCCAAGAGGAAGGAGGGGGAAGCTAATTCAGTATCTGTGGGGAGGAAAAGGAGGCCTCATGTTAGAAAAAGTTCTCAACCTCGACAACATCAACATCAAGTTTCTTCAGTAATTCCTGTATTTTCCAACAATTCCAACAACCAATCTGTTCTGATTCAACAACAACAACCGCAACAAAGAACCAACAACAACAACAATAATAATCGAAAAAATTTTGAAAGGAAGAAGGTCTCCTTTGACCTTATTCCTATGTCATATGCAAAATTATATCCGTCTTTGGTTCTCAAGAGCCTCATTCAACCCATAAATCCTTCACAAATTCCATAGCCACTTCCATGGTGGCTTAAACCCGAACTTCGTTGTGCCTTTCACCAAGGAGCCCCTGGCCATGATATAGAGAATTTCTATCCGTTGAAGTATGAGGTACAAAAGCTTGTGAAGAGTGGGATGGTGTCCTTTGAGGACCGAGCGCCTAATATGAAATCTAATTCGTTGCTTGCTCATGGTAATGTTACTGTCAACATGGTGGACGGTTGTCCAAGGAATTTCCAAGTATTCGATGAACGACGTATCCATACATCATTAGTGGAAATGAATAGAACCTTGTGTTTGATTAGTGACTGTGAGTACGACCATAATGGTTGTGTAATCTGTAGTGTGAACCCCTGTAGGTGTATGATTGTCAAGAAATATATCCAAAAGTTGATGGATGAGAATGTAATCTAGATTCAACAGTCGAGGGATATAGATGATGTGAATGTGATTCTACCTATTTTCAAGACCCCTGAACGGGTAGTTATACTGTTTGACAGCAGCAGCAGTAGCAATGGCAATAGATCGATATCACCGTTGGTAATACGGTTAGCTGGCCCTGTGCCGTATACATCTGATAAAGTTGTGCCTTACCAGTACAACACCATGATGATTGAGAATGGTTAAGAGGTTCCTCTACCAGTGGCAGATTATATGGTAAATATTGTTGATATTGCGAAGGTGACCCGTAGTGGTTGTGTGTTTGGTCCAGTTTTCTCGAAGGAAGTAGAAGATGTTGCAACCAGTAAGAAGGCAGACATTCCAGTGATGAATCCGGTTAGCACTCCAGTGTGTCAGTCTGGTGAATCCAACAAACTAGAGGCTAGTGATGATGATGAAGTTTTGAAACTGATAAAGAGAAGTGAGTTTAATATGGTGGAGCTGCTACTCCAAACCCCGTCAAAAATCTATGTGCTGTCATTATTGATGAACTCTTAGGCACATAGGGAGGCATTACAGAAGGTGCTCGAGCAGGCTTATGTTGAGCATGATGTAATTGTGGATCACTTTGACCACATTGTTGCCAACATCACTTCTTGCAATAATTTGAGTTTTTATGATGAAGAGCTTCCTAAGGAAGGAAGAAATCATAATTTGGAGCTACATATTTCTATGAATTGTAAGGAGGACGCTCTGTCCAATGTGTTGGTTGACATTGGGTCATCTTTGAACATGCTTCCAAATTCAACTCTGTCCAACTTTCCTATCAAGGCGCCCCAATGAAATACAGCGGCGTGATTGTCAAGGCATTTGATGGTTCCCGTAAAACCGTCATTGGTGAAGTGGATCTTCTAGTGAAAACAGGTCCGAGTGATTTCTAAATTACTTTTCAAGTGATGGATATCCACCCGACCTATAGCTGCTTGTTGGGAAGGCCATGGATTCATGAAGCTAGAGCAGTGATGTTTACTCTACACCAGAAGTTGAAATTTGTAAAGAACAGAAAACTTGTCGTTTTTGGTGGAGAGAAGGCACTATTGGTAAGCCATTTGTCATCCTTTTCTCACGTTGACGTTGAGGAGGAGGTTGGGATGTCGTTCCAGGCCTTTTCTATTGCTGAGGAGAAGAAAACCGGGGCACCCATATCTTCTTTAAAGGATGCGCAAAAGGCTATTGAAGCTGGCAGCATTGATCAGTGGGGTCGAATGATAGAGATTATTGAGAACAAGAATAGGGATGGATTAGGATTTCAACCAGGGTCGTTCAACATCAAAGCTGAAGACGTGCAACCGAGTTTCTGCAGTGGAGGGTTCATTCATGGGAATGATCAACACTCAGCTGCTGTAATTGAGGATGATGATGATGAAGACGAAGCTTGCGCCAAGTTTGTGACGCATGGCCAGACTTGAAACAATTTGGTTGTTGTTGATGTTCCTATTGTTATTCATCGATCTAAGTAATTTGTTTTTCATTTTTAAGAAAAATCCTTCTCCTATGCCTAAGGATGAAGTGAACATTGTTGGGCATCTCTATTATCATCAATAAAATACAATTTTATTCATCAACATCTATGATGTTTTTATTTTTACTTTCTTGCTTTTCTGAAAATTGTAATCATAAAAAACATTATAAAAAAAAAATCCATCTGCATAATATTTGGTCACAATTTACTTCTCTAAAATCAAAATATCAAATAACTATGCAGGTTGGTTCTCAAACCCATTGAATACAATGATCCTATTCCCTCTCCAAACTTTGATTTCCCTATGTTTGAAGCTGAGGAAGAGGTTGCTGATGATGAAGTATCTGATGAATTATCTCATTTACTTGAGCATGAGGAAAAAGCCATTCATCCGTTTGAAGAGTAGATTGAACTAGTCAACTTGGGTTCTGAAGATGATGTGAAGGAAGTCAAGATTAGGTCTCAACTGTGTCCAGAGGCTAAGAAGGGGTTGATTGATCTTCTTCGAGAGTATCCTGATGTGTTTGCTTGGTCTTATCAAGACATGTCTGGTTTGGATTCTGTGATTGTGGAGCATAGATTACTGTTGAAGCCAGAATGCCCGCCGGTCAAACAGAAATTAAGGAGGACTCATCCTGATATGGCCACAAAGATCAAAGAAGAAGTGCAGAAATAGATTGATGTTGGTATTCTTGTTATCTCTAAATATCCGCAGTGGATGGCCCATAGTGTTCTTGTTCCTAAGAAAGATGAAAAAGTCGTCATGTGTGTTGATTATAGAGATTTGAACAAAACTAGTCCGAAAGATGATTTTCCACTGCCACACATTGATATGTTGGTAGACAATACAGCTAAATTCAAAGTCTTCTCATTTATGGACAGATTTTCCGGTTATAATCAGATCAAGATGGCACCTGAAGATATGGAGAAGACCACATTCATTACACCCTAGGGAACATTCTGTTATAGAGTGATGCCTTTCTGTTTAAAGAATGTTTGTGTAACATACCAGAGAACTATGACTACTCTTTTTCATGATAAGATGCAGAAGGAGATCGAAGTTTACTTTGATGATATGATTGCCAAATTAAGTGATGAAGAATAACTTATTAAGCATTTGTTAAAGTTATTCCAGCGTTTGAGGAAGTACAAACTTCGCTTGAATCCCAATAAGTGTACTTTTGGTGTTCGTTCTGGTAAGTTATTGGGCTTTATTGTCAGTAAGAAAGGTATTGAAGTAGGTCAAAGCAATACAAGAAATGTATGCGCCCAAAACTGAGACGCAAGTCAGAGATTTTCTCGGCCGCTTGAACTATATCTCAAGATTTATATCGCATGTGACTGCCACATGTGCGCCTATATTCATGCTTCTTCGGAAAGATCAACCTTGTGATTGGACCGAAGATTTCCAGAAAGCTTTTGACAGTATCAAAGAATATTTGCTTGAGCCTCTGATTCTGTCTCCACCTATTGAAGGAAGACCATTGATCATGTATTTGATTGTGCTTGAAGAGTGTATGGGTTGTGTTCTTGGTCAGCAAGATGAATCTGGAAAGAAAGAATATGTAATTTACTACCTCAGTAAGAAGTTCACTGACTTTGAGACTCGGTATTCTATGCTTGAAAAGACTTGTTACGCATTGGCTTGGGCTGCTAAGCATCTGCACCAATATATGTTGAATCATGCTACTTGGTTGATATCCAAAATGGATCCAATTAAGTACATTTTTTAGAAGACTGCTTTAACTGGGAGAATTTCTTGTTGGCAGATGTTGTTATCTGAGTATGATATTGAATACCGATCTCAAAAAGCAATCAAGGGTAGTGTCTTGGCTGATCATTTGGCTCACCAACCAATTGAAGATCACCTGTTAGTGCAGTATGCTTTTCTTGATGAAGAGATTTTGTACTTGAAGATGAAAGATTATGATGAACCATTGCTTGAAGAAGGGCCAGAACCTGGTTCCCGTTGGGGCATGGTATTTGATGGTGTTGTTAATTCTTATGGTAATGGTATTGGGACAGTGATTATTACTCCTTAAGGCACCCATTTTCCATTTACAACTGGACTGAACTTCAAGTTTACAAACAATATGGATGAGTATGAAGCTTGAATTATGGGGCTTGAAGAGGCCATTAATCTCAGAATAGAATATCTTGACTTCTATTGAGATTCAACTTTGGTGGGGAATCAGATCAAGGGTGAATGGGAGACGAGTCAACCCGGTTTGATACCATATAGATATAATGCGAGGAGGATTTCAACTTTCTTTACAAAGGTTGAGTTTCATCATATCCCTCGAGATGAAAATCGGATGGCAGATGCCCTTGCAACGTTGGCTTCAATGATTATGGTCAAACTTTGGAATGAAGTTACCTATTTAACTGTGATGCATCTTGATAGGTAAGCTCATGTATTTGTTATGGAAGAAGTTAAAGATGAAAAACTGTGGTATAATGATATCAAGTGTTTCCTCCAAAGTCGGATTTACCCGTCCAGGGCATCTTTGAAAGATAAGAAGACTTTGAGAAGATTAGTCGGCAACTTCTACCTGAATGGTGATGTGCTTTACAAAAGAAATTTTGATATGGTTTTGCTTAGATGCATGGATAGACACGAAGCAGACTTATTGATGACTGAAGTCCATGAAGACTCCTTTTGTACTCATTCCAATGGACTTGTTATGGGAAAGAGGATGTTAATAGCAGGTTACTATTGGCTGACAATGGAATCTGAATGTTGCAAGCTTGTGAAGAAACGCCACAAGTGTCAAATTTATGCAGATAAAATTCATGTTCCTCCGACATTGTTGAATGTCATTTCCTCTCCATGGCCCTTCTCCATATGGGGAATTGATATGATCGGCATGCTTAAGCCTAAAACTTGGAATGGACATCGTTTTATTCTGGTGGCTATTGACTACTTCAAAAAGTGGGTTGAAGCAGCATCGTATGCAAATGTAACCAAGCAAGTTGTTGTAAGTTTTATCAAGAATTGTAGCGGTAAATTCATGACGATTAAGCTATGGATAAACTTAAAGTCAATAAAACCAGAGTCACCACCGCGCTTTTATTGTCTCCAAAGGAAAAGGCAAAAGTACGAACAAAACGCAAAGATAAGAAGTTTTCAAATCAAAACTAATAAAATGCCAGAGATTACAAGTAAGGGGGTTGGTTACACAGAGGGAAGGTGTTAGCATCCAAAGTGTCCTAGGTACTCCTAGGGAGCCCTTTTTATGCGTGTATGTGTTTTGGTATAAAAGATGTTTGCAATAAATAGAGTGTGGGGATGAGAAAAGAATTCATTAATTATATTTTTGTGTTTGACAAGACCTTCGGACTTGTGCCTACGTACCAACATAAAAATGAGAGATCAAAACATCATAGTTTGTGGTATCAATTTCAAAGTGAGTGAGTTGTTTTTAACAAAAATTTAAATTTAAAAGAGGCACAAAAGGCCTAAAAGAGTTTGAATGAGTGTTAGTTATTTTTGTCTTTTGAAATTTTAAGTTAATATGATTAGATTCATTTACAAGTTTGAATTAAGAAAAGAGTTTGAAAATGCAATGGCATAAGGCCAAAGTTTCCTATTTTGCAAAAGAGTCTATGTTTAGAAATCACAAGCAAATAAGATTTTGAAAAGAGAGGGAGATTTGAAATTTAAGAAATGGGAGGAGATGAAGAGACTAATCCTAAGCAAAAATTTAAAAGTTAAGAGTTGAAAAGATCTGACCAATGGGATGCAATCCAATAGACAAGAATGTCATATAGAAACCCACTTTTCCTTTGGACTTTAAATCAAGCAATATCAATAAGCAAGTAGCAATATGAAGAGCAAGGCTTCAAATAAATATAGCCACATCCGAACAACTTCACAGTCTTCTTCTTAATCTTCCCATGTATCATATGATATACTCCTTGATTGGCTCAGAATAAGGCATTAGACACAAGTTCAAAGTAACATTTGCATCAAGACCATATAGAAGATGAATTCAATGGATCCAAATACTTGCATCAGATGGAAGCTCAAATCACAATAACTTTCTACCTAAAATATTGACATTGGCCAAGTCCTTTTTGCATAGGGAATGTTGCCTAATTCTAAGTCCAAAGCTCAGATTAAATCCAATAGTCCACACAAACATTTTTTCGGGTTTTTGTTGTTTATTAAGTACTTTAAGGTCCTAAGACCACCAACACAAACAAGATACACAAACAAATATATACAAACACAATATATGGCTCAAGTGAGCAAAGTGAAAATGGCATAATCATAAACAAGTTAAATGATATGTAAATGGCAAATGAAATGGTTAATGACTTGAATATAAATGACATAAAGTAAATGACTTGAAAATAAAAGAAAGATTAATGATAAAGTTAGTCAAATGTTAGTTGATTAGATGTTAATGGAGTTTTGCTTTTCAATTGATTAAGTCATCCTTTGGAGAATACTCAACCCTCTATTCACAGGCATGGATCCTTGAACCAAGACATCTTCCAAAGGAAGGAAAAAATCCAAGTTTCCACATAATACAATGAAAGGGGGGAGACTTACAATCTCACTTACTATAATGATATGCCTTTGTGTCAAAATTTAGCGCTATGTTAAGCAATCGTAATTGGACTTATATAGAAGTCACAACTATCTGAGGTCGGGCAATAGAAATTTTGGTGTTAATGCATGTTAGAGATATGGTATAATGAACCATACTCCTAAAACATACCATACACAAAAAAAGAAATGATCAATGGATGGACCAAATCTCATCCATACTTGTATTGGTTAATCTAACACAAAGTTATTGATGAACCAATTAGCCTTAGGATATTGAGACTTCATTGGTCAATGGAAGGGATGGGAAAGAATGGGATTGAAGATGAAGAGGGAGGGGAGACGAGACAAACACAAATTGGTCACGGGAGGAATTTTATCAAATTAAAATCATTCATTGATTTTGGGAGACGAAATGTGCATTTCATCAATCCCCTAAATCCAATGGTTTTAATCCAACAAAAGTCAAATCAAAACCCAAACACATAGTCAAACTTCACAAGTCAAATAAAAATGGCTCAACATAATTTCTGCATAATTAATCAATTAAAAATCAAATTAAAATGCATTTAATTTAATTATGTTTGATCAAAAACCTAAAACCTCTTCAAAACACCAAATAAATAGCCAAGAGATTTATCATAGGTCAAACAAGATCAAAGGACCTTAGACAAAAAAAATCATAATTTTCGAAAAGTCAGAAGTATTATTAAACAATTAAAAATATGCTCAAAAACAATTAAATCATGAAAAATATCAAAATCAATCCAAAAAATAATTTTAATTTAGAAAAGGAAAGAGGAAAATTTTTGAATTTTTTTGTGAAAGTCCCATATTTTTTGGATTAAAAATGAAATTAATATGAATTAATCAAAATAAGAGGATTAAATGAAAATTCAGAAAATAAAATATATATTAAAAAACAAGGGCCATCAGATCTCCCTCATTAATTGAGGTGGCAGATCTTATGGCCACACGCGCGCATTCCACCAACGCCTCAGTCAACTGTGCCACACGCGTGGTAATCAAATTGGATGGATGAGATAAAAACGTGAGAATCAAATCAGATGCCCTGGATTGTTCCAGCGCACCACCGGAGCCCTAGCTCCGGTCATCTTCTCCGGTGAGCACCACTAGTCTGGTTCATGCGCAACCCAATGGAAAATGAAAAGTGAATACACTAATTTGAAGGAAAAATGCTCAGGAGCACGAATCTGGCCTCAATTTTGTCCAATTCCAAGTATATAAAAAGATACAGGGATTTGAATTTTGAGGATCATGAACTGAGTTACTTCGATTTGACCTCAAAGCAACTCAATCTTCTTTCCTACATTGATAGAACTTCAGACAACCAAAAATGAACAAAAATGGTGAAGAATTAAGGGTAAATCGAAGAGATGAAAATCCTAAAAATTCACCTTCAATAGAGCTTCAGATTGGCACGATCTTGCTTTCAATTATGCTTGGCCTTGCTTCAAATGCTTGATGGAGGTGAAATGGATCAAGGAAAGGGATGAACTCTTGGAGTTTCAATCTCAAAACAGATGGAGAATTGAAACTCGATTTTCAAAGAAAATCTTCAAGCTTATCCTTCAATGGTGAGAGTTTGAGGTTGCAGGTTCAAAGCTTGGGCATCAGTTCTTTAATTTTGAGCAATGAGGGTCCTATTTATAGGCCATGAGATTGATTTTTGCACACTTCCAAATTTGGCAAATTTTGAAAATTCTCTTTGCATGCTTGCATGGCCATGTGATAGGCCCATCAAGTGATGCACTTAGGTCCAAAATTGAATTTTAATCATGTTGAAACCATGTTGGAAGGCCATGCAATTGTGTATGAAATGTGGAAGTGGAAAACATCCAAATGGTTCTTCAACTTACACCCATGTGCAAGTCTTTCATACTTTGGCTAAATGGGGTGGTCTTAGACTTTTTGGAAAGGTGCAATCACGGGGAACAACTTTTATGCTGAACAATTTTTCATTTGAATCTTGGATCATGATGAATTTTGAGGTGGAAGTTTGGGAAATCAAACATATTTGAAAATTTTCTAATTCCCAAGTCAAATGTTCACTTCTTCCACCTTGAATAACTTTTTCTATGGACTTCAAATGAGAAATGTTCCTTCATAAAAGTTGTATCTATTTTAAAAATCTTTAATTTGGTCACAAATTTGACCTCATTTGGATTTGGAATGAAGGAGTTATGCATTTTAGAAGTTGAGGAAAATCACTTGTTCAATGGTATTGGCCCAAAATGACCTATAATGTTTCCTCTTGTCACATGCATTTGAAAGTTGAATTTGAACTTCCTACAAACATCAAAGTTGAAGTAGACGTCTTGAATTTGATCATTCAATTTGAATGTATTTCATCTCATAAAAATCGAACAAGTTATGGTCTTGGGAATTTGACCATCAAACTAGGGTTCAGACAAAATGACCTATAATCTTTCACCATAAAAAATGACATTCCAAGCAAAACTAGATCTCAACTTAAACATAAAAGTTATTTGGAATTTCATTTTGAGTAACTTTACTCTTGTAATCATTTTCATATGACAAATATTGTAGGATATGGGGTCTAGGGAACCCCAGTTTTGACCAGTTGACTTTCTCTGGTCAACCACCATGAACCAACTTGCTAGCCTAACATTCTCTTGACTTTTGGGACTCATGGAGGATCATATATGTGTAGTATGATGTAATATGAAGTATCCTTTGAAAATTTTGATCAATTGTTGAAGAAACTTGTTGAAGAAGTCACACAAGATACCCAGATGAATTAGGGTTTCCAAGGCAAACAAACTCCAAACTCTTGATGATTTCTTGATCAAAATAACATGTGAAGAACATGAGGATCCTGATATGATGCTTAGAGCCAACTTGAACCATTTCTTGATTGTGCTCCTTGCATTGAGGGTCTCAAACCCTAGATATGAGCTAAATAGAGCATAGGTGAGCATACCCACTACCTACAAAAGCAAACAAACTATACATTGACATATTTTTGGTATTTTGGTTAGTAAAATAATGAAAAATTAAGTATGATACAATCTAATATGCTTGGTGATCTCTCCCAATGCAACCCCAATGGATGAAGGGTAAGGAGGATGCCAAGGTGTGATCCCAATGCCAATGCATATGATTAGATAGCATGAGGGATCTTAGGGTCGAAATTGGGGTCTTACAAGAATCAAATCATATGTCGTTATGGTGTGCCAAGTAAGATCATTACTGATAATGGACCAAACTTGAATAAAAATATGGTGGAAGCTCTTTGCAAAGACTTCAAGATTGCACATCATAATTCTTCTCCCTACAGACCTAAGATGAACGGGGTTGTTGAAGCAGCAAACAAGAACATCAAGAAGATCATCCAGAAGATGGTTATGACGTATAAAGATTGGCGTGAGATGTGATCAGTCTCCAATTCTAATTGTTTTCTGACACTCATTTGACACCTTTGTAAGAAGTCGGTAACACATTAGTCCACTTATTTATATGTTTTGTTTAGTAATTTAGATGTTTTGTATTGTTGTTTCCATTTGTTGATTACATGTTATATGCATCATCATACTACATTTTATTTCCCTTTGTGGTGGTTCTTTTGGTTGCAGGTGTAAGCAAGTGTACCAGAGGGATAAACAAGCAAATCGGACGTTCCGGGTTCGTCAGAAGAAGAAAATTGGACATACAATAGCCCTGACACGGCCACCCGTGTTGCCCAACACAGGCCATGTCAGGAGAAGTGCCATGGAAGAGGAAAACAGGGAGCTGACTCGGGTGCCCGTGTCAACTGACACGGCCCGTGTTAGCCTCCCTGAAGGCGCGTGTCAAGGCATTGTGCTCCAGAAGCCCAACACGGCCTGGCGTGTTGCCTGACAAGGCCAATGTTGGCTTGGGCACTTGATTTTCCAGTTTTGTGTTGTTTTTGGCACAGCTTATCCTGGAGGGCATTTTGGACTTTTGCTAGAGAAAAATTGTCATCAGGAACTATTTACAGAAGATTTGAATAGGGAGAGAGGGACTTTTTACACGATCAAAAATTAGAGACGATCAAGATTGAAGTAGTGGAAAGCGAAGAAGAACGGAGATCCTTCAAGAGCGGACGCGATTGAAGATCAACGGAATTCCGAACTTTTTGTAATGTCTCAATTTTATCTTATATCTGATTTGAATAATATGATAGGCTAAACCCCCCAATGCCAGAGGGGTGTCCCTGAATTGATCATGTAATGACTCTGATGTTAGATTTTCCTTAGTATATGTTATTTGTTATCAATTTCACTGTATGATTCGCGTAATGCTTTCTTTATGGCAAAAATTAAGATTGATGTATGGTTAACGATTAGCAAGACTGGAATTGTTAAGGTTTTTATATAGTGAAACCATAGTAGATATCACCTAGGACTAGGGATACCCGGATTATTCTTGTTAAATTAAAATGCTTGGTTTCATCATAATCACCTAAGGACTTAGATGTTAGATTGAATACCAAAGGTTTCCCTCCGAGGTCTTAGGGGGAAATAATCTTAAGATCTGGTAATTGAAACAATGTTCAGTATTAAGGAGACATACACTAAAGGATCATTACAGGAGATTTTTATACACCTTCCTTGGCATATCATATTAACTTGTGAAAATATTTATTTGTTATATTTTTCGGTACAGTGAATTCTCCAAAACCATAACTAGTACTTTTGTTCAATTGAGTGACTGTTTACCATTATATTGTTGCGCAATCCTCAAGATCGATCTTTGGGAAACATCTCTCTCATTACTATATCGGCAAAAATAGTACACTTGCTATTTTCCCGATCAAGTTTTTGGCACCGTTGCCGGGGATTGCCAAATATAAGTTTAAAATTATCTCAATTGAAATTTTGTTGCTCTGCAACTAAAACTTAATTTCCTTTATTTTGAATATTTTATTTCGATTATATCAACTAATCTGTGTCTGATATTTGTATGCGAGGTAAGGCCTCAGCTAGTTTTCCTTTTGACGCAGAAATCGAGAGAACCTTGCGGGCAAGACTCAGACAAGCTTGATTAGCCAGATTGGAATCAGACGAAGAACAAATTTCCATCCATTCAAGTTCAGATTCAGGTTTTGGTAGAGAGATCGAAACTATGGTTGATGTTCCACTGCCACCAGAAAGACTGTTGGGAGACTACGGAGGTGCAAATGCATAAACCGGCAGATTAACTCTTGTCAACCAACCAGTGAGCGTGGCTAATTTCCAGCTGCACCCGAGTACCATTAATCAGCTTGAAAGGAAGCATTTTACTGGAAAAGTTAATGAAGATGCCTACAGGCATTTGCAGAGGTTTCTAACCATGAGCAACACTCTGAAAATTGATGGTCACACTGAAGAAGCCAAGAAGTTGAGAATGTTCCCGTTTACCTTAGAGGAAGAAGCTGAAGAATGGTTTTATTCTTTACCTGCTGGTAGCATCACATCTTGGGAAGAAATGGAAAAAGCCTTCTTGAATGAGTATTTTCCAGCATCGGTATTTTTGCGGAAGAGGTATGAAATTCTGAATTTTAAGCAGAAGGACGGGGAAACTTTGGGAGATGCCTACAAGAGATTCAAGAGAGTCTTGGTAGCTTGCCTAACTCATAATATGGATGCAACTAAACAAATGAAGATGTTTGTGAATGGTCTTAAAATAAAGACCAAACAACTGATTGATATTGCAGCTGATGGTTCCAAAAAAAATTCAACAGCCACAGGTATCAAGAAGATCATTGAAGTTATTGCTACTAATGAGCACCTGGAGTTATACAATAGGTGTCAAAGCAAACCATAAGGGGTTATAGATTTAAAGCTGGAAACTACTAAAATCCGTATTGAAGATATTATAGCTGCTGAAGTTGAGAAGAAGCTAAAGGCGATGAATATAGGTACCCGACAGGTGGCACGGGTCCAACCGGTTCCTACTATCTGCGGTGAAATTTGTAGTGGTCCGCACTAAACTGGTTATTGCTTTGCAACTCCTTAACAAGTGGAGGAAATCAAATTTTTGAAGCAGAATAATCCTTATTCCAACACGTACAATCCGGGTTGGAAGAATCATCCCAACTTCTCATGGAAAGACTAAAAAGGAACCGCTCATCAACATGGTCAGTACCAAACTCAATATCAACAACAACAGCAGCAACAGACCCCTAAGAAAGCTGATTGGGAGATTGTTGTTGAAAGAATGGTAGCTCATCATGTTCAATTTCAAGAAGAAACCCAGAACTATCAGAAAAACACCACAACAACCATAAAAATCTTGAAGTCCAGATGGATCAAATCGCTCAGCAATTAGCATCGAGTTCTCAAGCACAAGGTGCCTTTCCTAGTGCAACTGTGCCCAATCCTAGAGATCATCATAATGTGTGTGTTGTGACAACAAGAATTGGTAAATCTGATGAAGTTGTCGAGAAAGTGGAGGAAGAGGAAGACCAATTGATCGAAGTGGAGCTTGAGATCAAAGATAATGAAGTTGTTAGGGAAGAAGTGATAGCACCGAAACCTGTTGTAAAAGAAACAGTCATTGAGCCTAAGCCGGTTGTTAAGCTTCTCTTCCCCACTAGAAACAAGAAAAAATGACAACATGAGAAAAACTTTGAAAAATTCTTAGAGTTGTTCAAGAAGCTGGAGATTAACATTCCTTTGTTGGAGGCACTTGAACATATGCCTACTTATGCCAAGTTCATGAAGGATATCATTTCGAAGAGGCGTACCACCGAAACTTACCCAATTATTCTCACTGAAACTTGTAGTGCTATTTTGCAGGGTATGAAGATTCCGATGAAGAAGAAAGATCGAAGAGTTGTCACCATCCCATGTACTATTGGAGATAGGTCATTCAACAAAGCTCTTATTGATTTGGGAGCCAGTGTGAGTCTCATGTTGTTATCCATTTACAAGAAGCTTGGTATAGGGGTTGTGCAAGATACCAGGATGACACACCAATTCGCTGATCATTCGGTCAAGAAACCGTATGACATTGTTAAAGATGTTCTGGTGAAGATTGATAAGTTTGTTTTCCCGGTGGATTTTGTAATTCTTGAAATGCCGGAAGATGAAGAGATCCCTCTCATTCTAGGGAGACCCTTTTTGGAGATGGGAAGGTGTTTAATCAACATAAAAGAAGGAACCATGACGTTGAAGGTTTATGATGAGGAATTGAAAATCAATGTTCGAAACACCATGAACGACAAAGATGATATTTGTACCAGTCATACTATAGAGGTTCTAAATCAGGTGACAATATATGATAGCCCTTTGAATGCACCACCATCACCTTTGGAAAGAGTGTTGACTTTGTCCAATTCTGACAGTGATAAAGAAGAGGACAACGGGGACCCCCAAGTGCTAGCCTTGCTGGATGCACAAACCCCGTGGAAAGGATCTCGACCACACCGGTGGGAGGATTTACGTCTACGTCACTCTAGTGAGGAGGGTGAAGAGCCAAAGAAAGGAACGGAGTTGAAACAACTTCCAGAGAACCTCAAAGATGTGTTTTTATATTTTGAAGGAAAATGTCCTGCTACTATAGAGGCGGTGAAATTGTTGGATGCAGGGCCTATATATCCTATTTCTGAGAATACCAGGTCACATAGAAAAGAGTTTGTCGAAGGACAACTAGTGCTCATGTTCAAATCCAGATTAAAGCCTCCAGGAAAGTTGAAACCCAGGTGGTTGGGTCCGTTTGTGGTTCACAAAGTTTTTCTCCATGGAGCTATAGAATTGAAAAATCCAAATAATGAGGATACATTCAAGGTAAACGGGCCAAGGTTGAAGCACTACTATAAGAAGCAGGAAAGTGGTATGTGAAGGAGAATTGTCATCCAAGGCGCAGCGGAATTTAAAAATTTCTCCATTTAGTGATCCTTACGAATGGGCATGATCAGTGATAGAATCGTTACCTCTCATGGCGATTCAAACCTTTGGTGCAGATCTCTTGTAATGATCAAAACCTTGGATACAAATCCACGGAGCGATCACGAACGTTGAACGATGACAACGTCTCTACTCAGTCCACACGAACGGGTTCCTTCAATCTCAGTGCTAGCTGGTACGAATGAAGGCTTTGAGTGAGAGAGAGAGAGGGAAACGAAATTCCAAGTCTTCACTTGAGTTTTAGTCTGAGTGACAATGCTTCTACCCAAGGGTTCTATTTATAGAACCACTTGTGTGGGCTTCAAGCTAAAAAGCCCACTTAAGTGTATTTTGGCCCATATCTTATAATATGCCCAAAATCACTTAAGCGTATGGTACCTTACCATATTTCGTATTCCACTTAAGTGCACCGTACCTTACGGTGTTCCTTAGTTACTCTATTTCTCATAAATCCGTCCTTTGTGTGTGACCCTGTAGGTTTTCGCGACGTTGGCAATTATATTAAATCACGCCTTTAACATAATAAACAGTGAGCGGTATCTAGCAACACATCACTGCTACCCAAGACACGAAAATGTCATGTGATTTGACAAAACCTTATATGATAATACTTATGTGTATAATTACCCCTTTGCCCTTATGTCTGTATTAAACACAAGGTATAGACCGTGTCATCCTTGTCCAGTTCAATATTGGGCCCATAGACATTTATCCTGTTACAGATAACGTTGGATCAGCAACAAAGCACTCGACTCTACATCTAGGATCCATAGTGGTTTCAGGTCGAAGAGTGGTATACACCATTATCACCATGAGAATAACTTATGACACTTTGCATAACTTTCTATATAGTATTCTCATAGTGGGTCAATCCGGTATAAATATTACTCTTAATATTCATACCTGTGTTTAAGACTTGATAACTCTTTATCTATGATCCATGAGATGTGATCATCAGTCTACAAACATAATAGTCTTAATGCTTTAATGTTATCCCACTTCACAATAAAGCTCGACTACGGATACTTTAAGAATAGTGTCCTTATGTTTAATGTGATCTCATGATTAAGTCATACTTGATACATTAAATGGACTAGCTATTCTAGGGACTTTATTAAACAACCATAATAAAGAAAAAGCCTTAAATAATTCGATACAAGTACCAAAAGTATTGGCCTCTAGGGCTTACACCAACAGTATGATCGATAAAGTTCATCTCCAAGGATGAGGGAGACGACCGTCAAGCCATACGATGTTAAACGCAGCACTTCGTGGGAGGCAACCCACGCGGTTTTTATCTAACTATTTACATGCTTGGTGTGTTTACAGGTTTATTCGTAGGTTCATGGTTACATCGCGTAGTTCATAAGAGAAGGCTTGAGTTAAACTCATATAATATTGTCGAATACCAGAAGAACAGGGATATAACCAAAAATAGTGGAAAACTAAAAAAAAATGAAAAAACAGGGCCCTGACACGGGCGCCCGTGTCACCTAACACGGCTAGTGTCAGGCAAGCAAGGAAAAACCATTTTTTACAGTAGGCTGACACTGCACCCGTCTCAGCGGACACGGCCACCCGTGTCAGCTAACACGGCCCATGTCATCTCTACTGGGAGGAGCCTTAAATTACAGTGGCCTGACACGGTCGCCCTGTAGCGGTAAATTCATGATCATCAAGCTATGGATAAGCTAGACATCAAATAACAAGAGTCGTCACCACACTTTTAATGTTTCCAAGGGAAAGGGGAAAAAGTACGAACAAAACCCAAAAGTAAGAAGTTTTCAAATCAAAACTAATAAAATGTCAGAGATTACAGGTAAGGGGATTGGTTACACAGAGGGAAGGTGTTAGCACCCAAAGTGTCCTAGGTACTCCTAGGGAGCCCTTTTTGTGTGCGTATGGGGGATGAGAAAAGAATTCATTAATTATATTTTTGTGTTTCACAAGACCTTCAAACTTGTGCCTACGTACCAATATAAAAATGAGGGATCAAAACCTCGTAGTTCGTGATACAAATTTCAAAGTGGGTTCATTGCTTTTAACAAAAATTAAGTTTGAAAGGCACAAAGGCCTAAAAATGGTTTGAATGAGTTATTTCTTTTTTTGGCTTTTGAAAGTTTAGGTCAAGTATAGTTAAATTTATTTACAAGTTTGATTAAGAAAAGCAGTTTGAAAATGCACTGGCATAAGGCCAAAGTTTCTAGTTTACAAAATGGTCAAAATTTAGAAAATAACAAGTTCAAACAAAGAACTTTTTGAAAGGAGGGAGAGATTTTGAAATTAAAGAAATGGGGAGGAGATGAAGAGACTAATCTTATGCACAAAATTAAAAGTTAAGAGTTGAAAAGATCTGACCGATGGGTAGCAATCCAATAGGCAAGAATGCCATATAGAAACCCAAAACTCCCTTGGATATTAGAATCAAGCAACAAACAATGCATACAATATTAACTTGAAAAGCAAGGAATCAAATAAAGATAGCCTCATCCAATCTTTAGCCACTCCATGATCTTCTTCAAAGTTTCCCATGCATCAGATGAATTCCAAGATGGCACAAATCACAGGTTCAAAATAACAGCTTCATAATGATCATGTTGCAGATGAACTCAAATGGATCTTCAAAAATGTATCAGATGAAGTTTCAAATTGCAAGCTCTCGGTTTCATGATAATTGGCATTGGCCAAGTCCTTTAGCATAGAGATGTTGCCTAAATTCTAAGTCCAATTGTCCAAGATCAAGTCAACAGTCCACACAAAAGTTTTTTAGGGTTTTTGTTGTTATTATGTACATTAATGGTAAAAGACCACACAAACAAACAAAATATACACAAACAAGATATATCACACAATATGGTCCAAGTGGACAAAGTGAAAATGACATTAACATAAACAATTAGAATGGTATGAATAATGACAAATGAATAGAACTTAAAAATTAAAGTGCATTAAAATAAAGGACTTGAAATTAAATGTTAGTTGTTAATGAGTTAGAAGTTAGTATTGTTTTGCTTTTGCTTTTTTTTAAGTCATTCTTTGGAGAAAACTCAACCCACTTATCACAAGCATGGATCCTTGAGCCAAGACATCTTCCAAAGAAAGGAAAAAAGGCCAAGTTTCCACATAATACCATGAAAGAGGGGAGACTTGATGATGTTATTTAAGTCCATTCTACTGAGTTGATACGAAGATTTTAACCTTCACATCCTTAGTTAGAATGTTCTTAAATGGGGGCAGCTGTAAGACCCAAATTTTGACCCTAAGATCCCTCATGCTATCTCATCATTTGCATATGCTTTGGGATCACACCTTGGAATCCTCCTTACCCCTCATTCATTGGGTTTGCATTGGGAGAGATCACCAAGTACATTCGATTTTATAATACTTTGTTTTTCATTGTTTACTAACCAAAATACCAAAAGTATGTCTATGTATAGCCTTATTTCTTTTGTAGGTAATGTGTGCATCCACAAATGCCTCATCAAGCTCATATCTAGGGTTTGATACCCTAAATGCAAGGAGATCAATCAAGAGATGGTTCACATTGGATATATACATCATATATGGGTCCCCATGACTTTCATTTATCATTTTGATCAAGAAATCATCAAGAGTTTGAAGCTTGCTTGCCCTGGAAGCCCTAATTCATTTGGGTATCTTGTGTAACTTCCTCAACAAGTTTCTTCAACATTTGATCAAATATTTCAAGGGATACTTTATTATACATCATATTATGCATATATTATCCTCCATTAGTCCACAAGATCAATAGAACTTCAAGTTTGCAAGTTGGTTCATGGTGGTTTACCAGAGAAAGTCAACTGGTCAAAACTGGGGTTCACTAGACCATATATCCTATAATTTTTGTCATATGAAAATCATTCCAAGAGAAATGTTACTCCTTATGACATTCTAAACAACTTTCATGTTGACATCAAGAGCTAGTTTTTCTTGGAAAGTCATTTTTCATGGTGAAACATTATAGATCGTTTTGTTTGTGCCCTAGTTAGAAGGTCAATTTCCAAAGACCATAACTTGCTCAATTTTTATGAGATGAAGGCCATCCAAGTTTCATGATCAATTTCAAGATCTACAACTTTGTTTCTTTGAGAAACTTAAAATTAAACTTGCAAGGGCATGTGCCAAGAGGAAACATTATAGGTCATTTTGGGCAATTACCATTGAACAAACAATTTTCCTCAATTTCTAAAATGCATAACTCCTTCATGCCAAATCCAAATGAGGTCAAATTTTTGACCAAATTGAAGCGTCTGGAAAGAGATACAACTTTGATGAAGGAAGTTTTTCAATTTGAAGCCCATAGCAAAAGTTATTCAAGGTGGAAGAAGTGAACATTTGACTTGGTACTTAGAAAAGTTTCAATTATGTTTGATTTTCCAAACTTCCACCTCAAAATTCATCATGATCCAAGCTTAAAATGGAAAAAATTTCGACAGAAAGTTGTTCCCCTTGATCTCACCTTTCCATAATGTCCAAGATCACCTCATTTGGGCCAAGATTGAGGGACTTGCACATGGTTCCTTTCATAGGCTTGTTTTGGTAAAATTTGAATTCAAATAGCCATTTCCTATTGCATGCTTACATGTTATGGTTTCAGTACTCAATGTGCACGAATTGGAGTTGGACTGCATCACTCCTTAGGCCCAAATCATTGCCCATGCATACATGCATCAAAGTTTCTAAAATTGGCAAAATTTTAAAGTGTGTGAAAAGCAACTTGAGAGACTATAAATACAAGGCCATTGTGATCAGAAAGGGGATCCTGCTTTCCCAAGATTTGAACCATTGCCTCCCTAACCTCCATTAAAGAATAAACTTGAAGATTTCACTTGAAATCGAGTTTCAAACCTCCTTCAGTTTTGAGATTGAAACTCCAAGATACCAAGTCCTTCTTTGATCTAATTCACTTCCTGCACGCTTCTGGAGTCGAGCCAAGGCCAATTAGAAGCAAGATCAAGCCAAATTCAAGCTACTCGAAGGTGATTTTTCATAAACTTTCTCTCTTCGATTCTCTCTCAATTCTACACCATTCTATTTTATTTTTGGTTGACTGAAGTCATACCAATGTAGGCAACAAGATTGAGTTGCTTTAGGTCAAGCCGAAGCAACTCAGATCATGAACCTCAAATTTCAAATCCATGTATCTTTTAATATACTTGGAATTGGAAGAAATGGAGGTCAGATTCGTGCTCCTGAGCATTTTTACTTCAAAAACATGTACTCACTTTTCATTTTCTGTTTGGTTTCTGATGGACCAGTCCGGTGAGGTCCACCGGAGAAGATGACCTGAGCCCTAGCTCCGGTGGTGTGTTGGCATGTCCAGAACCCTTTGATCATCATCCCACGTTTTAATTGATCCTTTGCATTCAAATACCAAGTTTTTAACGCGTTGACTGCAGTGCACCACGGAACGCGCGCGCTTGGCCATCAGATCTACCACCTCAATTAATGAGGGAGATCTCATGGCCCTTGTTTTTTTTGTATTTTTTGAATTACCATTTAATCCACTTATTTTATTTTAATCATAGAAATTTCACTTTTAATCCAAAAAATATGGGACTTTCACCAAAAATCTTTAAATATTTGTCCCTTTCACATTCTAAATTAAAACAATCGGATTAATTTTGATATTTTTCATGAGTTAAATGTTTTTGTGGATATTTTTAATTGTTTAAAAATAATTCAGACTTTTTAAAAATTGTGAAATTTTTTGTTCAAGGTCCTTTGACCTTGTTTGACCTAGGATAAATCCCTTGGCCATTTATTTTGTGTTTTGAAGGGATTTTAGGTTTTGACCAAATTAAAATGTGTTTTAATTCATTTTTAAATTTATTTTTAATTGATTAAAAGTTTAAAAATATTGTTGAGCCATTTTTATGGTCTTGCGATGATTGACTTTCTGTTTGGGCCTTGGTCAAGGTTGATTTGACTTTTGTTGGATCAAAACCATTGGATTTAAGGGATTGATGAAATATATATTTCATCTCCCAAAATGAATGGATGGTTTTGATTTGATGAAATTCCTCCCATGATCAATTTGTATTTCTATCTTCCGTTCCCTTTTCATATCCTTCCTTATTCTTCCCCATTCCATCATTGTAGCGGGGTATTCCTTACCATTAGAGATATTGACTAAATCCAAGGTAAATCATACAAGTCGAGTCGCCACCGCACTTCTATTTATCCAAAGGAATGGTTAGAAAGCGAATAAAAACATAAAAGTTTTATCGAATCAAAAACTAGTAAAAATGTCAGAGATCTGGGTAAGGGGGTTGGTTATGCAATGGGAAGGTTTTAGGCACCCAAAACATCCTAGGTACTCCTAGGGAGCCCTTTTCACACTTGTTGTAAGGTTGGTATTTTGTGAAAATTTATTTGTGCAAACATGACTGAAGAGATGAGAAGAGAATGTACAAGTTATTTACATTTTGTGTTTGGATGGATAAACCCATTACCTACGTACCATCTTTAAAAAGATTAGGATCAAAACCTCGTAGTTCGGGGTAAAAATCTCAAAATGAGTTGGTGAATTGATTGGTACAAAAGCCTTAATATCTTTTGTTATCCAAGGGAGAAAACTCAACCTAAAACCACAAATCCACCATGTGAGGATAGCTTCAACATGCTAGTGAGGGGTTAACCCTATAATAAGCATGGAAGACTCATTGTCCATCACTAAGGATAAAGGTGAGTATTACATCTACCTCAAGGATAACTCAAACCTAATAGCTAAAGGTTATGGAAAATTTGATTAGGAAAGTGGCCATTGAAACCACAAAAAGACATTTGAATGAGTTATATTTTACCAATGAAAAGTATATACAAAATATGGTCAAAGTTGACTTAAGATTCAATTCAAAATAAGTGTTATGAAAAGGAAGTTTTGAAAATCAAAAGCATAAAGCTTAGGTTTCTAATGTTTGAAAACAAGTGTTAAATTTTTGCACAAAAGTTTTGGCTTGGGTTAGAGTGGAGAGAAGAAGAAGAAAGACTAAAGTCCTAAGCATACAAGAGGTAAGGGACAAGAAGCAAAACCACACATGGAGTTCCTCTCTTGAGATCATATTGATGATCCAAGTAGCTCCCATCCTTTGTGTAGCACCTCAAATTTGCACCTATCATTGTACATCTCATTTCATATTAGGTCATAGCATAGCATAATCCATTGCATAGCATTTGCATTGTTCCTCAGTTGCCTCAAGTGCAAGCAAGCAAGGATTAGGTCAAACTGATCAGGAGATCAGTCTACTAATCAAGCAAAGTTGTTTCTCAAGGAGCAAAAGTCCTAGGGTTTGCCCTACAAGCTCACATACCTTGGGGGTCTTTTTGAAGTGTTCAAGTCAAGGGTGGAAGGCTCAGAGGTCAGCAGTCAATGCACAGGCAGGCACAAAACCCTAGACAGTCAACAGTCAATCAAAGCAGTGGATGGTGGCCATTCTTGAGGAATTTGGGCACCATAGTCAATATTCAAGAGTTCATTTGTCTTGAGACATCATTTTAAGTCAAAATCTCAAGGAATTAGGGTTTGGAATTCATCAGAAGTGCACAGTCAAGTCCAAAACCCTAGAAAGTCAAAGTTGGTCAACTGTGGTTGATTCTATGGATTTGATGGATGGAAATGGTTTGAAGGAGCTTATTCATGTCCTAGTAGGTCTCATGTATCATGGCAAACAATATCATTGAAGAATTTGAAGCCAATCAGAAAATTTCCAAAAATAGAAACTGGACCTGTAATTGGAATTTGCCAAAACTAGAAACTTCTTGATCCTCAACTTACATCATGATACAAGCTTCAAATGAATTTTTGCCCAACATGAAAGTTGAAGGTCTTGTTCTCCCATTTTCAAAAAGTCCAAGAACTCTCAAATCCCATGTATGGTTGTCAAGATATGATCCAATCATTTTCATCAATTTGTGAACTTCAACTGAGCATATCTCCCAAACCATAAGGCCAAATTTGGTGGGGTTTTTTCCTACAAACCACATTTTTCATCCTCTTTCCAAAAATATAAACTTCATGACCTAAAACCTTGCCAATCAAAATGGCATTTTTGGACCTATTCCTTTAAAATTCAAAGTTTGACCCAAGGTTGACTTTTTGCTTCTTTGACTTTTTCTTGACTTGGCCAATTGGGAAATGTTTTAAACCATATTTGTGACTTGTCTCAAGCTTAAAAGCATGTCCATAACACCATTACACTCCATTGTTGAATCAAAATGCAAGTTGGCAAAATGTTGCAAATGGAAGTACATTAAGCAAAGCAAAGTACAGCATTCTGCAGCAACAGCAAAATAGCATTTGGCAAAGCATTTACAGCCTGTTGAAGGCCCATTCGACCAGACTTCATACCCCCCACTTCATTTGTACAAAATTGGAAACTTTGCAAATTGGCTTCATGTAAACAAAGCAAGGTACAGCCTTTGAGGTACAGCACAAAACAGCAATTGGAACAGTCTGTTGGCAGCCTGTCCAGGCCCAAATCGTACAACCATCACACCTCCACTTCACTTGTACACAATTAGCAACTTTGCAAATGGGAGCATTACCACTAAACCAGCTTACCAATTAATTAGAGGACCTTAAACAGAGGATATAAAGATTCATTTCTGCACAAATGAGCCCTAATTTTACACAGCCTACCAAGCAGAACACACTCTCACTCTCTTCTTGCAAATTGGCATTTGGAAAATTCTGAGAAGACCACCAAAAGACACGAGCAACCTTTGCTTCCTCCATCATCCAAGTATTGTTTGGGAGTGCTTTTGAGCATCATTTGTCAACTGGAGCACCTCCTTTTGTACTGCATCATCAACTTGCTCCATCATTGGTATTTTTTCGAATTCCTTATTATCCAAAGCCATGCCATGTTCCGTGTACATCTTGTTTAGTAGGTTGGTTTAAGCTTTGAATGAACTAAAATGGTCGAGTATGCTGTCTGAAATCTGGATTTACATTTTGGTGAACAAATGCATTTTCCATTGGTTTAGCTTGGTTGTGATAATTTGTTGAAAATTGATGCCATGATTGTGATACTGAAGGTTTGTTGATGCTATTCATACGTTTGATTTTTGATTTTGGGATTTTTGTTCTTGGTCGAATGCATGATGGTAGTTGCTTGTTGCTGTCTTGAAACCCTACCCTGCCCAGTACATGAGCTCATGATTATGTGTATTTGGCTGTTAATTGATGTACATGTTAATGGTGCTTCATAGGTCAGGATTATTGAGGATTCTGTTTATGTTTTGTTTGTTCACAATTGTTGGTTGATGTTACTGTTAAAACCTTCACTACGCCAAAAATGACTTTTAACAGCGCATCTTAGACAGCGCTTTTAAAAGAAAGCGCTGTCTAAGGTTAAAATTAAAATAAAACACGGAACATGTTCCAAAAAAATAATGAAAGCGCTGTCTAAGGGGGGGTCTTAGACAGCGCTTTCTAAAAGCGCTGTCTAAGACCCCCCTTAGACAGCGCTTTTAAATATAGACCTTAGTTAGCGCTTTTGATAAAGCGCTGTCTAAAGTCTTTAAATTAAAAAAAAAATTAAAACCAGTATTGTATTTTGAGAGTGAGGTAAGAAAGGTATTGTGGTGTAGCGGGGGGTTTTGGATGTGGATGGGTAAAGAAGACGAAGAAATGAAAGGTGAAATCGAAGAACGATTAATCAACGAAGAATACAAAATCTGGAAGAAAAACAGTCCCTTTCTCTACGATCTCGTCATCACCCACGCCCTAGAATGGCCTTCCCTCACCGTCGAATGGCTCCCGGACCGCCAAGAGCCACCGGGAAAAGATTACTCCCTTCAAAAACTCATCTTGGGAACCCACACTTCCGAAAACGAGCCCAATTACCTCATGTTAGCGCAAGTTCAACTCCCTCTCGATGATTCCGAAAACGACGCTCGTCATTACGAGGATGACCGTCCTGAAGTCGGTGGGCTCGGTATATGCCGCATAATAATTTTATTATTGCTACTAAAACTATTAGTGCTGAGGTTTATGTTTTTGATTATAGTAAACATCCTTCTAAACCTCCTCTTGATGGTTCTTGTAACCCTGATTTGAGGTTGAGAGGGCATAATACTGAAGGGTATGGTTTGTCTTGGAGTACTTTTAAACAAGGGCATTTGCTTAGTGGCTCTGATGATGCTCAGATTTGTTTGTGGGATATTAATGGTACTCCCAAGAATAAGTCTCTTGATGCTATGCAGATTTTTAAGGTATCCATCTATTTGTAGTGAGTTTGATTGTTTTTGTTGTTGTTTGGTGGTTTGTTGTTTGATGTTTTGTGTGATTGTTTCGTAGGTACATGAAGGTGTTGTTGAGGATGTGGCTTGGCATTTGAGGCATGAGTATTTGTTTGGTTCTGTTGGGGAT
The DNA here is from genome assembly GCF_024323335.1 of Lathyrus oleraceus. Classification (NCBI taxonomy): domain Eukaryota; kingdom Viridiplantae; phylum Streptophyta; class Magnoliopsida; order Fabales; family Fabaceae; genus Lathyrus; species Lathyrus oleraceus. Next base: position 356,563,265 of record NC_066579.1, read on the forward strand.
GATCAGTATTTGCTTATATGGGATCTTCGAACACCCTCTGTTACCAAGCCTGTTCAGTCTTGCATTGCTCATTCAAGTGAGGTGTGTTGTGTTGTATAATCTGTCTTAATCTAGGAATTTGTTTGTGTTATAAGGTCTTTACATTTGGTTTTTCAAGGAAGGTTAATAGTTTAGTGATTGGTTTGTTAGAACATGTGTTTGATGTGAGTTTGTTTGTTGTGCAATATTTGACGTGTAATAAAGTTGATTTATTCAGAGCATCTGTTGGAATTGCAATGCTGTTGCTTTTTGAAAATAGTAAACTTTTTTTTTGTGGAAATTAGTGTTAGGAATCAGTGAGTTTGTCAAAATGAGTATGGCCCAGGTATAATTGATTTGGCAGGGAGATGTGGAAAAGTTAAACCAGAACCGCTTGATATGGTTTATGACCGCTTGATATGGTTTATGATGTGACGTTGTGAGAGGGAATTGGTGGTTCAACAAGCCCTATTAACCTAGTCATATTAGAACTAAAGGGAGTTGGTGATTCAACATTATGAGTGTGTTGTCAAATAGCAGCGCAATAGGATGGTTGATTTTGATGAATCTGCTAAGAATACCGCGACACTATCCTAGTTTCATTATTACTAGGGTAATATAGGAAGCTATTCCAGTTTCTGCTAGCTGATGCATCTGCAATAGTAGTGTAAAAGTGAATTTTAGGTTGTTTTTGAAGATTAGAACTGACAAGTCTGCATGTGTATGAAACATTACCTACATTACCTATTTGAATTTGAATTATCAAAATACTCGATTAACCTAGTTCAATGAATAGAAGGAAATTATATGTTTGTATAAGATGAAATTAGAGTTGTGAAGTCCTAACCTAGTTGCAATTTGCGAAAGCATCCAAGTTTAAACTACTGTTTCTTGTAGTTCTCTTTCTGAAATTATTATAAGTTGTGAAATTGTGACTTGTGATTTATTTGTATGTTAATTACATAGCTATATTTGGTTTATGGTTCTATATTGTCAAGTAATTGTGAAGGGAAGTATTTTACTCTTTTCAGGTACTCAAAGATGGACTTTCTACTTTGCATGCGCCGTATGCATATGGTTTTGCAATTATAATGCTCACTGTTCTTGTAAAAGCTGCCACATTTCCGCTGTCAAGAAAGCAGGTTTGTTGTTTTTGGAGCGTGCTTCACTTGTTTTGAAAAGCTGAAAATGATCTATATAAGTCGTGTGTTCTTTGGATACTACTAAATTTATTGATATAAATCGCGTTCTTTGACGGTTAAGAGACATTTTCTTCATGTTTTCAACATAATTTAGTTGGATAAATTTTTGTCTGACTATTCTCAGGTAGAATCTGCCATGGCTATGCGATCTTTGCAACCTCAAGTGAAGGCTATCCAGAAACAATATGCCGGGGATCAGGTATTTTATAGGGCTTCTATAAGTGTTATTTTTAATAATAAAACATGTTTTATAAATACAGTTGGGTATTCTTTTTGAGATATTCTGCATGGGTATACAACCAAGCAATTTTTTTTTTGATATGCTGTGACTAGGTAATTGAATGAGCTCTACTATATTGTTTGATGAAATTATGATGCCAACACTGCTGTTAATGTTTGGATTCGGATCCTCATGGACAATAAAGATGCGGAGAAGTTATGATAGTGATGAGTGAGCTTTGAGAATTGTTCCTTTTTGATTGAAGAGTGATGTATGTTTATATAGTTTGGAAGCCGTAATCGAGTCGGGTAGCTCGGGTAGAATGGTTAAGGCAGGTTAAATTTCAGTTAGATTTGAAGAGTATGATTGTTGGGAATGATTTTAACACTGTTAATTTCTGTTAAATAGTTTGTTAAGGATCTATTCATTTTTTGACAGAGCAATTGCACTTGGGGTTGGTTACGGGATGCGATTAAGTTTGTGAATCAGAAGGAAAATAGATTGGTTATGTTGATTTGGACTAAAACAGGTTATTGAAAAGAAACTGATTATAGTTCTGAAACCTGGATTGTGAGTTGGGTTAATTTCTAAAATCGTTTTCTCTTACTGTGACTTTCAGGTTTTAGTTGCCTAGTTATTCGCAGCTTTGAAGATTGTGCACAGGAAAAACAGGCATGTCTTCATTGTGTGTGTGTCCATTGGATTTTTACTTTTATCTTCATTAATATAAAAATGATTTGAAATTAGAACAATTAAAACTGTTCTTGGCCATTAAAAGTGTAGCCATGTCACAAAAGTCATTTTTCTTGAAGTGGAGATACTTGATTAGGAATTTGATCTAGTTAAATCAGTTTAAGAAATAATAGATCATCGTTCTATCCCAGGGATGCCAAAACTTTACGCCTTTTATTTTAGCTGCATGCGAAATGATTTTAACGAGTTTGTGATGATTTCTTGTTAGGCTGCAAAATAAGTATGATTTGTTTATTGTTTTATGTCTTCCATAGTTTTAGCATTTATGGTCTTTCAGAAACAATGATTTGTTTCTCAGAACTGGCTTTGAGGAGGACAAGAATTTCCACGTTGCTTTAAATTCTATAATAGCCGGAAGGTATCATGTGACCGAGCATCTGGGATCTGCTGCTTTTAGCAAAGCTATACAGGCTCATGACCTGTATACTGGCATGGATGTCTGTGTTAAAATTATAAAGAATAACAAGGACTTTTTTGATCAAAGTCTTGATGAGATCAAGCTTCTCAAGTATGTCAATAAGCACGATCCCGCAGACAAGTATCACCTTCTTCGATTATATGATTATTTCTATTATCGAGTAAGTTAATATGCTATTAATCCTGTCAAATTGCTAATGTTGTGTATGTCACATTTTGCTTTCTAATCAATCAATTATTATTTTAGACGGATCAAATTATTCATTATTTACATTTTTCCCTTATATTTATTTATTTTTGTCACCAATTATATTTACAAATGTCCTATTAATCGATAGTTCAACATAATTCTGATCAGGTGATTTTAGTGCTCCATTATTTTTCTTGTTCTATTGCAGGAACATTTGTTAATAGTATGTGAACTACTTAAAGCAAACTTGTATGAGTTTCATAAATTTAATAGAGAATCAGGGGGTGAAGTTTACTTTACGATGCCGAGATTGCAGGTTTGTGGTGTGCCATTTACATCAAAATGTCTAATGTTCATCTTATCTGTTGTTATTCTAAAACTCCTATGAATTCACCTGTGCAGTCAATTACCATTCAGTGTTTGGAAGCACTTCAATTTTTGCATAGCCTTGGACTGATACATTGTGACTTGAAGCCAGAGAATATATTGGTTAAAAGTTATAGCAGATGTGAGATCAAGGTCATTGATCTTGGAAGTAGTTGTTTTGAGACAAACCACCTTTCTTCGTATGTTCAGTCAAGATCTTATCGTGCTCCTGAAGTTATTTTGGGACTTCCATATGACAAGAAGATTGATATCTGGTCACTTGGCTGCATCTTGGCAGAGCTTTGTACTGGCAATGTAAGAATAGTAGATAATTACTGCATTTCACTATCACTGTTGTTAAAATCCCTGGACACCTCACTTGTGGGAAATCAGTTGCAGAAATTGTTGTGTTCTGTGGAGTGTTTCTTTTCTTTGTTAATATGTGTGACTTTCTGTATCCTCAATGTTGTAGGTTCTCTTCCAAAACGATTCCCCGGTAACATTACTTGCTCGTGTGGTCGGAATAATTGATCCAATTGATCAAAGTATGCTTGCAAAAGGACGTGATACATACAAGTATTTCACGAAAAATCATATGCTTTATGAACGGAATCAGGTAAGAATTGTACATGTTTGGCATCTTAACCAATTTATATTGAAATTGGTGTTTGGTGAGTAAGTGGTTTATTAATAATAATGTACAGGAAAGCAATAGGTTAGAATACTTGATTCCGAAAAAGACATCGTTGAGGCACAGATTACCTATGGGAGACGAAGGGTTTATCGAGTTTGTTGGTCATTTGCTTGAGATCAACCCAAAGAAGAGGCCGTCTGCATCCAAAACGATTCCCCGGCAACATTACTTGCTCGTGGTGTCAATTCATGATAAAGCTCAATGTTTGTTCATAAATTTGTGTAATTAATGTGTACATTTGTAGTATATGTTATGACTTGTAAATGTGTACATAAATTTGTATATATTTTGATACATTTAAGGCAAAATTGGTTTGAATTGGTATATATATATTTGTTAGCCAAAAATTGGTAGAAAAAAGGCCAAAATGACATATATAAAATGTGATAATTGTCTGTCAAAATCTGGTTGAAAACAGGTAGAAATTCTGGTTTATAAACCTGGAAAAAATGTGGTTTAAAACAAAAGTTTTAAAATTTTTTGTATACCTTAGACAGCGCTTTTGTAAAAAGCGCTGTCTAAGGGGGGGCCTTAGACAGCGCTTTTTGAAAAGCGCTGTCTAAGGTATACCTAAAAAAATTAAAATAGGAGGGTCTTAGAAAGCGCTTTTGGCCAAAGCGCTGTCTAAGGGGGGGGCTTAGACAGCGCTTTTAAGATTTAAAAAAGCGCTGTCTAAACCTTTAGCAGCGGAGGTTTAGACAGCGCTTTAAAGCGCTGTCTAAGGCTAAAAAAAGCGCTGTCTAAGGTCTTGTTTGTTGTAGTGCTTGCTGTTATAAACCCTAGAGCTTGCCAAAATTTCTGCATAAATGTGTATGTTTGATTGTCGTTGGGATGTGCATGAACATTGTTGTTGCACTGCTGTTCACCATGTTGGAGTTTTGATTGCATGAAGGTTACTACACCATGTGTCATTTTTCTGCATGAGGCTATTGAATTCCTTGATTAATGATGAATGTTTGGAGATACCATGAAGTGCCCCTGCTGTTATTATGTGTATCTGCATAATCATGTTGTTGCTGCTATGCTGCTGACCATGCTATAGGTTGATGTTGAGCTTCGATGAAAATGTTCATGCCTGCTGTTTCTTAAATCCATTAGATCTGCCTAGAATATCTCCTTGAACTGTGTCTGCTTTTCTGTTTAATGCCATTTGGAGATGATGTTTAGTTGCCAGGCAAATTGGGCCTCTTGGTTGAGATTGATTTTCTCATGATGTTGGTCATATAAACAAACCTGTACCAGTGCCATGTTATTATGTGTTTTTGTTCGAATTTTGTTTGATGTTGATGAACCTTGGAGTGGAATTGATGTATGTTGCTGTTGTTTGATTGCTGTATGGACATTACATGATTGCCCTGCCTTTTGTTAAAACTCTTGCTGCATGAACATTGGTTGTTGTGTTTGCTCATGTTGCATGAAGATACCATGAATACATGCTGCCATTGCCAAACCCTAGTTACATGAACCTTGTTGTGTACCATGCTAAGTGATCTTGTGTTGGTAATACCATGGTGAATACCATGCTGTTTGTTTGCTTTTGTTCATGATGATAACATGTGGATGATGAATGCTGCTGTTGATTAAACCAAACACTTTGTCCATAATTATGCTATGCTGTTGTAATTGTTGGCCAAGCTCCTGTGTTGTTGAGTGTTTGCAATGCCAATGTCCTGCTGTTTGAGTGCTTTTGTTGGATTCCACTTTTGGTCGATTGCATGATGAATGCTGTTGCTGCTTAAAACCTGTCCTGAATTTTTTTCATGCTCATGTTTATTAGTAGCTGGATAATGTTGCATGAACCAAATACTATGCTGCTGTTGTGCTGGTCGAATTTCGTATTTGATGTTGGAAATACCATGAACATGTTGCCAATGCCCTGCTGTTTTGCAACTTCAACATTGCCCATGAAAATCCATTCGAATATGTTGTATGCTGTTACTTGTTTTGCTTGGTTTGATGATATTAATGAACCAAGTTTCAAGACCATGTTGCTAAACCATGCCGTGACAAACCCTGTTATTCTTTTTAGAAAATCCAGCTCATGTATGTTTTGGTTGCTGTTTGATTATTGTGTGAGCATCATGAGTGTGTTATCATGTAGTTACCATGCTGTTGTCTGATTTTGATTTGTTAATGAACATGAAGATAATGCCATGCTGTTACTGTGCTATTGAAATGTCAGTTGATTGATTACATGATGATGATGGTTGTATGCTGTTTTTTTTAAAACCATAGAACAGAACCCTTCCCAGAATTTCCCATGAGTGCTTGTTCTAATGTGGGTTGACATTGCATGATGATGATGTTTCGTGCCATGATTCACTTTGATGCTGTTTGTCGATTGTTGTCCATGAATATGAGTCCATTTGCCTTGGCCATGCTGTTAGAAACCTTAGGGTTTTTTCTTAAAACCCAGAGTTTGAGTTGATTGGCTCGGTCACTATTCCATTGGCTGAGAGCCAATCAGATTATTTCATTGCCATGCATCAAAACGCTGTAGTTTTGTTTAATGAACCCAGAATTACTAGTTTGCCACTGCGTTGACTTATGTTGACCCCATTTGCCATGCCTTGTGTTCATATTTCATCCATAATTTCATCCAATTTCCACAATTTATTTCTCATTCAATTTTCATCAAAAAATCTTGAAATTTTTTCCACATGTTCATGAATGTGTTCTTTATTTAATCATGATTTTTAATTAATTTTCCATGGTCTGGATTTTAAATGACAAATATTTTCTTGACATGTATGCCAAAATGACACCCTTTGCCATTTCAATTGTGAAATTGTCATGTTATATCCATTGCCTTTGAAATTTTTTGTGATGAAACTAGACACTTTGACCTTTGTCTCCATATAGACTTTGTGCATTTATCATTTGTGGATTGGGAGTTATGATTTTTTGAAGTCATGTGTTACAATTGTTGCTATACCATGAACATGCATCTTCACAAATTTTGTTCACATGCTTCCCTACATCCAAATGACCCCATTTTTTGCATGAATGATCCCTTGTATGTCTATTTGATGTATGAATTTTCTTGGAATTTATTGTGCAATTTTCCATTTGATTGTGATTTTTCTTCCCTGCCTAGTCCATGGTTGACTTTTTGTGCTACATGTTGCCAAATCTTTTGGGAAATTCTCATAACATATTGTATGATCATGAAACTTCATATGTGATAACTAGACATCTCAAGCTTTGCATTGGTGTTAATCTCATTCATTTCTCTTCTGTTTTCAAATTGATATGATTTTTTGAAGTTGACCCATGCTTGTTGACTTTCACCATGCTTACTTGAATTTGGTTTGACTTCATGATTTTAATTGCCTGCCTTCCTCTCATCCAAATGCTTTGAAATTTTACATGTATACCATGTTAGATGTTAGGATTGAGTGTGATTTATTTCATGATTTTTGAGATTGCTTAGGTTGACTTTTGATGCAAGTCATTCTGTTGACTTTTGTATGCTATCCTTTGCCTTGTTTTGATTTCAAATATTCATGAATTGATCATGATGCATGATTTGAATGTGGGCCCAATTGTGTTTGCTTTCTAATTGGTTGACTTTGACTTTGAGTTGACTTTTCCTTGCTTGCCTTGACTTTTTCTTTCATGTTTGACCCTAGGCTAGTCCTAGTGGTCCTTTGGACTTATGTTGAGTTCATCTGTTTCAGGTTGAGCACAATGCTTCAAAGATCACTCAAACTTGTTTGAATTTGATTTGTTTATCCCATGCTAACCTTTGTTTTGCAGATGGTTTGACTCATAACTTGAGTCTTATGCTTTGCTCAGTTGATCCCCTGTGTTGACTGTTTGCCATTTCTTTTGATTTAAACTTTTGACTTGTTTACTAATAAGTTTGACTTTTTCAGGTACTTTAGTTGCCTAAGTTCTTTGAACTTGCTTGCTTGCTTTGCTATTTAGCATTTGCTTTGAGGTATACATACTTCTTCTTCATGTAGTCTGGAGACCCGGTCTGTTATTTGACCGGGCAAACTGTCTGAAGTCCTCCTTAAGAGGCAATGCCTGTGTGTGTTTAAATTTGTCCCAAGCAGGAAAAGTCCTTCAAGTAAGGCAATTGGTGGAAGGTAGGGATAAGCAATCTATCCCCCACTATTCAGTGTGTCCTCTCTCTGCTCCCATTACATGGTTGAAGCATCGAGATAAAAACCCAAGATCTATCGAGTCAATAATGGGGAAAGAGTTCCATCTTTCTGAACTCCCCCACTCTCTATTATTTGATGCTCTCCCTGATTAGGGATAGAAGCAATGAGGCACACCCCTCATCTCCTTTCATCTGCTTCACCTTAGCCTCTCAATGGCAAGGTTAAGAGCACACTTACCCTATTCCAGTTGGCCCTAGTGCCTAACCTTTGATGTTTGAGCCCCCTTGTTGGTGTGTTTATTTTATGCTATATGTGTTTGTGATTGCTTTGTTTGCCTCTTTAGGCTTTAGTCTGTGCTTGCCCTTGTGCAATAGGTTTGTGCTTGACTTGCTTTCTGTGCAAGTCAAGTCTGTGTGGCTTAACCCTTGTGTGAGTCACACTTAGAGCTGTTCGGCCGAACTACGGCAACTCTGATTCTCATGTTCAGGTGAGATACGTAGGCACGAGACGCGATGTCTTGCCGAGTTTTGACTAACCACTAACTCTTTTCTCTCACCCCTGTGTGATTGAGAATTCTTTTCTCTCGCCCTCGTTGCGATTGAGACCTCCCCTGTCTCTTGCCCTAGTTGCAATCGAGACCCTTGCTTCCTGTGCAAGCCTTGTCTAGGATAGGTTGGCCCTTGTGCCATTTAGCTAGAAACCTTAACTTAGGGTTGACTTTTGCATGACAACATCTAGGCTCGAGTCGTAGTCTCCCTAGAGTTGTGTCTCCCTCTGTTATCTGGTTAGGCTAGATCCTTGTCCCTGCGTAGGGGAACTACATCGCCCTGATCTTCACACCAGATGAAGTATGTAGGCAGGAGATTAAGCTGATCTCTCCGGGCGCCCTTTTTCTTTTTGTGTGTGTTGTCTGACCTTTGCTAGGCTCGAGTCCCTGACTCCTTAGCATTTGCTGTCTGTCTGTTTGTTTGTGTTTGACAGTTGTAGGCTGAGTCCCCGACTCCCTATCTATCTGTTGTGTTGTTTAGGTTCGGATGTCAATGTAAGTCCAGTGATTGGCATTTGGGCTCCACGTTTGCCTCTTTGCGTGTGTTTAGGTTCGGATGCTGACATAAGTCCAGTGATTGGCAGTCGGGCTCCACGTTTGCCTGTGTTTTGTCTTGTTTGCGTGCGTGTCAGCCGAGCTACGAATGCTCTGATTCTTCTCTCGTCCGAGAAGATACGTATGCATAGGATGCGACATCCTAGCGAGCACGTGTCGTTTCCCCAGTCCGAACTACTTCGACTCTGATGTCTATGCTTGATAGACTAAGTAGGCCCAGGATGCGATATCCTGCCGAGTCAGTTTCAGTCAGTCTCTTTCTATTCTTTCAGCCAGTTGTGTGTGTGAGTTTTGAGCAGTGTTTAGCAACCATTTTCCTTCCTTTTGTGCGTGGATCCCGTAGAGTACTACGGATGCGTAGGGTGCCTAACACCTTCCCTTCGCATAACCGACTCCCAAACCCATCCTCTTTGGTCGCGAGACCATGTCTTTTCTTAGGTTTACTTCGAGCGTTTCCTTTCCCTCTTTTGGGATAAATAACGCACGGTGGCGGCTCTGTTGTTTCTTTCTTTTCCCGCCGGTTTTTCGCGCGATGCGACAGCTGGCGACTCTGCTGGGGACATAGAGAAGTTGACCTATGCTGGTCCATCTTCCCTAAGCGAGTCTCTCCTAGCGCTCTCTAGGTTAGGGTTTTGGTTGCTTTTTGCTGTGTTTATCTATTGCATTCATTATTTACTGTTTGCATTCATTGTCTATTGTTTGCATTTATGTTTGTAATTATGTTTGCATTCATTCATATTCATCTGCTGGTTGCCTGTTTGTTGGGATGGGATATTTTGTGAGAAATAAGCCCACTACCCAGGCTTGAGTGCACACACAGGTGTTAGAGTGGATAGTCATGAGGCTTGCGTGGCATGTTGCTACGTTAAGTCGTTCATGAGACCCACATTCCAGACGAGGTTTCTGTTGGATATATTTTGTCCTATGGATGTTCCATAACGACAAATATTCCTTTAGAAATCGTCGACTCTGGTGACCATTTCCCGAGAACCCAGTCGAGGCCTCTCCTCCGAGATGTGATTATGTTAGCTCTGGTGGGCGCATTCTCGCTGCTCAATCCGAGGACCCCGAGACTGGGAACTTGCTATAGGATATCCTGTTGAGGGGAGTCAGCAGAGGTCTTTCATCCCGTAATAATACCAAACCTTCAGTGGTAAACGTATTATTCTCGACTGAAGGGCTGAAACTGACAAACTTCTGTTCTTAGAACCTACAAGTGAGGGGCGGGCTAAATTCAGGAAACCTTAACTTCCAACCAACCCGGTTTTCTGGAGCATAGTTGTGGTCTTATATTTTATTCCTCAGTGGGTTTTTCTTCAGACAGTGCAACCCGGCAGATGTTTAAGCAGATCCAGCGGTCCTGGTTTCCATATCATTGCATTGCATCACATCATTTTGCATTCATATCATCTAACACATGTTTATCCATTTCTAGGGGGTTTACATCTTCTTCTTGATTCCGGTCGGGGTTTCCTGGTTCTCCTGAGATGGATATTGGCAGAAAGAGACATGTCGCTTACAAGTTTCCAGTGGTTTGTTTGGAGCCTATTCAACAGCTGATGAAGTCAATGGATCACGATTCTTTAGAAGGATTCCGGAAAGATTATGGTTTGATTCTGAGTTTCGTCACAGTTCTCTCCAAAAATCAACACGATGCTCTCTTTACACTGCTGCAGTTCTATGATCCTCCATTGAGATGTTTCACATTCCCGGGTTATATTTTGGTCCCTACTTTGGAGGAGATTTCCAATTTTCTCAGAGTTCCTATTAAGTCACAATTGTTGTTCTACAGTTCTGAGCTTCTGCCCGATCTCAGCTTGGTTGCTTCGGCCACATATTTGGGGAAGTCGGTCTTGAAGGCAAATATATGTCAGAAGGGAGGAGTCAATGGTTTTCATTTGAGTTTCTTGCTGGGATAGGCAAGGAAGAAACTTGAAGATGGTGATCAGAGGGGTTTCAATGCTGTGTTGGCTCTTTGCGTGTATGGGATTGTCCTATTCCCTAATGTTGCTAAATTTGTGGACACGGACGCAGTACGCCTTTTTGTGTTGGGAAATCCGGTGCCTACCTTACTAGGAGATTTCTTTTATTCGGTGCATCATAGGAACGAGAATAGAAAAGGAGGATTGGTGAATTGTTGTGCGCCTTTGTTCTACAAGTGGTTCAGTTCACACCTACCCAAATCAGGAGCGTTCATTGATGTCGAGGACTCGTTGAGTTGGTCGAAGAGATTGATGGGGTTGAGAGCTGAAGATATTTCTTGGTGGTCTGATCGGAGTTTGCTTAGGGCCGATATCATTCACAGTTGTGGAAATTTCCCAAATGTACCGTTGGTGGGAAGAAGAGGAGGAATCAACTATAACCCTTCTCTAGCAGTCAGGCAGTTTGGGTATGCTTTAAGGACTCCGCCTTTGGAAATGGATGTGGAAGAATCTCTGTTTTTCCATTCTGCGCCTGATTTGACTGTATCTCGTAAAGCAGCTGAGGCTTGGCTCAAGATGATCAAGCGAGGAGGAGTTGTACTTGGAAAAGGAGATTGTAGGACTTATCCTCTGTATGAGGAGTGGCTTCAAGGAAGAGTTAAAGAGTTTGGTCTGCCGTTTCCTATGGAAGAACCTTTGTATCCACCGACTCCTGCACAGTCAACAGTGGTGAGCCGGGAGGAATATGACAGATTAAAAAAAGCCATGGAGGAGCTTCAAATCGAAAACTTGGGGTTAAGTGTGAAATTGCGAGACTCTATGCATCAATTCCATGAGGCAGAATATCAGAAGGCGGAAGCCGTCAGACTGCAAGAGGAAGCAGAAGGAAAATTAGCTGTGGAGGTGGACTTCTTCAGGAAAACGGACAAGGCCTTGGGATCATCCAGTTCTGAATTGAGGCGAGTTAAGCAACAATTAATGGATGCTCAGGATAAATTAGCCGGGTGGCAAGAACGATGGGATGCATTTTCAATTTCCCGGAAGGCAAAGGAGGAGGAGATGGTGACCGAACTGACTGGTCAGATAGAGAAGTTGAAGACTTTGTTGAAAGAGAAGAACCATGAGCTTCTGTGTGCCCGTTCTACCAATGGGTACATCACCGATCAACTCAATGAGGCTCGGGGACAGATTGAAGAACTTAAAGAGTTAGCAGGTTTGAAGAAATCCAGACTTGCAGAGGTATTCGGAGAGGATGACGAGAGTTACTACAGAGAGCACATCAACAAGATGGATGAAGTCATTTACCAGAGGAATCTGCTTATCCGGCGTTTGATAGAGTCTCCAGATCATCCCGACACGATGGCATTACTGGATGAAGTGAAGAGAAGTCCTCATGGTTTGTACACAGGAGGCTGAGTCCTGTTTATTGCTTTTTACTCATTGCTTTGTTGTTATACAGTGACGATCCACAGGCTTGTTGTGGAGGTCATCTTTTGATGTACTATTGGCTAAGACCTTTCTCTTTAAATTTATCTGTATGAAGACCTTTTCTTTATTGTATCTTAATCTCTGAATTTTGTCTATGGCTCGATTTTCTCGTGAGACTGGAATCAAGGATGTAGAATACTCTCTTGAAATGATAAACATGTCATTGCATTAACATTTCACTTTTGCATCATCTTTGCATAACAGGTATTCTCAGGCCGTCTTCTCACTTTGATTCCTGTGTCCAGACAGGATAGCTGATCAAAGGCCGCACCGCTACTCAACGAGGCTCAACCATCAACGCAACATGGATCAAGTACAAGCCGAGTTGGCAGAGATGAGGGCTAGCATGGCCCAATTCATTCACATGATGCAAGGGGTCGCACAAGGCCAGGAAGAGCTCCGCGCAATGGTCCAGAGGCAAGAAGCTGTATTGCCACCGCCCAACCAACCTCTGCAAGAAGGAAACCCAGTTCCTGAAGTCCCTGCCGCTGCTGTTCCCGTCAACGACTATGCTGTAGGTGAAGAGTTGAGGGGTATCCGAGTCAATGGTCAACCGATTGTTCCAGATGCTGTTAGTCCTAGAGTCATCCATGCTCCGGTCCGTAACAGAATTCCAATTGTTGACAGACAAGAGGATTTGTTTACTATGCTCAGTGAAGACGACAATATCTTGGGAAGAAATGATGCGAGAGATCGCAAAGTTGAGGCCCTTGCTGAGAAGATCAGAGCAATGGAATGTCAAAACTCCCTCGGTTTTGACGTTACGAACATGGGATTGGTTGAAGGACTTAGAATCCCGCACAAATTCAAGGCGCCGTCATTCGACAAATACAACGGTACCTCCTGCCCTCGCACCCATGTGCAGGCATACTATAGAAAGATATCCGCATATACAGACGATGAGAAGATGTGGATGTATTTCTTCCAGGATAGTCTATCTGGGGCATCCTTGGACTGGTATATGGAATTGAAGCGGGATTCAATTCGGTGCTGGAGAGACCTGGGTGAGGCATTCCTCAGGCAGTATAAGCACAACATGGACATGGCTCCAACCAGAACTCAGTTACAAAGTTTATGTCAGAAGAACAATGAAAGTTTTAAAGAGTACGCCCAGAGATGGCGCGAACTAGCTGCGAGAGTTCAACCCCCTATGCTGGAAAGGGAGTTGACTGACATGTTCATTAGCACTCTACAAGGTGTCTATATGGATCGAATGGGAAGCTGCCCATTCGGAAGCTTTTCTGACGTCGTAATCTGCGGCGAAAGAACTGAGAGCCTGATCAAGGCTGGGAGGATCCATGATGCTGGTTCCTCATCTTCTTCGAAGAAACCCTTCTCTGGGGCACATCGCCGTAGAGAAGGAGAAACCAATGCTGTACAGCACAGAGGGAGTGCTTACAGAGCCAACAACAGGGACCAGTATCGTCCAATCGCCGCAGTGACCATCCCTGCGCCTCAACCGCGTCCACAACAACAAAGAGTTCAACAACAACCACAACAACCGCAACGACCTCAACCACAGCAACAACAACAGCAACGTCCTTTTCAGCAGAGACAGAGATTGAATCCTGATAGGAGATTTGACCCTCTGCCTATGTCGTACGCAGAACTACTACCCGAGCTACTCCGGTTAGGGTTTGTAGAGTTGCGTACAATGGCTACTCCTACCGTGCTGCCACCCGGCTATGATGCCAATGTAAGATGTGACTTTCACTCTGGGGCACCAGGCCACCATACTGAAAGATGCCGGGCGTTTCAGCACAAGGTCCAGGACTTGATTGATTCCAAGACAATCAACTTCTCTCCGGTTCCGAATGTCGTGAACAATCCTATGCCACAACATGGGGGGCATAGGGTTAATAACATTGAAGATGGGGAAGCTGAAGACCTGATTGTAAATGTCGAAGATGTTCAGACATCTCTGTTGGTCGTCAAGGGCCGATTGTTGAAGGGGGGTGTTGACCCAGGCTGTTCAGAAGATTGTTTGGGCTGTTCAGAGGCCATGGATGGTTGTGACCAGTTGAAGACTGGTGTTCAGAGTTTAATGGACGAAGGCTGTCTACAGTTTAGCCGTGCTACCAGAGATAATGGGGCAGTGTCTACTGTCACCATTTTTTATAAGCCGGCTGAAGGAAGAGGACGTGGGGCTGTCAGTACACCCACCACCAGCAATACTCCGGTTACCATTTCTGCTCCGGTAACCATCAGAGCACCTGCTACTATTGTTGCGCCTGGCAGAAGGCAGAATGAAAATAGTAGAGCTGTGCCCTGGAGTTATGACAATGCCTATCGCCGAGATAGGAGGGCTGGTAACCAGACAAGGTCGGTTGTTCAAACGCCAGTTACGATCAGTGCTCCTGTGAGGATCCCTGCTGTTACAAGTCCTGTGGTGGACAATGTCGGAGGACAGGGAGGCTTCACAAGGAGTGGACGACTGTTTGCGCCTCAGCCTGTGAGGGATGCTGCTGCTGAGTCATCCGCAAGAGCTAAGGGCAAACAGGCAGTGGTTGACGAAGAACCGGCTCAGAAGGAGGCTGAGGGTTCTTTTCAGAAAGATGTTGAGGAGTTCATGAAGATCATCAAAAAGAGTGATTACAAGATTGTTGATCAACTCAACCAGACTCCTTCGAAAATCTCGATACTCTCTTTGCTGATGTGTTCTGAGGCACATCGGGACGCCTTGCTGAAGATGCTGAATATGGCATACGTCCCGCAAGAGATATCTGTCAACCAGCTGGAGGGTGTACTAGCAAATGTGAGTACCAGGCATGGTGTAGGTTTCACTGACCTAGACCTAACGCCTGAGGGCCGTAATCACAACAAAGCCTTGCACATCACTATGGAGTGCAAAGGTGCAGTATTATCACATGTGCTAGTGGACACCGGGTCGTCCCTGAATGTCCTTCCAAAGCAAATACTGAAGAAAATCGATGTTGAGGGAGTCGTGCTCACTCCCAGTGACCTGATTGTGCGTGCATTCGATGGATCCAAACGGTCTGTGTTTGGTGAAGTCACTTTGCCAGTGAAGATAGGTCCAGAAGTTTTCGACATCGTGTTTTACGTGATGGACATTCAGCCTGCTTACAGCTGTTTGTTGGGGCGTCCTTGGATACACGCCGCTGGAGCAGTCTCGTCAACTCTCCATCAGAAGCTCAAGTATGTCTGGAACGGTCAGATTGTGACCGTCTGCGGTGAAGAGGAGATTCTGGTGAGCCATCTCTCCTCATTCAAATATGTTGAGGTGGATGGCGAGATCCACGAAACCCTGTGCCAGGCATTCGAGACTGTGGCATTAGAAGGTGTAGCTTGTGCTGAGCAGAGGAAGCCAGGTGCTTCGATATCATCGTACAAGCAAGCCAAAGAGGTTGTTGACTCCGGTAAGGCTGAAGGCTGGGGCAAGATGGTTGACTTGCCTGTAAAAGAAGACAAATTCGGCATTGGGTACGAGCCTCTCGCAGCAGAGCAGGTACAAGCAGGTCCGAGCACCTTCACCAGCGCTGGGCTGATGAACCATGGAGACGTCTTTGTTACTGATGATGAAGATAGTAGTTGTGATTTGGATGTCTGGGTCCGCCCTTGTGCACCAGGCGAGGTCATCAACAATTGGACGGCAGAAGATGTAGTCCAAGTTACTCTACTGACAGAGTAATTTTCTTTTGTTTTTATCATTTTGCATGAAAACCCTACGTTCTGCCCAAGGCGTAGTGGTTCATTGTAGGGCCACATCATGTTCACAATGTTTATAAATAAAGGACGTTTTTCAATCAAATTTTGAGATCTTTGTCTTTCTATTTTCGGTTTTTCACTTTTTCAAAAAATAAAATGGCAATGTTTTTGTTTTTTGTGACTTTATTGAAATCTTTTTCTAAAAAAACAAAACATTAAACATGCAGAAGTGATCTTTTGGCACCCACTGTGAACGACTCTGTTATGGCTCAGTATGATTTCAACAATCCCATCTACCAAGCTGAAGAGGAGAGTGAGGAAGACTGTGAACTCCCTGCAGAATTGGTCAGACTACTGAAGCAAGAGGAAAGGGTCATCCAACCTCACCAGGAAGAGTTGGAAGTCGTCAATTTGGGTACTGAGGACGCCAGAAGAGAGATCAAGATTGGGGCTGCTTTAGAAGACTCTGTCAAGAAGAGGTTAATTGAGATGCTAAGAGAATATGTGGAAATATTCGCCTGGTCATACCAAGATATGCCTGGGTTGGATACAGACATTGTGGTGCATCGGTTACCTCTCAGAGAAGAATGCCCGTCAGTCAAGCAGAAGCTTCGCAGAACTAGTCCTGATATGGCTGTCAAGATCAAAGAAGAGGTTCAAAAGCAGTGGGACGCAGGTTTCCTGGCTGTTACCAGTTACCCACCGTGGGTTGCCAACATCGTTCCAGTGCCAAAGAAGGATGGCAAAGTCAGAATGTGTGTCGATTACCGGGATCTGAATAGGGCGAGTCCGAAAGATGATTTCCCATTACCTCACATCGATGTATTGGTGGATAATACGGCTCAGTCCGCGGTATTCTCTTTCATGGACGGTTTCTCAGGCTACAACCAGATCAAGATGGCGCCAGAGGACATGGAAAAGACGACATTCATTACACCTTGGGGCACGTTCTGCTACAAAGTGATGCCATTTGGGCTGAAGAATGCCGGTGCTACCTATCAAAGGGCAATGACGACTCTCTTTCATGACATGATGCACAACGAAATCGAAGTGTACGTGGATGATATGATTGCGAAGTCGCAGACAGAAGAGGAGCACTTGGTTAATCTGCAGAAGTTGTTTGACAGACTGGTCAAGTTCAAACTGAGGCTGAACCCGAACAAGTGTACGTTTGGAGTGAGATCCGGGAAGCTCTTAGGCTTCATTGTCAGTGAGAAAGGGATTGAGGTAGATCCAGCTAAGGTCAAAGCCATTCAAGAGATGCCTGAACCGAAGACGGAAAAGCAAGTCCGTGGGTTTTTAGGGAGATTGAACTACATTGCAAGGTTCATATCTCATCTAACTGCCACATGTGAACCAATTTTCAAACTACTCAGAAAAAATCAGGCGATCAAATGGAATGATGACTGTCAGGAAGCTTTTGACAAAATCAAAGAATACTTGCAAAACCCTCCAATCCTTATTCCTCCAGTCCCTGGGAGACCGCTGATCATGTACCTTTCAGTCACCGAGACTTCAATGGGGTGTGTATTGGGTCAGCATGACGAGTCTGGTCGAAAAGAGCATGCCATATACTACCTAAGCAAAAAGTTTACCGACTGTGAAACAAGATATTCACTGCTCGAGAAAACTTGCTGTGCTTTGGCCTGGGCTGCTCGCCGACTAAGGCAGTATATGTTGAACCATACTACTCTGTTGATTTCTAGGATGGATCCAGTCAAATACATCTTTGAGAAGCCAGCTCTCACGGGACGTGTTGCCCGTTGGCAAATGATTTTAACAGAGTACGACATTCAGTACACGTCGCAGAAGGCCATCAAAGGTAGTATTTTGTCAGATTATCCGGCCGAACAACCGATCGACGACTATCAGCCTATGATGTTTGAATTCCCCGATGAAGACATCATGTATCTGAAGATGAAAGACTGTGAAGAGCCGCTTGTCGAGGAAGGACCGGATCCTGATGACAAGTGGACACTGATGTTCGATGGGGCTGTGAATATGAACGGTAATGGTATTGGCGCAGTGCTAATCAATCCCAAAGGTGCTCATATACCTTTTTCTGCCAGATTGACATTCGACGTCACCAACAATGAAGCTGAGTATGAGGCTTGTATCATGGGGATAGAAGAAGCCATTGATCTGAGGATCAAAACACTTGATATATTTGGAGATTCAGCTCTAGTGATCAATCAGGTCAATGGAGATTGGAATACAAACCAGCCGCATTTGATTCCGTATAGAGACTACACCAGAAGAATACTGACGTTCTTCAAGAAGGTGAAGTTGTATCACGTCCCCCGAGACGAGAATCAAATGGCTGATGCTTTGGCCACTTTATCTTCCATGATAAAGGTTCATTGGTGGAATCATGTGCCACATGTTGTTGTGAATCGACTTGAGAGGCCTGCATATGTGTTTGCAGCCGAGTCTGTTAATGCTATTGATGATAAACCGTGGTATTATGACATCAAGAACTTCCTTAAGACTCAAGAGTATCCTGAGGGTGCGTCGAAGAACGATAAGAAGACCCTGAGAAGGCTAGCTGGAAGCTTTTATCTGAATCAGGATGATGTGCTATACAAGAGGAACTTTGACATGGTTCTGCTCAGATGCGTGGATAGACACGAAGCAGACATGTTAATGCAAGAAGTGCACGAGGGTTCGTTTGGTACCCACGCTGGTGGTCATGCAATGTCGAAGAAATTGCTGAGAGCCGGATATTATTGGATGACTATGGAATCCGATTGCTTCAAATACGCTCGGAAATGCCATAAGTGTCAAATCTATGCCGACAAGGTGCATGTACCACCAAGCCCGTTGAATGTCATGAACTCGCCTTGGCCGTTCGCCATGTGGGGCATTGACATGATTGGGAGGATAGAGCCAACTGCTTCTAATGGACATCGCTTCATCTTGGTTGCGATTGATTACTTCACCAAATGGGTGGAAGCAGTTTCCTATGCCAACGTCACCAAACAAGTGGTTGCCCGGTTCATCAAGAAAGAAATCATCTGTCGATATGGAGTTCCTGAGAGAATCATCACTGACAATGGTTCAAATCTCAATAACAAGATGATGAAAGACTTGTGCAGAGATTTCAAGATTGAACATCACAATTCTTCTCCTTACAGACCGAAGATGAATGGCGCTGTAGAGGCAGCAAACAAGAATATCAAGAAGATTGTGCAGAAGATGGTCGTTACGTACAAGGATTGGCATGAGATGTTGCCTTTCGCTTTGCATGGATACCGTACCTCAGTACGTACGTCGACCGGGGCAACCCCCTACTCCCTGGTGTATGGTATGGAAGCAGTCCTACCAGTTGAAGTGGAGATCCCTTCTCTGAGGGTATTATTGGATGTCAAGCTGGACGAAGCCGAGTGGATTCGTACAAGGTTTAATGAATTAAGCCTTATCGAAGAGAGACGGTTAGCAGCTGTTTGCCATGGGCAGTTGTATCAGAGAAGGATGAAACGAGCCTTTGATCAGAAAGTGCGTCCTCGAACATTTCAAACTGGCGATCTAGTTTTGAAGAGGATCCTTCCTCCCGGTACAGATAACAGGGGCAAGTGGACTCCTAACTACGAAGGTCCATACGTTGTGAAGAAGGTCTTCTCCGGTGGAGCCTTGATGCTTACAACTATGGACGGTGAAGACTTTCCTTCCCCTGTCAACTCAGATGTAGTCAAAAAATACTTCGCATAAATTGACCCGCTGGACAAAAAGAATAAAAGAGTCCAGGCAAAAATGGGCATCCCGGCGAACCAAAAAACAGAAAGAAAAGGTTCGGGCAAAAGTTAGGGATAAAAATTAAAAAAATTGTACACCCGGTAAGTCGAAAACCCGCAAGGGCGGCTTAGGCAAAAATGGGTATCCCGGTGGATTGAAAACCCGAAAGGGCGATCCAGCCAAAAGAGGGATTAAAGCGAAGACTACAGTCTGAATTATCTGTACTTCGTCATGCTTCGCCAGCTACCATCTCGACAGATGTGATCGGTCCAGTCATTCTTCTCAGAAAGCAAGGAATTGGGAGGAAACTGATGATCTATGAGTTATAACAGAGTTGGGAAACAGTGGATGCCGTGGTCACATTGCCATTAGGATAGTTTATTTTTTCCTTTTGTGCGCAATTACCTCTTTCTAGGAATTGCTTCCCAATGTACTTGCCTTTTCAGGCACACTTCCAATCAATAAAAGTCGTTATTCAGATAAATTGCTCTCTTGTTTTTACTTTTACTGTTTTGTTTGCAAAAACGTCCGATTTTTGATAAACATTGCATATAAAAACATGAAGGCTAAACAATGACGTGCAGAAAGGTTAAAATATTTGAAAATCATTTTGAATGTTGAGGACACTTGAGCGTATCTTGTCCATGTACCCCCTGGGGCATCTGTTGTTCCGATTTGCAGGTCGTCGCTTGTGAATATTTTCCCCAGCAAGTTGTCACCTGTGAGCATTCTCCAGCAGTGCTTTCCCCAGACAGAATCATTATCCTGGTCTATGGATTGTTCAAACCTTCCACAGCGAAGTAGTCATCTCTCCAACAGAGTTTATCCCACCAGAGGATTGGATGAGTTATCGTGGCAGATCGATATCCGCATCCCCGGCTGAGTTGATTTCTACTTGTGAATATTGCAGGTCGTCCCCGGCGGAGTAGCAGTTATTCCCCAGGCAGTCTATTTTATATGAGGTTTGCATGAAGCCTCATCCCCAAAGAGTCGCCTGGTTTAGCTTTCCCAGCGGATTTTTTATTTCCCCAAGCGGAATTTTTCATGGATTAATTGGGCTATCCCCGGCAGGTTTCCCTTTGCTTTCCCCTAGCAGAGTTGATGCATTTCTCTCCAACAAAGTTGCTTCATTACTCCCCAGCGAGTTGCCTTGTCCTCCCCTAGTGGATTTGTATTGACGGCTCCCCAGCAGTCGTGTTGCTTCCCCCAGTGGATTTATCTTGAAGATTCCTCAGCACAGTCGTCCTGTGTATCTCTCCCCGCAGAGTTCTTATCGTATTGCATTGCATATAGTAATCATTGCATCCTCAAAATTGCGTAGCATTTCCATCCCATATGGAGCATTACGCCATAGAAAAATTCAAACATATGCATTCATGTGTTCGATACCACAGCAGACCGCATCCCCGGCAGAAGCGGATCATTTTGTTCAAAATCAGCACCAGTCTGCTACAGTTGCTTCGACAGCATTCAGAATCGATTATCCCCACAGAGGTATTTCATCACCCGATGGTGACAGAGGTTTATTTCCTCACCCGATGGTGACAGAGGTTTATTTCCTCACCCGATGGTGACAGAGGTTTATTTCCTCACCCGATGGTGACAGAGGTTTATTTCCTCACCCAATGGTTACAGAAAGCTTGTTTCTCCCCCAGTGAGATTCCCAGCAAGTGATCAGCCTTGTTTCAACACATCAGATTTGATTCTTGTGATACCAGTAAGTGTCATGTCAACACCCGCGTGTGTCTTCTTTGTTTTGGTGTCGGTAAACGCCATTCTTGTGATGTCAGTAAACATCGAGTCTCACCCAGTCATCGGTAAATGTCTGGTCATTTTTTGGTGTCGGTAAACACCATTGCTTCGGTGTCGGTAAACATCGAGTCTTCCTTTCAGTCATCGGTAAATGTCTGATAATCCCCAACAGAAATCCCCAGTAGAGTCATCGGTAAATGTCCTATCTGGTTTTCAGTTGCAAATTTTTGTTTGTCTCTTACCATAAATGTCCCATCCCAGTCATCGGTAAATGTCTGGTCATTCTTTTTGATGTCGATAAACATCATCTTTCGATGTCGGTAAACATCGTGTCTCACCCCAGTCATCGGTAAATGTCTGGTTATTCTTTATTCTCCTGTTAATAAATTCAAAATCCCCAGAAGTCGTCGGTAAACGTCTTGTCTGGTATCACCACAAAGATTTTGTTCCTCCCCAAGCGGAGATGCCATCGGTAAATGGCCCAGTTTTCTTCGATATCGGTAAATATCGAATTCCCAGTTGCAGCAACCATCGGTAAATGGTTTTGCTGAAGTTGATATCGGTAAATATCAAGTTTTTAACCATCGGTAAATGGTTCTGTTTTTCAGAAGTGGTTTCCCCAGCAGCCATCGGTAAATGGTCTGGCTGAAGTTGATATCGGTAAATATCAAGGTCCCAGTTTTAACCATCGGTAAATGGTTTTGGTTTTTCAGAAGTTTGTTTTCCCCAGCCGCCATCGGTAAATGGTTGTGCTGAAGTTGATATCGGTAAATATCAAGTCTCCAGTGTCCAACCATCGGTAAATGGTTTTGCTTTTCTGAAGTTGTCAATTGCAGACGTCATCAGTAAATGACGTGGTTCCTTTTGTGTCATATCCAGTCTGTGCAAATTCTACGGTTCTTCGGTATTCAATCCCTGTTTACCCTGAAAGTCTGACAGCCGTTGCTATCATCCGTTCGGGTTCCCAGCTGATTGAATAGGGGCAGCTGTAGCACCTCAAATTTGCACCTATCATTGTACATCTCATTTCATATTAGGTCATAGCATAGCATAATCCATTGCATAGCATTTGCATTGTTCCTCAGTTGCCTCAAGTGCAAGCAAGCAAGGATTAGGTCAAACTGATCAGGAGATCAGTCTACTAATCAAGCAAAGTTGTTTCTCAAGGAGCAAAAGTCCTAGGGTTTGCCCTACAAGCTCACATACCTTGGGGGTCTTTTTGAAGTGTTCAAGTCAAGGGTGGAAGGCTCAGAGGTCAGCAGTCAATGCACAGGCAGGCACAAAACCCTAGACAGTCAACAGTCAATCAAAGCAGTGGATGGTGGCCATTCTTGAGGAATTTGGGCACCATAGTCAATATTCAAGAGTTCATTTGTCTTGAGACATCATTTTAAGTCAAAATCTCAAGGAATTAGGGTTTGGAATTCATCAGAAGTGCACAGTCAAGTCCAAAACCCTAGAAAGTCAAAGTTGGTCAACTGTGGTTGATTCTATGGATTTGATGGATGGAAATGGTTTGAAGGAGCTTATTCATGTCCTAGTAGGTCTCATGTATCATGGCAAACAATATCATTGAAGAATTTGAAGCCAATCAGAAAATTTCCAAAAATAGAAACTGGACCTGTAATTGGAATTTGCCAAAACTAGAAACTTCTTGATCCTCAACTTACATCATGATACAAGCTTCAAATGAATTTTTGCCCAACATGAAAGTTGAAGGTCTTGTTCTCCCATTTTCAAAAAGTCCAAGAACTCTCAAATCCCATGTATGGTTGTCAAGATATGATCCAATCATTTTCATCAATTTGTGAACTTCAACTGAGCATATCTCCCAAACCATAAGGCCAAATTTGGTGGGGTTTTTTCCTACAAACCACATTTTTCATCCTCTTTCCAAAAATATAAACTTCATGACCTAAAACCTTGCCAATCAAAATGGCATTTTTGGACCTATTCCTTTAAAATTCAAAGTTTGACCCAAGGTTGACTTTTTGCTTCTTTGACTTTTTCTTGACTTGGCCAATTGGGAAATGTTTTAAACCATATTTGTGACTTGTCTCAAGCTTAAAAGCATGTCCATAACACCATTACACTCCATTGTTGAATCAAAATGCAAGTTGGCAAAATGTTGCAAATGGAAGTACATTAAGCAAAGCAAAGTACAGCATTCTGCAGCAACAGCAAAATAGCATTTGGCAAAGCATTTACAGCCTGTTGAAGGCCCATTCGACCAGACTTCATACCCCCCACTTCATTTGTACAAAATTGGAAACTTTGCAAATTGGCTTCATGTAAACAAAGCAAGGTACAGCCTTTGAGGTACAGCACAAAACAGCAATTGGAACAGTCTGTTGGCAGCCTGTCCAGGCCCAAATCGTACAACCATCACACCTCCACTTCACTTGTACACAATTAGCAACTTTGCAAATGGGAGCATTACCACTAAACCAGCTTACCAATTAATTAGAGGACCTTAAACAGAGGATATAAAGATTCATTTCTGCACAAATGAGCCCTAATTTTACACAGCCTACCAAGCAGAACACACTCTCACTCTCTTCTTGCAAATTGGCATTTGGAAAATTCTGAGAAGACCACCAAAAGACACGAGCAACCTTTGCTTCCTCCATCATCCAAGTATTGTTTGGGAGTGCTTTTGAGCATCATTTGTCAACTGGAGCACCTCCTTTTGTACTGCATCATCAACTTGCTCCATCATTGGTATTTTTTCGAATTCCTTATTATCCAAAGCCATGCCATGTTCCGTGTACATCTTGTTTAGTAGGTTGGTTTAAGCTTTGAATGAACTAAAATGGTCGAGTATGCTGTCTGAAATCTGGATTTACATTTTGGTGAACAAATGCATTTTCCATTGGTTTAGCTTGGTTGTGATAATTTGTTGAAAATTGATGCCATGATTGTGATACTGAAGGTTTGTTGATGCTATTCATACGTTTGATTTTTGATTTTGGGATTTTTGTTCTTGGTCGAATGCATGATGGTAGTTGCTTGTTGCTGTCTTGAAACCCTACCCTGCCCAGTACATGAGCTCATGATTATGTGTATTTGGCTGTTAATTGATGTACATGTTAATGGTGCTTCATAGGTCAGGATTATTGAGGATTCTGTTTATGTTTTGTTTGTTCACAATTGTTGGTTGATGTTACTGTTAAAACCTTGCTGTTATAAACCCTAGAGCTTGCCAAAATTTCTGCATAAATGTGTATGTTTGATTGTCGTTGGGATGTGCATGAACATTGTTGTTGCACTGCTGTTCACCATGTTGGAGTTTTGATTGCATGAAGGTTACTACACCATGTGTCATTTTTCTGCATGAGGCTATTGAATTCCTTGATTAATGATGAATGTTTGGAGATACCATGAAGTGCCCCTGCTGTTATTATGTGTATCTGCATAATCATGTTGTTGCTGCTATGCTGCTGACCATGCTATAGGTTGATGTTGAGCTTCGATGAAAATGTTCATGCCTGCTGTTTCTTAAATCCATTAGATCTGCCTAGAATATCTCCTTGAACTGTGTCTGCTTTTCTGTTTAATGCCATTTGGAGATGATGTTTAGTTGCCAGGCAAATTGGGCCTCTTGGTTGAGATTGATTTTCTCATGATGTTGGTCATATAAACAAACCTGTACCAGTGCCATGTTATTATGTGTTTTTGTTCGAATTTTGTTTGATGTTGATGAACCTTGGAGTGGAATTGATGTATGTTGCTGTTGTTTGATTGCTGTATGGACATTACATGATTGCCCTGCCTTTTGTTAAAACTCTTGCTGCATGAACATTGGCTGTTGTGTTTGCTCATGTTGCATGAAGATACCATGAATACATGCTGCCATTGCCAAACCCTAGTTACATGAACCTTGTTGTGTACCATGCTAAGTGATCTTGTGTTGGTAATACCATGGTGAATACCATGCTGTTTGTTTGCTTTTGTTCATGATGATAACATGTGGATGATGAATGCTGCTGTTGATTAAACCAAACACTTTGTCCATAATTATGCTATGCTGTTGTAATTGTTGGCCAAGCTCCTGTGTTGTTGAGTGTTTGCAATGCCAATGTCCTGCTGTTTGAGTGCTTTTGTTGGATTCCACTTTTGGTCGATTGCATGATGAATGCTGTTGCTGCTTAAAACCTGTCCTGAATTTTTTTCATGCTCATGTTTATTAGTAGCTGGATAATGTTGCATGAACCAAATACTATGCTGCTGTTGTGCTGGTCGAATTTCGTATTTGATGTTGGAAATACCATGAACATGTTGCCAATGCCCTGCTGTTTTGCAACTTCAACATTGCCCATGAAAATCCATTCGAATATGTTGTATGCTGTTACTTGTTTTGCTTGGTTTGATGATATTAATGAACCAAGTTTCAAGACCATGTTGCTAAACCATGCCGTGACAAACCCTGTTATTCTTTTTAGAAAATCCAGCTCATGTATGTTTTGGTTGCTGTTTGATTATTGTGTGAGCATCATGAGTGTGTTATCATGTAGTTACCATGCTGTTGTCTGATTTTGATTTGTTAATGAACATGAAGATAATGCCATGCTGTTACTGTGCTATTGAAATGTCAGTTGATTGATTACATGATGATGATGGTTGTATGCTGTTTTTTTTAAAACCATAGAACAGAACCCTTCCCAGAATTTCCCATGAGTGCTTGTTCTAATGTGGGTTGACATTGCATGATGATGATGTTTCGTGCCATGATTCACTTTGATGCTGTTTGTCGATTGTTGTCCATGAATATGAGTCCATTTGCCTTGGCCATGCTGTTAGAAACCTTAGGGTTTTTTCTTAAAACCCAGAGTTTGAGTTGATTGGCTCGGTCACTATTCCATTGGCTGAGAGCCAATCAGATTATTTCATTGCCATGCATCAAAACGCTGTAGTTTTGTTTAATGAACCCAGAATTACTAGTTTGCCACTGCGTTGACTTATGTTGACCCCATTTGCCATGCCTTGTGTTCATATTTCATCCATAATTTCATCCAATTTCCACAATTTATTTCTCATTCAATTTTCATCAAAAAATCTTGAAATTTTTTCCACATGTTCATGAATGTGTTCTTTATTTAATCATGATTTTTAATTAATTTTCCATGGTCTGGATTTTAAATGACAAATATTTTCTTGACATGTATGCCAAAATGACACCCTTTGCCATTTCAATTGTGAAATTGTCATGTTATATCCATTGCCTTTGAAATTTTTTGTGATGAAACTAGACACTTTGACCTTTGTCTCCATATAGACTTTGTGCATTTATCATTTGTGGATTGGGAGTTATGATTTTTTGAAGTCATGTGTTACAATTGTTGCTATACCATGAACATGCATCTTCACAAATTTTGTTCACATGCTTCCCTACATCCAAATGACCCCATTTTTTGCATGAATGATCCCTTGTATGTCTATTTGATGTATGAATTTTCTTGGAATTTATTGTGCAATTTTCCATTTGATTGTGATTTTTCTTCCCTGCCTAGTCCATGGTTGACTTTTTGTGCTACATGTTGCCAAATCTTTTGGGAAATTCTCATAACATATTGTATGATCATGAAACTTCATATGTGATAACTAGACATCTCAAGCTTTGCATTGGTGTTAATCTTATTCATTTCTCTTCTGTTTTCAAATTGATATGATTTTTTGAAGTTGACCCATGCTTGTTGACTTTCACCATGCTTACTTGAATTTGGTTTGACTTCATGATTTTAATTGCCTGCCTTCCTCTCATCCAAATGCTTTGAAATTTTACATGTATACCATGTTAGATGTTAGGATTGAGTGTGATTTATTTCATGATTTTTGAGATTGCTTAGGTTGACTTTTGATGCAAGTCATTCTGTTGACTTTTGTATGCTATCCTTTGCCTTGTTTTGATTTCAAATATTCATGAATTGATCATGATGCATGATTTGAATGTGGGCCCAATTGTGTTTGCTTTCTAATTGGTTGACTTTGACTTTGAGTTGACTTTTCCTTGCTTGCCTTGACTTTTTCTTTCATGTTTGACCCTAGGCTAGTCCTAGTGGTCCTTTGGACTTATGTTGAGTTCATCTGTTTCAGGTTGAGCACAATGCTTCAAAGATCACTCAAACTTGTTTGAATTTGATTTGTTTATCCCATGCTAACCTTTGTTTTGCAGATGGTTTGACTCATAACTTGAGTCTTATGCTTTGCTCAGTTGATCCCCTGTGTTGACTGTTTGCCATTTCTTTTGATTTAAACTTTTGACTTGTTTACTAATAAGTTTGACTTTTTCAGGTACTTTAGTTGCCTAAGTTCTTTGAACTTGCTTGCTTGCTTTGCTATTTAGCATTTGCTTTGAGGTATACATACTTCTTCTTCATGTAGTCTGGAGACCCGGTCTGTTATTTGACCGGGCAAACTGTCTGAAGTCCTCCTTAAGAGGCAATGCCTGTGTGTGTTTAAATTTGTCCCAAGCAGGAAAAGTCCTTCAAGTAAGGCAATTGGTGGAAGGTAGGGATAAGCAATCTATCCCCCACTATTCAGTGTGTCCTCTCTCTGCTCCCATTACATGGTTGAAGCATCGAGATAAAAACCCAAGATCTATCGAGTCAATAATGGGGAAAGAGTTCCATCTTTCTGAACTCCCCCACTCTCTATTATTTGATGCTCTCCCTGATTAGGGATAGAAGCAATGAGGCACACCCCTCATCTCCTTTCATCTGCTTCACCTTAGCCTCTCAATGGCAAGGTTAAGAGCACACTTACCCTATTCCAGTTGGCCCTAGTGCCTAACCTTTGATGTTTGAGCCCCCTTGTTGGTGTGTTTATTTTATGCTATATGTGTTTGTGATTGCTTTGTTTGCCTCTTTAGGCTTTAGTCTGTGCTTGCCCTTGTGCAATAGGTTTGTGCTTGACTTGCTTCCTGTGCAAGTCAAGTCTGTGTGGCTTAACCCTTGTGTGAGTCACACTTAGAGCTGTTCGGCCGAACTACGGCAACTCTGATTCTCATGTTCAGGTGAGATACGTAGGCACGAGACGCGATGTCTTGCCGAGTTTTGACTAACCACTAACTCTTTTCTCTCACCCCTGTGTGATTGAGAATTCTTTTCTCTCGCCCTCGTTGCGATTGAGACCTCCCCTGTCTCTTGCCCTAGTTGCAATCGAGACCCTTGCTTCCTGTGCAAGCCTTGTCTAGGATAGGTTGGCCCTTGTGCCATTTAGCTAGAAACCTTAACTTAGGGTTGACTTTTGCATGACAACATCTAGGCTCGAGTCGTAGTCTCCCTAGAGTTGTGTCTCCCTCTGTTATCTGGTTAGGCTAGATCCTTGTCCCTGCGTAGGGGAACTACATCGCCCTGATCTTCACACCAGATGAAGTATGTAGGCAGGAGATTGAGCTGATCTCTCCGGGCGCCCTTTTTCTTTTTGTGTGTGTTGTCTGACCTTTGCTAGGCTCGAGTCCCTGACTCCTTAGCATTTGCTGTCTGTCTGTTTGTTTGTGTTTGACAGTTGTAGGCTGAGTCCCCGACTCCCTATCTATCTGTTGTGTTGTTTAGGTTCGGATGTCAATGTAAGTCCAGTGATTGGCATTTGGGCTCCACGTTTGCCTCTTTGCGTGTGTTTAGGTTCGGATGCTGACATAAGTCCAGTGATTGGCAGTCGGGCTCCACGTTTGCCTGTGTTTTGTCTTGTTTGCGTGCGTGTCAGCCGAGCTACGAATGCTCTGATTCTTCTCTCGTCCGAGAAGATACGTATGCATAGGATGCGACATCCTAGCGAGCACGTGTCGTTTCCCCAGTCCGAACTACTTCGACTCTGATGTCTATGCTTGATAGACTAAGTAGGCCCAGGATGCGATATCCTGCCGAGTCAGTTTCAGTCAGTCTCTTTCTATTCTTTCAGCCAGTTGTGTGTGTGAGTTTTGAGCAGTGTTTAGCAACCATTTTCCTTCCTTTTGTGCGTGGATCCCGTAGAGTACTACGGATGCGTAGGGTGCCTAACACCTTCCCTTCGCATAACCGACTCCCAAACCCATCCTCTTTGGTCGCGAGACCATGTCTTTTCTTAGGTTTACTTCGAGCGTTTCCTTTCCCTCTTTTGGGATAAATAACGCACGGTGGCGGCTCTGTTGTTTCTTTCTTTTCCCGCCGGTTTTTCGCGCGATGCGACACTTTGGAATAAGCAATCACATAGGCATAAACTCAAGCAATCAACAATCAAGTGAACCCTTTGGAAAGCTCCTCAAGGTATCTTGGGTTCCTCTCTCTTAGAAGCTCATGGTGATGGTTCCTCAATTTGGCTCAATGTTGGAATCCCTAGCACAAGAACACACACATTAAAAGATTCTAGCAAAAACAAACAAGGAATGAACAAGAAGAGTTTAGAAGTTGGTCCTTTCAAGGTCATCTTTCAACATTAAGCATTCTAAAGGTCTAATGCCTAGTTGCTCTTTGACTCCAAATTTGCATAGGGAGAGTCCTAAAGTTAAAGTCCATTTGTCCATTTCTTTGCATTTGGTCCACAACTATCAAAACAAAACACAAGCACAATAGTATATACACAATTATGTGCTCAAGTGAGCAAAAGGCAAATTGCATTAACATAAACATGTGCCCAAATGAGCAAATAAAAAAGCAAATGGATAACATGTACAAGAATAGTAAATTGCATAAATGTAAAGTGCAAAAAGTAAATGTTAATGGTTAATAGTTAGTATGCCATAAGGCAAATTTAGCGCTATGTTAAGCAATCGTAATTGGACTTATGAAGAAGTCACAACTATCTGAGGCCGGTCAATAATAATGTAGGCAACAACACAAGTTAGAAGTCTTGATTAGTGAACCAAGTTCCAACAACTTGCCATGCCAAAAGAAAAAAGAGAATTGATCTTGTATTGGTTTAAGTCCTTTGCATGGTTTAGGAAAACAACCTATCCTTAATGCAAAGCCATTCACTTGATCAATTGATCAAGATGAATTAGATTTGAATCAAGGAAGATTAAGTCTCCCTAATCAATGCTAACTTATCAACCTTCAACTCATTGATCAAAAAGAAAAAAGAAGAAGAAGAAGGAGATGAACAATGGAAAAGGAAATGGAAAGAATAAAGTGCATTAGATGAAAAAGAATGTACCAATCAACAAGTGTTGACCAATGACATTGAGGATCATGGTCAAACAATCAAAAACAGAAGTGAGATGAAGATTGGAGGTCAAGAAATGAACAAAATATTTTTTAGCATTTTTAATATTCAAAATAAACTTGAATTAAAATATTAAAGAAAGGTCAAACTTCAAAATCACTTCAAATTAGCTTTTAAAAGTCCATGTGATTTATCCTAAGTTCAACAAGGTCAAACAAAGTTTGACAAAAAATTTCAGCATTTTTAAAAGTCAGAAACTATTTTTAATCAATTAAAAATGAATAAAAATAACCTAATTGAACTAAAATCTCAAATAAATCTCAAATAAATTAATAAATTGATGAGAATATTTTTCATAGATCCATCATCATTCAAATAGGTTAGGAAAATATTTTTGTATTTTTTGAATATTAAAAATAACCAGAAAAGAGAAATTTTATAAAAAATATCAAATGACAAGATAAAAAATATTAAAAATCATTTTTAGAAACTAGAATTTAAATGGAGAAAAATGCAATTGGTCCCATATTTTTTGGAATTAAAATGAAGAAGTTATGAATTTTTGAAAATAAAGGAAATAAAATAAATAAAAACAGAAATTAGAAAATAGCAAAAATCAGGGAGCGTTGGATGGAATTCATTAATTGATGTGGAAACATCTAATGGTCCAGAAGCGCGCGCTCATGGTGAGTCCAAGTCAATGAGAAACATCCAGCATTATTGAAAGTCATAACATCCAAAGGCTGGGATTAAATCTGGAAATGAGATCCAATGGTCCAGAGCTCATCCACGTGGGGACGGTGGTGGA
This sequence comes from Lathyrus oleraceus, assembly GCF_024323335.1. NCBI lineage: Eukaryota > Viridiplantae > Streptophyta > Magnoliopsida > Fabales > Fabaceae > Lathyrus > Lathyrus oleraceus. The sequence goes on from NC_066579.1 coordinate 356,594,845, forward strand.
AACCACCGTTTTCTCCGGCGAGACTCACCGCTCCGGCCAAGATTTGCAGGTTTTCAAAACTTAATTAAAATGCACGATCCTTATACCAAATTGAAGCTGGGGTGATGTACATCACCCCTGTGACCTTGAATTGTACTCAAACTTTCTATGGAGTAAGAAATCTGAGCTGGAAGATTCAGGTACATAAATTGCAGTTCATCAAAACACAAAATCAAAGCCACCACTGGCTTGCCTCTCAAGTGAGGACTTCAGAAAACACATTGGTCAGGCAAATAGATCAAGGAACAAAGAGATTCGAAGCAAAAACCAGTTGGACCATACCTTTTGATTGTGAAGATTTGAGCTCCTTTCCTTGCTTCCTTTTGCAAAACAGAAGTTCAATGGATCATATGAGGAAGGTCTAGGAACTTTAGATCTAAAGATTCAACCAAATTCAGTTGAATTTTAGATCTGAATTTTTGAAGAAATGTGAACTAGTTCCTTTAGGTATGGCTAGGGATTCAATTGTGCAACATATCAGGCGCCTTCAGGTTGAGATTTGATGGAGGTATGCACCTCTATTTATAGCTGGAATTGGCTGAGCAAGTGAGTTTCCTCGTGTGCATGGCAAGTGGATTTTCCTTGCATGGGCTTGCATGATCATGTAGAAGGCCCAAACTCAATTGCTTTTGCATGCTGATGACCAAACAACTTGAAATGGACGTGTAGTTGGCAATGCATAAGCTTGTGCAATGAGTTTCAACATGTTATGCATAATTGAGCCTAAAACTTCACCTCTTCGAAAATGCCACTTGAAAAATTGAGACATAGACATGTGGGTAATGGTTGGAAAGGTCTTGACATAAGGAACAAATGTTATGTTGGACCAAAACTCATTTGGAGTGTGGAAATTTATGAAAACAGACCATGAAGTTCATAGTGCAAAACATGCCTTTGAGAATTTTGCCAAATTGGTCCAACTTCAAGCCCCTCTATTTTGATGATGCAAGCCCCAAATGAAAAACTTCCAACACCAAAGTTGTAGGTCTTTTCAAGGCAATCAAAATGGACTTAAATTTTGAATCATTTGGATTTTTGATGGAGGAGTTATGGGCACTTGAAGTTGGACTTTTTTGCCTTTCAATGCATTTGGTCCAAAGTGACCTATAATGTTTTGCATTATCACATGTATTTCTTTTGAGATTTTGAAATTTTGTTCAACATAACATTTGAAGCAGACATCTTGATCTTTCCAATTAATTTTACCCCACCTCAAAATCATAAAAAATGAATGAGTTATGTTCTTGGGAATTTGACCCAAAATTAGGGTTTCAGTCAAAATGACCTATAATGTCTTGGAATAGGAGATGACCTTCCAAGCTTCAAATAATTTTTTGATGAACATGAAAGTTGTTCATATTGTCCTTAAGAACATATTTTAGTTTGGGATCATCTCCATTTGACCAACACATAAGAAGTTAGGTCTCGGTGCATTTCAAAATAGTCAGATGAATTTACTGATCAACTTCTCAAGTCTACAACTCATATCTTGATGAATTGATGATTGAGGATACTCAAATAAGTTAAAATATGCATGAAATGATGAATTAAAGAACTTCCCTTGATTGTATTTGATCATGGGCTGAGATTGCTTCATGGGCAAGGCACACTTGATACACAGATGAATTAGGGTTTCCTTGGGAGACAAACCTCAAACCATTTGACTTGCTTTGATCAAAAGGATGAATTGAGATACTTCGGAGGCATATTTGATGGATGAGAGATTTGGGAACCATTACCATGCTCGTTTTCATCTTCTCTTGACCATATCTTTGCACAAAGGATCTCCTTGAAGCTCTTGACCTTGTGATTGCTCAAGCTACAAATAAAAGATGTTAGTGACATATTTTTGTGCTTTTGGTTAGTGAATAAAGATGAGAAGAGCAATAATATACAATTCAAGCATACTTGGTGATCTTAAACCACTCACAAGAGGTCCCACCCAAAGGCAAAGGGAACCAAGATGCTTGTGATCCTTGAGGCTTTGCAAATGCAATGTTATGATGCCATGAGGGATCTTAGGGACAAAATTGGGGTCTTACAGATGCCCCTATTTAAGGTCATTCTAGCCGGAGAAGTGAAGGTTAAAATCTTCATCTCGATGAGGTAGAATGGGCTTAAATAATAACAGAGAGACGAATTTTGGTCCCTAAGAGACCTCATGATGCAAATGTATGTATGCAAAAGGTAATACTCTGTGGAGATATGTGTCCAAAAAGGAAATGATCAGGAGGAATTGACAATCCATCTGAGTAGTACACTTGACGGGACAGAGACTCTGGGGACTATTATGGGGATAAGAAAAGGAATAAAATGCGTGAGCAGGTCACGACTTGAAGCTTGGGGAGCAGAATTCCAAAAGGAGTAAATCCATGGAAAGACCTGAGCTGACTCGAAGATGCATGTATTAGAGAATATGCCAATACAACAAAAATTGTCCATAATGGATACTTCGGATGAAGATCCGGACTCAGGCTGGGAGAATCCACTAAGGGACTTCGTTGGGGGAAACCCAAACAAAACTCCTCTGGGGAAACAACAAGATGAGGTATTACCGGTTACTGGGTAATAAGCTCAAAGAGACATATGATCTGAACACCGGTATAAGGGTGAGAGGTACAACATGCTCGGGAAGAATGAATATCTAAGACTGGTATAAGGGTGAGAGATATCAAACATCCGAAATCATCTGAGGAAGACCTAAAAAGGCATACCTCAACTCAGGAAAATCTGACTCCGCAAGGAGACAAAAGGTCATAATAGGGAGCAGAAAGGAAGGAACACCAGGGATACCGGTTACTGGGCATATAATAGGTGACCAACCAAAGCGTGAATTGGGGAATATTCCCAAGACACTCATCATCCAAAAGAGGGTTAAAAGCAAAACTCGATTATAGGGTGGACATTCGATTCCAATAAAAGGGATACGAATCTTACTCGGCTGGGGAAGAACGAAAGGCTTCGACCAAAGAGTGCATGAGATATATTATCTATTACCGTCAGAACGTAGATAACATACTCGCATGGAAGATTATCCACAACCGGTTACTGGGTTAATAAAGGATAAATCGACCGAACAGAGAGGGCATCGGGATACCAAATACTAGGTATAAAATGATGACCAATCAAGGGGGAAGAAACAATCGTTACCAACAAAAGGGTAAATGAAAGATGACTTGCCGGGGGATAAATTGCTTTATCAGAGCAATTATCCAAGAGGTATATCACCGGGGGTGAAGGACTTATCAATACCGAATATTGGATAATGATAACCGTCAAGGAAGGGATTACATCTACCGGATACTGGGCAGAAAACCACGGAGAAGTAACCGTCATCGATTAGGATGAACAAAGGTTAACTCTGCAAGGGGATGAAAATAGGATTTACAACTATCGGTATAGGGGTAGAAGACCACAGACTCCACTGGGGAAAAGATGAATAATTACTGGTTACTGAGCAACTATTCATCTATACTACAGGAGAGTGCAGGGAACAGACGCAAGAAGCCAATATATGATCAAACTAGAGAGGCACGCTGAATCAGGACTTGTCCCTATGAGGATATAGCTCAATGGGGAATTCCATCCCAATATATGTGTTGGGAGGCAACAGAAACAACCATTATCCACGAGGATATAACTCGGTGGGGAATATGGAAGAAAAGATAAACACTTTCTGCTTAAGGGGCTGACTCTATATGGGGAGATCAGACACCGACATCTGCTTGGGGAAATGTATTACCAACTAGCAGGGGATAACAAACAAAGATATATGGAAAAGAATGCAATCATGAATATCTGAATGTTTGAAAATTATATGCACTCATGCGTGGTTTATGTATGATGAATGCTGACAAACAGACATTTCTAACACAAACATGGTCCAAAGGATAAGTACACAAACATCCGGTACTACATCTCGAGAGAGAAAGCTAGGACCACAGAGATCTCTGCAGAGGAATGAGCATCCATCATTCCAACTGGGGCAAAGTCGTTACACAGATGAATCCCACCGTAGAAGCAACTCTACCGGGAGGTTATCAAAGAGGAGGATGGATCTCCAGGGGGGAACAACCACCAACATCAGAAATTTTCAAGGGTCATCAAATACTGTCCCAAATAATGAGATCACATCTGCTGAGGAGGAACGAATGCTGCCCTGCTGAAGGAAAGAGGGATGAATAATCTTACCCAACACTCTGCTTGAGAGAAAGAACCATAAAAGGTTTCGGAGGAAGAGGACACAAGCATGCCAGGAACATGAACAAATGTTTTACCCTGTCGAGAATCTTACCATCCTTGGGAGAGCACTGAAGACATCCACAGTATCCCTTTGTCATTGTGAATATTCACCTTGTTTAAAAACAAATTATGAACGATTTGATTAAAACAATGATATTTTTTTTCAATTAAAACATGTAAAACATTTGTTGAAATAGAAACAAATAAGAATGCAAATAATTGGTTAAAGGCTCAAATTTATTTGATGGAATGGTAGTTTGCAGATGGCAAGACTCCATAGATCTTTACAAATTTGAAATTGGTGATATATATTAGAAAAGGGCTACATTGAACATAATGACCATTTCTCCACCTATTCTGAATTCGATGTATTTGAAGCTTTGGTTGATGATGAATGAGCAAGAATTTCTGACGGACGGCGGTTGTAGAACAAAGTCTTGCCAGGATGCAGTTACTTGCCAAATCCCTATTATTTTGCCTAGATTGCCCCAGGGTGAGGTACTCAATCTAGCGGGATATATACATTCATTTTTTATGTCTCTAACTTTTGCATGGATCGCCCTTTCAGGTTTTCAATCCACCGAGACACTCAGTTTTGCCTAAGTCGCCCTTTCGGGTTTTCAACTTAGCGAGCTATTCTGTTTTTATTTGTAGGCGAAGTATTTCTTGACTGCATCTGAATTCACAAGACGAGTGAAATCCTCCCCATCCATAGTTGTGAGTATCAATGCACCGCCTGAAAAGGCTCTCTTAACAACATATGGACCTTCATAGTTTGGAGTCCACTTGCCCCTGGAATCGGGCGCGAAAGACAAGACTTTCTTGAGCACAAGGTCGCCTTCTCGGAACACACGAAGCTTGACCTTCTTATCAAAGGCTTTCTTCATCCTTTGCTGATATAACTGTCTGTGGCACATGGAAGTCAATCTCTTTTCTTCAATCAAATTCAACTGGTCATAATGACTCTGAACCCATTCAGCATCAGTCAACTTGGCTTCCATCAAGACTCTCATTGATGGGAGCTCCACCTCTACTGGGAGCACAACCTCCATGCCATAAACGAGAGAGAAATGGGTTGCCCCTGTTGAAGTGCGGACAGATGTACGATATCCATGTAAAGCAAATGGCAGCATCTCATGCCAATCTTTATACGTGACAACCATCTTCTGGATAATTTTCTTGATATTCTTATTAGCAGCTTCAACAGCCCCATTCATCTTGGGTCTGTAAGGAGAGGAATTATGATGTGCAATCTTGAACTCACTACACAGCTCTTTCATCATTTTGTTGTTCAAGTTAGGTCCATTATCAATAATGATCTTATCTGGCACACCATATCGGCAGATGAGTTGATTCTTGATAAACTTCACAACCACCTGCCAGGTCACATTTGCGTATGATGCCGCTTCAACCCACTTAGTGAAGTAATCAATTGCTACGAGAATAAATCTTTATCCATTGGACGCTTTCGGCTATATCATGCCAATCATGTCGATTCCCGACATAGAGAAAGGCCATGGTGATGAAATCACATTCAAAAGTGTCGGAGGAATATGAATCTTATCCGCATAAATCTAACACTTATGGCATTTCTTCACATATTTGCAGCAGTCAGACTCCATTGTCAACCAATAGTAGCCTGCTCTCAACATCTTTCTAGCCATGGCATATCCATTGGAATGAGTACCAAATGAACCCTCATGGACCTCTGTCATCAACAGGTCTGCTTCGTGTCTATCCACGCATCTGAGCAACACCATGTCAAAATTTCTCTTATAAAGCACATCACCGTTGAGGCAGAAACTTCCGGATAATCTCCTCAGAGTCTTCTTGTCTTTCACAGATGCCCCAGGCGAGTAAATCTGGCTCTGAAGGAAACACTTGATGTCATAGTACCATGGCTTATCATCTTTTACTTCTTCTACTGCAAATAAATGAGTTGGTCTGTCCAAGCACATCACAGTGATATTGGGAACTTCATTCCAAAGTCTTACCACAATCATTGAAGCAAGTGTAGCAAGAGCATCTTACATCCGATTCTCATCTCGAGGAATATGATGGAAGTCAACCTCAGTAAAGAATGTTGAAATCCTCCTCGCATAATCCCTATATGGAATGAGGCCAGGCTGGTTCGTTTCCCATTCACCCTTAATCTGATTAACAACGAGGGCCGAATCACCATAAACATCGAGGTGTTTAATCCTAAGATCAATGCACTACTCCAATCCCATAATACAAGCTTCATGCTCAGCCATATTATTCGTGCATTTGAAAGTTAGCCTTGTTGTAAAAGGAAAATGTGTGCCCTGAGGAGTAATAATCACTTCCCCAATACCATTTCCATATTGATTTACAGCGCCATCAAATACCATACTCCATCTGGAACCAGGCTCTGGCCCTTCATCGAGCGTAGGCTCATCACGATCTTTCATTTTCAAATACAGAATCTCCTCATCTGGGAAGTCATACTGAACGGACTGATAATCCTCAATCGGCTGATGTGCCAGGTGGTCTGCCAAGATACTACCCTTAATAGCCTTCTGAGCTCGATACTCAATATCATACTCAGATAACAACATCTGCCAACGGGCAATCCTCCCAGTTAAAGCAGGCTTCTCGAAGATATACTTGATTGGATCCATTCTGGATATCAACCAAGTCGTATGATTTAACATATACTGACGTAAGCGCTTAGCAGTCCAAGCCAAAGCACAACATGATTTCTCAAGCATTGAGTATCGGGACTTGCAATCGATAAACTTCTTACTCAAATAGTAGATGGCATACTCTTTCCTTCCTGATTCGTCCTGCTGACCAAGGACACAACCCATTGAGTCTTCAAGAACTGTCAGATACATAATCAATGGTCTTCCCTCTACCGGCGGAGACAGGATCTGAGGCTCAGACAAATACTCTTTAATACTGTCAAAAGCTTTCTGGTAATCCTCGGTCCAATCATGGGGCTGATCTTTCCGGAGGAGCTTGAATATCGGCGCACATGTGGCAGTCATGTGTGATATGAATCTGGAAATGTAATTCAAGCGGCCAAGAAAACCTCGGACTTGCTTCTCAGTTTTGGGCGCAGGCATCTCTTGTATTGCTTTGACCTTTGCAAGATCAACCTCAATACCTCTTTCACTAACGACAAAGCCCAATAGCTTGCCGGAACGAACTCCAAATGTACACTTGTTGGGATTCAGGCGAAGCTTGTACTTCCTCAAACGCTGAAAAAGTTTCAACAGGTGTTCTACATGTTCAACTTCCGTTCTCGACTTAGCAATCATATCATCAACATATACCTCGATCTCCTTATGCATCATATCATGAAATAAGGTAGTCATAGCTCGTTGATACGTGGCTCCGACGTTCTTCAAACCGAAGGGCATCACTCGATAACAGAATGTTCCCCAAGGTGTGATGAATGTTGTCTTCTCCATATCCTCGGGTGCCATTTTAATCTGATTATATCCAGAAAATCCGTCCATAAATGAGAAGACATTGAATTTAGCTGTATTATCTACCAACATATCAATATGTGGTAGTGGAAAATCATCTTTCGTTCTAGATTTATTCAAGTCTCTATAGTCCACACACATCCAGACTTTTCCATCTTTCTTAGGCACGGGCACAATATTGGCCACCCATTGAGGATATGTAGAAGTCACCAGAAACCCCGCATCAATTTGCTTCTGAACTTCCTCTTTGATCTTCACTGCCATATCGGGATGAGTTCTTCTGAGCTTCTACTTCACAGGCATGCACTTAGGTTTCAAAGGTAGGAAATGTTGCACAATATCAGTATCTAGACCAGGCATGTCTTCATATGACCAAGCGAAGACGTCAACATATTCTCGTAGCAATTCAATCAACCCTTTCTTAACAGACTCTTCCAAGAGTGCCCCAATCTTTACTTCTCGCACACAATCTTCAGACCCTAAATTGATTGTTTCCAGCTTCTCAAGATGCGGCTGAATGATCTTCTCTTCATGCTCAAGTAGACGGGTAATCTCGTCAGGAATCTCTTCAACATCATCTTCTTCCGCCTCAAATACAGGGAATTCAAAGTTGGGAGATGGTGTTGGATCATTATGTTCAATGGGTTTGATCAACCTGCATAATGATTTTGGATATAAAAAGCTTTTAGAATTCAAGCAAGGCAAATCATTATGCAGATGAAAAGATTGATTTTATTTTATCTTTTTAGGGATTTTTGTGATCACCAATTTCATGCAAAAAGCGAAAAGAGAAAATAATTGGAAAAACAAACATTTAACATGAATTTATTGAATGAAAGTATCATCGGATTTATGTGCCAACAATGTCATCACTTCTCCTTTTGGCATGGGAAAAGGGTTTTCAAACATAATGAACATTACTTTGACTTCTGGATAACTATTGGAATATCCACAGCGATCCAATTATTGCAGATCCCTCCAGGGATGATGAAGTTTCCAGAATCCTCTTCGTCCTCCTCCAAAATGGCATCAGCCTCTTTGTTCTGACCAGCGTGGATGAAACCTCCACTCTTGAACAAACCTTGCTTGTTGAAGACCCCAGAAGAATAGCCTATGCCATCCCGAGACTTGTTGTCTTCTAACTCAATCATTTGCCCCAATCCAGCAGTTGCACCATGCTCAATGGCCAACTTCGCATCTTTTTAGGAAGTAAATGAAGGAGTTTTCTTCTCAACAGGCTCAGTAATAGATAAAGCATGGAACGAAGTTCCAACTTCATCCTCAGCATCTATGTATGAGAAGGAAGATAAATGGCTAACCAGGAGAGCCCTTTCTCCCCTACCACCACCAGCTTCCTGTTCTTTACAAATTTCAGTTTCTGGTGTAGGGTGGATGTCACGACGCCTGCCTCGTGAATCCATGGTCTACCTAAGAGAAAGCTATATGATGGGTGAATATCCATAACCTGGAAGGTAATCTGGAAATCACTTGGTCCTACTTTGACTGGGAGATCAACCTCACCAATCACAGTTTTGCGAGACCCATCGAAAGCCTTCACAACTACCCCACTCTGCCTCATGGGAGGCCCCTGATATGACAATTTTGCGAGAGTGGTCTTCGGCAATACATCCAACGATGACCTAGTGTCCACCAACACATTGGACATGGCATCGTATTTGCAGCTCATAGATATATGTAATGCCAAGTTGTGGTCTCTTCCCTCCTCGGGGAGATCAGAGTCACAAAAACTCAAATTGTTACAAGCGGTGATATTTGCAACAATGCTATCAAACTGTTCTAGCGTGACATTATGATCTACATACGCCACATCCAACACCTTCTGTAGAGCCTCCCAGTGTGGTTCTGAATTCAATAGTAGTGATAACACAGATATTTTGGATGGCGTTTGTAGAAGCTGGTCTACAACATTGTACTCGCTCCTTTTGATGAGCCTCAGCATCTCATCACAATCTTCTTTCGTATTGCCACTCGGGCCAACAGAAGCAGGAGTTTTCAACACGGAGGCGGGCTTAGCAACGAGTGTCGGATTCGGAGTGCCCACAGCATTCCCAATCGGGCGTTCAACAAAATCAGCATCAACACTTCCTCGAGCATCACCTTGAGGTTTCACCGAAGCTGAAAATACACGACCGCTGCGGGTCAAACCACTGACGTCAGCAATGTTTACAACAGACGAAGAGGGCAAGGGCACCTCTTTCCCACTTTCCACTGCTACAACATTGTAGCGATAAGGAACCGCCTTCTCGGAGGAGTACGGTATAGGTCCGGCTGGCTTGATAGTCAGAGCTGGAGAAACCTTATGTTTGCTACCATCATACTTGATGACAACAGGCTCAGGTATCCGGAATACCGGAGAAATTACGTTGACTTCGAGCTCATCTTCGTCAACATTTCTATTTTGAATGATCTCGATGACTCCCTCGTCCAACATCTCTTGAACATCTCTGCGCACCTGAAGACATCCTCTCTGATTGACAGAACAAACTCTGCATCTATCATGGTCATGCTCATAATGGCTATAGTCACACAGCAAGCGATGCAACTCAACCAGCGATTGTCGGATATGACTGACATATTTCACTTTGTACTTGCCAGGACAGCCCTGGACCATATTAACAGACTTCCCATGCTCGGGCAATGGGTTCTTCTTCACATTCGGACCTACGTCCTCGAAAAACAAAATCCCACTTCTCAGAAGGTCTTGCACCTTGGTCTTCAAGGGATAACAATTCTCCACATCGTGTCCGGGAGCACCGGAATGATACACACAATGAAGCTCAGGCTTGTACGACCACTGTGGGTTAGCAGGTACAACAGAAGGGTCTCGCGGAGTGATTAACTTTCTATCGATCAGAGATGGATAGATTTCAGCATAAGTCATCGGAATTGGATCAAAGGTGACCCTCTTTCTCTCATAGCTGGTGCTGACATTGTTGTTGTTATTTCGAGGCTGGTAGGCCTGCTGTTGTGGACGCTGTTGTTGTTGATGATATTGCTGAGTTTGCGGTTGTTGATAATATTGAGCTTCCTTGAAAGCAGGTGCTATATGAGCCACCTGATGCTGATTATTGACTGGGCGAGCAATCTTCCTCTTCATAGAGGGTCCTCTCTTGACATGGGAAGACACAACATGCGCCTCTCCCTCTTTCTTCTTCGCACAGCTTCCATATCTCTTTGCTGAAGAGCCTTCATCTCGAGTTAAGCGTCCTTCACGGACCCCTTCTTCCAATCTCATTCCCATATTCACCATCTCGGTGAAGTCTGAGGGAGCACTATCTATCATTCTCTCGTAATAGAACGAGCTCAAGGTCTTGAAGAAGATCTTGGTCATCTCTTTCTCCTCAAGGGGTGGCACTATCTGAGCTGCCAATTCGCGCCACCTCTGGGCGTATTCTTTGAAGGTCTCTTTCTCTTTCTGGGACATCGCCCTCAACTGGTCCCTATCAGGAGTCATATCCACGTTATATTTATATTGCTTGACGAAGGCCTCGCCAAGATCTTTGAAAGAGCGGATGTTCGAACTTTCCAGACCCATGTACCACCGGAGAGCGGCACTGGACAAACTGTCCTGGAAATAATGGATGAGCAGTTGATCATTATCAGTTTGTGTCGACATCTTGCGAGCATACATCACAAGATGGCTGAGAGGGCATATGTTTCCCTTATACTTCTCGAAGTCAGGCATTTTGAATTTAATAGGGATCTTCACGTTGGGCACAAGGCACAACTCAGCAGCACTCTTACCAAAGAGGTCCTTCCCCCTCAAAGTCTTCAGTTCCTTACGAAGCTCAAGGAATTGGTCTTTCATGTCGTCCATCTTCTCATAAACGTCTGGGCCCTCAGATGGCTCAGAATGATAGATGGTATCTTCAACCCTTGGTAGAGTATGCACAACAGGAGGTGGCACGGACATGACCGGGCTAGATGCCGGCAAAGAAGCAAGAGTTGGAGCAAAACCCTCTGGCATAAAGTTGGCGGGCATTCCCCAAGGGAACCCGGCTGGCATACATGGCCATAAATGAGTTGTCGCAGCAGGCACAGTAGAAGTTACGATTTCAGAAATGACCGTCCTCTGGGGAGGAGTTGAGGGTGTTGGAGAAGACTGGCTCTAAGCGGCGAAAAATGACTCCATCAGGGCAGTCAATCTGGCTACCTCCTCTTTCAGCTCGCGATTCTCTTGTTCCAAATGATCCATCAGTCTTGAAGAATTGGCTCTGGTGTAGTACCGGTGAGTCAGTTTGTCTTTGAAATAAATGAAGAACACAGAGTTAGACCATAGGATAAGAAGCCTGGAGCAAAACCTGCTTATGCACATGATGCATGCAATGCTTGTGTATGTGATTTGTTTTTATTTCAGAGGGACTTTAGAGTTCTATTTCCAAATTTTGGGAAGTATTACATTCTTATCACATATGAAAACATCTTATCAATAATATCTGGGAAATATTTTTACGCCAAAGAAGTACAACATTGGTAACCAAATACAAGAAAAAAGGAAAATAATTATCCTATGGATCCCTAAAAATAATCATCTAAAGCTCGGGATACAGGAAGATAAGATGCACGAAGCCTCTTAACCTCCTCCTCATAGGCTGCCTCCATATCTGCCTTCTCCTTGGCGAGTCGATCGTACTTCCTCTTCCAGAACCTAGAAGACTGAGGAAGTATGGAAGTCCATGCATCATTAGGATCGTCAATAACCTGATGCTCGAGGAACTCAATCAAAGCATCCTTCTCCTCGATCTGCTGAAGCAACTCTTCTCGTTCACAGATCCAAGCACGTGAACGGTCTTCGTCTCTCAACTCCTCTACTCCTTGGTCAGGGAGGGTTGAAGGCCCAACCCTAACCAAAGGTGTAGGTCTTGGATATTTGTAAGGCATGAGGTACTCAGAAGCTCTCCTCCTAACCCAAGCAGTGTAAGGCTCCAAAGCGACACAATTCTTAGGACCCAACTCCTTCCTTCCTTTCCTATGAATCTTGCGCCAAGCGCGGACCATCCTGCCCTTCAAGCCTTGGGGATCTTTACCCTCCTGAAAGAACACACCCTCTAACAGAATGTTATTGGGTTTATCCTTTAGGGGGAACCCTAGCTGACGATGTGCCAAAACAGGGTTGTAGTTAATCCCACCACATGTTCCAAGAATAGGTACATTGGAGAATTCACCACAAGAGTCGATAATCTGCACACCATCATACACACGGTTGTACCAAGAGATATCATCATTAGTGAGAGACATAAGTCTCGTGGACCACCGTAGACATCCCTTGTTCTCCTTGAAGGCGACCGTCTGTGGTAAGTGAGAAATAAACCACTTATACAACAGAGGCAAACAGCACACAATGGCACTACCACCCTTTGCATTCCTCATATGCAAAGAAAAATAAGTGTCACCGAACAGAGTCGGAACGGGATTAAGAGCCGAGAAAATCCTAATAGCGTTCACATCCACAAACTTATCGATGCTGGGGAACAACAATAGCCCATAGATGAGAAGTACAAATATGGCTTCAAAGGCATCCTCACTCATGGCCTTCCCATACATAGTAGCTTGAGCAATGAGGAACTCGGAAGGGAAGCCTTGAGTTCCTCCTTTGGTAGTCATATGAGCACCAACCAGAGATTCATCTATATGCAACATGTCAGCTATCTCTCGAGAAGTAGGAATACTCTCTAAGCCACTGAACGACAACTGGTCTAGAATAGGTATACCCACAAGATATGCATACTCCTCAAGCGTGGGTAAAAGCTGAAAATCCGGAAATATGAAGCAACGGTACAGAGGATCATAAAACTGCACCAATACACTCATCAATCCTTCATCCACCTGAGTAGTCAGAAGAGGAAGAAGCTTCCCAAAACGAGCCTTGAAACCCAAGGGATCTAATACATAGGATGTCAAATTCCTTAGCTCTTTCAAGTCTGGTTGTCTAAAACTGTACTTCTTTGTGTTTCCTTCTTTGTCTTTCCATGTCTGAAAATTTGCAAATAGACCTCTTAAGTTCCTTGAAAATTTTCTTATTATTTTGATGATATGGATGCAAATGGGTGCATGAATGCATGAATGCAACAATCACACTCAGGGATTAAGCAAATCACAACAAACAAAGGTCATGGGGTGGATCATATCATCCTTAATATCAATCATCCATTTTGGTGGATTATGGTTTACACCTTATCAACACCCAAGTTCCATTGATATTAAGGATACATGAACGGATCAACCATGAATCAAGGGTTTGTTGTAAATCACGAGCATGGAGTCTCGGTTAAGAACCACCCAAAGGGAGTGTACTAGGGTTTAACCTGCCAAACATGTTCTACAAGAGGATCCCATAGTCATCATCCCATCTTTCGGATATTATTGGAGAAACGACTACTCGTATTCCAAAAATATTCTCAAGAGAGACTCTTATGAGCGTAGTATCGCGTGACAATCGTATCAAATCTTACACTTGAATGACTTTCGCACTACATCCTAAGAAAAGGCCAAGATGGGATTGGTAAACTAAGGTCCTTGGCTTCTAAAGTCTATATTGGAAAGAGTAATGTCTAACCACAACTACTTGTGTGAAATTATTGATCCCAACATGACCTCCACCAAGTGAATAGACTTGTAAGTCAACTTGCTAAGGAATAACTCCACACAAGTCGACAAGACTATGTCATTCTCCTATCCTAAGTGCACTCGAGTTCGGGTATATAACTCATCTCACAAAGATCACCAAGTATACAAGGAATTAATATTCAAGCAAATCAATCATTACATACAATACAGTAATCCCAAATTGCACAAAAATATGTCACAAAGCAATATACAACACAATACAACACAATATGAAAAGTAGGCAAAACCCACTAGGTCAATACAACTCCCCAGTGGAGTCGCCACTTTTCTGTAGCGGGGTATTCGTTACCATTAGAGATATTGACTAGATCCAAGGTAAATCATACAAGTCGAGTCGCCACCGCACTTCTATTTATCCAAGGAATGGTTAGAAAGCGAACAAAAACCTAAAAGTTTTATCGAATCAAAAACTAGTAAAAATGTCAGAGATCTGGGTAAGGGGGTTGGTTATGCAATGGGAAGGTTTTAGGCACCCAAAACATCCTAGGTACTCCTAGGGAGCCCTTTTCACACTTGTTGTAAGGTTGGCATTTTTTGAAAATTTATTTGTGCAAACATGATTAAAGAGATGAGAAGAGAATGTACAAGTTATTTACATTTTGTGTTTGGATGGATAAACCCATTGCCTACGTACCATCTTTAAAAAGATTAAGATCAAAACCTCGTAGTTCGGGGTAAAAATCTCAAAATGAGTTGGTGAATTGATTGGTCCAAAAGCCTTAAGGTCTTTTGTTATCCAAGGGAGAAAACTCAACCTAAAACCACAAATCCACCATGTGAGGATAGCTTCAACATGCTAGTGAGGGGTTAACCCTATAATAAGCATGGAAGACTCATTGCCCATCACTAAGGATAAAGGTGAGTATTACATCTACCTCAAGGATAACTCAAACCTAATAGCTAAAGGTTATGGAAAATTTGATTAGGAAAGTGGCCATTGAAACCACAAAAAGACATTTGAATGAGTTATATTTTACCAATGAAAAGTATATACAAAATATGGTCAAAGTTGACTTAAGATTCAATTCAAAATAAGTGTTATGAAAAGGAAGTTTTGAAAATCAAAAGCATAAGGCTTAGGTTTCTAATGTTTGAAAACAAGTGTTAAATGTTTGCACAAATTTTTTGGCTTGGGTTAGAGTGGAGAGAAGAAGAAGAAAGGCTAAAGTCCTAAGCATACAAGAGGTAAGGGACAAGAAGCAAAACCACACATGGAGTTCCTCTCTTGAGATCATATTGATGATCCAAGTAGCTCCCATCCTTTGGAATAAGCAATCACATAGGCATAAACTCAAGCAATCAACAATCAAGTGAACCCTTTGGAAAGCTCCTCAAGGTATCTTGGGTTCCTCTCTCTTAGAAGCTCATGGTGATGGTTCCTCAATTTGGCTCAATGTTGGAATCCCTAGCACAAGAAGACACACATTACAAGATTCTAGCAAAAACAAACAAGGAATGGACAAGAAGAGTTTAGAAGTTGGTCCTTTCAAGGTCATCTTTCAACATTAAGCATTCTAAAGGTCCAATGCCTAGTTTCTCTTTGACTCCAAATTTGCATAGGGAGAGTCCTAAAGTCTAAGTCCATTTATCCATTTCTTTGCATTTGGTCCACAACAATCAAAACAAAACACAATCACAATAGTATATACACAATTATGTGCTCAAGTGAGCAAAAGGCAAATTGCATTAATATAAACATGTACCCAAATGAGCAAAGGAAAAAGCAAATGGATAATATGTACAAGAATCGTAAATTGCATAAATATAAAGTGCAAAAAGTAAATATTAATGGTTAATAGTTAGTGTTAGTAGTTAGTGTGCCATAAGGCAAATTTAGCGCTATGTTAAGCAATCGTAATTGGACTTATGTAGAAGTCACAACTATCTGAGGCCGGTCAATAATAACGTAGGCAACAACACAAGTTAGAAGTCTTGATTAGTGAACCAAGTTCCAACAACTTGCCATGCCAAAAGAAAAAAGAGAATTGATCTTGTATTGGTTTAAGTCCTTTGCATGGTTCAGGAAAACAACCTATCCTTAATGCAAAGCCATTCACTTGATCAATTGATCAAGATGAATTAGATTTTAATCAAGGAAGATTAAGTCTCCCTTATCAATGCTAACTTATCAACCTTCAACTCATTGATCAAAAAGAAAAAAGAAGAAGAAGAAGGAGATGAACAATGGAAAAGGAAATGGAAAGAATAAAGTGCATTAGATGAAAAAGAATGTACCAATCAACAAGTGTTGACCAATGATATTGAGGATCATGGTCAAACAATCAAAAACAGAAGTGAGATGAAGATTGGAGGTCAAGAAATGAACAAAATATTTTTTAGCATTTTTAATATTCAAAATAAACTTGAATTAAAATATTAAAGAAAGGTCAAACTTCAAAATCACTTCAAATCAGCTTTTAAAAATCCAAGTGATTTATCCTAAGTTCAACAAGGTCAAACAAAGTTTGACAAAAAAATTCAGCATTTTTAAAAGTCAGAAACTATTTTTAATCAATTAAAAATGAATAAAAATAACCTAATTGAACTAAAATCTCAAATAAATCTCAAATCAATTAATAAATTGATGAGAATATTTTTCATAGATCCATCATCATTCAAATAGGTTAGGAAAATATTTTTGTATTTTTTGAATATTAAAAACTATTTAAAATGAATTAAAAATAACCAAAAAAGAGAAAAATTATAAAAAAATATCAAATGACAAGATAAAAAATATTAAAAATCATTTTTAGAAACTAGAATTTAAATGGAGAAAAATGCAATTGGTCCCATATTATTTGGAATTAAAATGAAGAAGTTATGAATTTTTGAAAATAAAGGAAATAAAAGAAATAAAAACAGAAATTAGAAAATAGCAAAAATCAGGGAGCGTTGGATGGAATTCATTAATTGACGTGGCAACATCTAATGGTCCAGAAGCGCGCGTTCATGGTGAGTCCAAGTTGTAACACCCCGAATAAAATAAGAGAATTATTTAAATTAAGTTAATAATATATTTATTAATTTAATTAAATAAATTGAATTATTGGATTATTATTATTATTATTTGGAATAATAATTAGTGGAAAATATATAAGTTGGAATAAGGAAAAAAGGGTTTCAGTATTGGTAAAGAGTTTTCACGTGAAACAGAGAAGCGGCTGAAAGGTGAAAAGTGGAGAAAGGGCAAAGAGGAAGAGCTAGAGAGCGAAGGTTGAAGAACGGAAAAGCTTGAAGCTTAGAGATTGCCGGATTATCTCAGGTAAGGGGGGTTTATCATCGTTTAATGGGTATTATAGATTAGCATGTAATGGGTAGTGATAAACCGTTGAATTGACCCTAATTGGGATTTGGAATGCTGAAAATTGTGATGAATAAGTTGTAGGAAAACTGAAATTGAATCGATAATTGTATGTGTCGTGATTTTCCGATAATGTAGCTTTTTACGGAAGTTGAATCGGAGGTCCGGAAGTCCTCCAACGGCGGAAAATGCGGAAACTCTGCATTCTGCCTTGTGTTAGCGCAGGAACTGCTATTTTGCCTGCGTTAACCGGTTAACCCAGGGCGTTAACCGGTTAACACTGTTATATTTTGTGAAAATGTGCTGTTTTGCCTGCGTTAACCGGTTAACCCAGGGCGTTAACCGGTTAACACTGTTGCGTTTTGCCAGAAAATGTATTTTTCCTGCATTAACCGGTTAACCCAGGGCGTTAACCGGTTAACACTGTTAGAAATTGGAAAAAATGATATTTTAATGTTGTAAACATAATTGGCGATTGGCCTATTATCGTTGATTTTGATGAGTAATTTTGTTGAGTTTATGTTATGAAGTGTTGATACAAATATGTTGATAAGTTGTGTTAAAGTTGTGGAAAATATTAAGTTGTAGGCTTGGTGAGCCAAAGTTGATTACAAGTTGATTTTGTTGAAAACATTGTTGTGGTGCTGTTGTTATTATGTTGTCGAACCTTTAAAGTCGTATGTGCCATGTACATTCATATGCATTAAGTCGGAGCTTTGCTCACACCACGTTGGCTTGGATTGGCAATTTTTAAGTTGAAAGTTGAAGGCTTATGCCTTGATGCCCACTAAAATGGCAATGATTTTAAGTTGGGAGTTTTACTCCGAATGGTACCACATGCATGACGAGTCGAGTCTCATTAGAGTTGCATTATGTTGGTTTGTTGTATGTGTATCAGTGGTATTGATCTTGAGTATGTATATGAGTTGTGTTGATATTGGGTGATTAATGAGTTAAATTACTTAACATAACATGATAATTTATAATTCTTGTTATATCGATTGAGGAACTCACCCTTACAACTATTTTTCAGGTAACGAGCAATGAGTTGAGTAGAAGCTAATGCTTGGAGTCTAGTGTAGTCGCTTTAGTGGGTCATGCTCTGATAGATGTAACATCGGGACGGGATGTTTTAATTGTTTTATTGTTGGTTGTTGAACCTTTTAACTGTAAAACGTTGTATGTTTTGAATGGTTGGTTGATTTATATCCGCTGCGAATTATGCAAAACTGTTATTTTGATTAAATAAAGAGCATGACAGTTATTATGGTGTGAAGTAGTTGTGTGACACCCTTGAATGCATATTTACTCTGATTGATATATTGTTATTTTAATTAAATATTTGGGGTATTTTAGAAGGGTGTTACATTAGTGGTATCAGAGCCTGGTTGGTCTGTCCGGCCAGTTGTCGTGTCGTTACTGTCTAACAATTGTGTATTGTTACCAATCTAACTTTAAGTTGTGTTGTATTGATAAGTTGAAATGGCTGGAAGGAATGATGCTGCAATGGCTGCCGCAATGCAAGCGATGGCACAAGCTGTGCAGAACTTGCCAAATGCTGGTGGAGATGCTGGATCACGTAGCTTGGCGACTTTTCAGAGAGAGAATCCGCCGGTGTTTAAAGGGAAGCATGATCCAGATGCAGCCTTGGGATGGTTGAAAGAGATTGAGAGAATCTTCCGTGTTATGGATTGCACTCCAGCTCAGAAGGTTCGGTATGGTACTCACATGCTAGTAGTCGAAGCTGATGACTGGTGGCTAGAGACTCACGAGAGGTTGACCGTGGCGGGTGAAGTCATTACTTGGGATGTATTCCGTAGGGAATTCATGAGGAAGTATTATCCGAAAGATGTCCGTGGTAAGAAGGAAATTGAGTTCCTTGAGCTGAAGCAAGGAAACATGTCTGTCACGGATTATGCTGCGAAATTTGTGGAGCTGTCCAAATTTTATCCTCATTACACTGGTGCTGGTGCTGAATTTTCAAAGTGCATCAAGTTTGAAAACGAACTGCGCTCTGAAATTAAGAAGGCTGTTGGGTATCAGAAGATACGCATTTTTACTGAATTGGTTGATAGCTGCAGGATATTTGAAGAAGACAATAATGCTCATTACAAGGTTGTCAGTGATCGTAGAGGCAAGCAACATCAAAACCGTGGCAAGCCGTATGATGCTCCAGCTGGAAAAGGGAAGCAAAGAGCTGCTCCGGCTCAGAGAGCTAGTGGGGGAGGTGCTCCTGCTGGTATAGTTTGCTTCAAATGTGGTCAGGTTGGTCATAAGAGTAATGTATGCACTGCTGAAGTAAAGAGATGTTTTCGTTGTGGTAAGACTGGTCATGCAATAGCTGATTGCAAGCACAAGGAAATGATTTGTTTTAATTGTGGCGAAGAAGGGCATATTGGAAGTCAGTGTCAGAAGCCAAAGAAATCTCAGACTGGGAAGGTGTTCGCTTTGACCGGGACTCAAACCTCCAGTGAAGACAGACTTATCCGAGGTACGTGTTATATTAATGGCTTTCCTCTTGTAGCTATTATTGACACAGGTGCGACTCATTCCTTTATATCTTTGGATTGTGCTGTGAAACTTAAGTTAGAGATATCTGAGATGTTTGGTAGTATGGTAATTGATACTCCTGCGAAGGGTTCAGTGACTACTACTTCGGTTTGTTTAAATTGTCCTTTGAGTATTTTTGGTAGAGACTTTGGGATGGACCTGGTGTGTCTTCCACTAGTGCAGATTGATGTTATTCTGGGTATGAACTGGTTGGTGTTTAACCGAGTTTCTATCAATTGTTTTGATAAGACGGTGGTCTTTCCTGAGATTGAGGAGGGAAAGAGTTTGTTTCTATCAGCAAGGCAAGTGAATGAAGAAGTAGCTGATGGGGCAGAGTTGTTTATGCTGTTAGCGACTTTGGAGGCTAAAGATAAACTGGTGATTGGCGATCTAGCCGTGGTGTGTGATTTTCCTGATGTGTTTCCTGAAGAAGTGAATGAATTGCCGCCAGAGCGTGAAGTTGAGTTTTCGATTGATTTGGTACCTGGTACTAGACCGATATCGATGGCTCCGTACCGTATGTCTGCTGTTGAGTTAACTGAATTGAAGAGTCAGTTGGAGGATCTGTTGGATAAGAAATTTATTCGTCCGAGTGTGTCACCGTGGGGTGCACCAGTGCTATTGGTTAAGAAGAAAGAAGGTACTATGAGGTTGTGTGTGGACTACAGGCAACTGAATAAAGTGACGATCAAGAATCGGTATCCTTTGCCGAGGATTGATGATTTGATGGATCAGTTGGTTGGTGCAAGTGTGTTCAGCAAAATAGATTTGAGATCTGGGTATCATCAGATACGTGTGAAAACTGAGGATATTCAAAAGACTGCTTTCAGAACAAGGTATGGACATTATGAGTATTCTGTAATGCCTTTTGGTGTGACTAATGCGCCTGGAGTATTTATGGAGTATATGAATAGGATTTTCCATCCGTACCTAGACAAGTTTATTGTGGTGTTTATTGATGATATTTTGGTGTATTCGAAGTCTGAAGAAGAACATGCTGAGCATTTGAGAGTGGTTTTAGAAACTCTACGAGAAAAGAAGTTATTTGCTAAACTATCCAAGTGTGAATTTTGGTTAGAAGAGGTTAGTTTTCTTGGTCATGTGATTTCAAGAGGTGGTGTTGCTGTTGATCCTTCTAAGATAGAAGCGGTATCTAAGTGGGAAGCTCCGAAGTCTGTTGCTGAGATTCGAAGTTTCCTTGGTTTGGCTGGTTATTATAGGAAATTCATTGAGGGATTTTCTAAGTTGGCGTTACCATTGACGATGTTGACTAGGAAGGGGCAAGCGTTTGTTTGGGACTCAAAATGTGAAGAAGGTTTCCGAGAGTTAAAGAGAAGGTTAACTACTGCTCCTATTCTGATATTACCGAGTTCGTCGGAACCATTTGAAGTTTACTGTGATGCTTCATTGTTGGGTTTGGGTGGCGTGTTGATGCAGAATAAGCAGGTTATAGGTTATGCTTCAAGACAGCTGAGGGTTCATGAGAGGAACTATCCGACGCACAATTTAGAGTTGGCAGCCGTGGTATTTGTTCTGAAGTTGTGGAGGCATTATTTGTACGGGTCAAGATTTGAGGTTTTCAGTGACCATAAAAGTTTAAAGTATTTGTTTGATCAGAAAGAGCTGAATATGAGACAGAGAAGATGGTTAGAGTTTCTGAAGGATTATGACTTTGGTTTGAATTACCATCCGGGTAAAGCAAACGTAGTGGCTGATGCATTGAGTCGGAAATCATTACATATGTCTATGTTAATGGTTAAGGAATTGGATTTGATTGAGCAGTTTAGAGACTTGAGTTTGGTGTGTGATAGTACTCACAATAGTGTTAAATTGGGGATGTTGAAGTTAACAAGTGGTATTCTGGATGAGATCAGAGAGGGTCAGAAATCCGATGTGCTTTTGGTTGATAAGTTGACTCTAGTGAATCAAGGTCAAGGTGACGAATTCAGAGTTGATGAGAATGGTGTTTTGAAATTTGGTAGTCGGGTGTGTATTCTGGATGTTACCGAACTTAAGAAGAGTATTCTTGAAGAAGGACATCGTAGTGGGTTGAGTATTCATCCTGGAGCTACGAAGATGTATCATGATTTGAAAAAGTTATTTTGGTGGCCGGGAATGAAAAGAGAAATTGCGAGTTTTGTTTATTCTTGTTTGACTTGTCAGAAGTCAAAAATCGAGCATCAGAAGCCGTATGGGCTAATGCAACCGTTGGCTATTCCAGAGTGGAAGTGGGATAGTATCAGTATGGATTTTGTTTCTGGTTTACCGAGGACAATTAAGAATTTTGAAGCTATTTGGGTGATTGTTGACAGATTGACAAAGTCGGCTCATTTCATTCCGATCAGAATGGACTATCCGTTAGAGAGATTAGCCGAGTTGTATATTGAGAAGATTGTAAGTTTGCATGGTATTCCGTCGAGTATTGTTTCGGACAGAGATCCGAGATTTACATCGAAATTCTGGGAAGGTTTGCAGAAGGCTTTGGGAACTAAACTGAGATTGAGCTCTGCATATCACCCGCAGACTGATGGTCAGACTGAGAGGACGATTCAGTCACTAGAGGATCTTTTGAGAGCTTGTGTTTTGGAAAAGGGAGGTGCTTGGGATTGTTATTTACCTTTGATTGAGTTTACCTACAACAATAGTTTTCATTCGAGCATTGGTATGGCGCCGTTTGAAGCTTTGTATGGTAGGAGATGTCGGACACCGTTATGTTGGTATGAGTCCGGTGAGAGTGTTGTGGTTGGACCGGAGATTGTTCAACAAACTACGGAAAAGATTAAGATGATTCAGGAGAAGATGAGAATTGCTCAGAGTCGTCAGAAGAGTTACCATGATAAGAGGAGGAAGTCACTTGAGTTCCGAGAGGGAGATCACGTGTTTCTTCGTGTTACTCCGATAACTGGAGTTGGTCGAGCTCTGAAGTCGAAGAAGTTGACACCGCGATTTATTGGTCCTTATCAGATTTTGGAGAGGATAGGAGAGGTAGCCTATCGTATCGCTTTACCGCCGTCACTTGCGAATTTGCATGAGGTTTTTCATGTGTCTCAGTTGAGGAGGTATATTCATGATCCGTCGCATGTGATCCAAGTAGATGATGTACAGGTGAGAGATAACCTGACTGTTGAAATATCGCCTATGAGGATTGAGGATCGAGAGTTGAAGCAGTTGCGGGGTAAAGAGATTGCCTTAGTGAAGGTAGCTTGGGGAGGACCAGCAGGTGGCAATGTGACTTGGGAACTGGAGAGTCAGATGAAAGAGTCTTATCCAGAGTTATTTGCTTGAGGTATGTTTTCGAGGACGAAAACTCTTTTAGTGGGGGAGAGTTGTAACACCCCGAATAAAATAAGAGAATTATTTAAATTAAGTTAATAATATATTTATTAATTTAATTAAATAAATTGAATTATTGGATTATTATTATTATTATTTGGAATAATAATTAGTGGAAAATATATAAGTTGGAATAAGGAAAAAAGGGTTTCAGTATTGGTAAAGAGTTTTCACGTGAAACAGAGAAGCGGCTGAAAGGTGAAAAGTGGAGAAAGGGCAAAGAGGAAGAGCTAGAGAGAGAAGGTTGAAGAACGGAAAAGCTTGAAGCTTAGAGATTGCCGGATTATCTCAGGTAAGGGGGGTTTATCATCGTTTAATGGGTATTATAGATTAGCATGTAATGGGTAGTGATAAACCGTTGAATTGACCCTAATTGGGATTTGGAATGCTGAAAATTGTGATGAATAAGTTGTAGGAAAACTGAAATTGAATCGATAATTGTATGTGTCGTGATTTTCCGATAATGTAGCTTTTTACAGAAGTTGAATCGGAGGTCCGGAAGTCCTCCAACGTCGGAAAATGCGGAAACTCTGCATTCTGCCTTGTGTTAGCGCAGGAACTGCTGTTTTGCCTGCGTTAACCGGTTAACCCAGGGCGTTAACCGGTTAACACTGTTATATTTTGTGAAAATGTGCTGTTTTGCCTGCGTTAACCGGTTAACCCAGGGCGTTAACCGGTTAACACTGTTGCGTTTTGCCAGAAAATGTATTTTTCCTGCGTTAACCGGTTAACCCAGGGCGTTAACCGGTTAACACTGTTAGAAATTGGAAAAAATGATATTTTAATGTTGTAAACATAATTGGCGATTGGCCTATTATCGTTGATTTTGATGAGTAATTTTGTTGAGTTTATGTTATGAAGTGTTGATACAAATATGTTGATAAGTTGTGTTAAAGTTGTGGAAAATATTAAGTTGTAGGCTTGGTGAGCCAAACTTGATTACAAGTTGATTTTGTTGAAAACATTGTTGTGGTGCTGTTGTTATTATGTTGTCGAACCTTTAAAGTCGTATGTGCCATGTACATTCATATGCATTAAGTCGGAGCTTTGCTCACACCACGTTGGCCTGGATTGGCAATTTTTAAGTTGAAAGTTGAAGGCTTATGCCTTGATGCCCACTAAAATGGCAATGATTTTAAGTTGGGAGTTTTACTCCGAATGATACCACATGCATGACGAGTCGAGTCTCATTAGAGTTGCATTATGTTGGTTTGTTGTATGTGTATCAGTGGTATTGACCTTGAGTATGTATATGAGTTGTGTTGATATTGGGTGATTAATGAGTTAAATTACTTAACATAACATGATAATTTATAATGCTTGTTATATCGATTGAGGAACTCACCCTTACAACTATTTTTCAGGTAACGAGCAATGAGTTGAGTAGAAGCTAATGCTTGGAGTCTAGTGTAGTCGCTTTAGTGGGTCATGCACTGATAGATGTAACATCGGGACGGGATGTTTTAATTGTTTTATTGTTGGTTGTTGAACCTTTTAACTGTAAAATGTTGTATGTTTTGAATGGTTGGTTGATTTATATCCGCTGCGAATTATGCAAAACTGTTATTTTGATTAAATAAAGAGCATGACAGTTATTATGGTGTGAAGTAGTTGTGTGACACCCTTGAATGCATATTTACTCTGATTGATATATTGTTATTTTAATTAAATATTTGGGGTATTTTAGAAGGGTGTTACACAAGTCAATGAGAAACATCCAGCATTATTGAAAGTCATAACATCCAAAGGCTGGGATTAAATCTGGAAATGAGATCCAATGGTCCAGAGCTTATCCACGTGGGGACGGTGATGGAAACCACCGTCTTCTCCGGCGAGACTCACCGCTCCGGCCAAGATTTGCAGGTTTTCAAAACTTAATTAAAATGCACGATCCTTATACCAAATTGAAGCTGGGGTGATGTACATCACCCCTGTGACCTTGAATTGTACTCAAACTTTCTATGGAGTAAGAAATTTGAGCTGGAAGGTTCAGGTACATAAATTGCAGTTCATCAAAACACAAAATCAAAGCCACCACTGGCTTGCCTCTCAAGTGAGGACTTCAGAAAACACATTGGCCAGGCAAATAGATCAAGGAACAAAGAGATTCGAAGCAAAAACCAGTTGAACCATACCTTTTGATTGTGAAGATTTGAGCTCCTTTCCTTGCTTCCTTTTGCAAAACAGAAGTTCAATGGATCATATGAGGAAGGTCTAGGAACTTTAGATCTGAAGATTCAACCAAATTCAGTTGAATTTTAGATCTGAAATTTTGAAGAAATGTGAACTAGTTCCTTTAGGTATGGCTAGGGATTCAATTGTGCAGCATATCAGGCGCCTTCAGGTTGAGATTTGATGGAGGTATGCACCTCTATTTATAGCTGGAATTGGTTGAGCAAGTGAGTTTCCTCGTGTGCATGGCAAGTGGATTTTCCTTGCATGGGCTTGCATGATCATGTAGAAGGCCCAAACTCAATTGCTTTTGCATGCTGATGACCAAACAACTTGAAATGGACGTGTAGTTGGCAATGCATAAGCTTGTGCAATGAGTTTCAACATGTTATGCATAATTGAGCCTAAAACTTCACCTCTTCGAAAATGCCACTTGAAAAATTGAGACATAGACATGTGGGTAATGGTTGGAAAGGTCTTGACATAAGGAATAAATGTTATGTTGGACCAAAACTCATTTGGAGTGTGGAAATTTATGAAAACAGGCCATGAAGTTCATAGTGCAAAACATGCCTTTGAGAATTTTGCCAAATTGGTCCAACTTCAAGTCCCTCTATTTTGATGATGCAAGCCCCAAATGAAAAACTTCCAACACCAAAGTTGTAGGTCTTTTGAAGGCAATCAAAATGGACTTAAATTTTGAATCATTTGGATTTTTGATGGAGGAGTTATGGGCACTTGAAGTTGGACTTTTTTGCCTTTCAATGCATTTGGTCCAAAGTGACCTATAATGTTTTGCATTATCACATGTATTTATTTTGAGATTTTGAAATTTTGTTCAACATAACATTTAAATTATACATCTTAAGATTTCCAATGCATTTGATACCACCTCAAAATCATAAAAAATGAATGAGTTATGTTCTTGGGAAGTTAACCCAAAATTAGGGTTTTAGTCAAAATGACCTATAATGTCTTGGAATGGGAGATGACCTTACAAGCTTCAAATAAATTTTAGATGAACATGAAAGTTGTTCATATTGTCCTTAATAACATTTTTTATTTTAGGATCATCTCCATTTGACCAACAAATAAAAAGTTAGGTCTTAGTGCATTTCAAAATAGTCAGATGAATTGACTAATCAACTTCTCAAGTCTACAACTCATATCATGATGAATTGATGATTGAGGACACTCAAATAAGTTCAAATATTCATGAAATGATGAATTAAAGAACTTCCCTTGATTGTATTTGATCATGGGCTGAGATTGCTTCATGGGCAAGGCACACTTGATACACAGATGAATTAGGGTTTCCTTGGGAGACAAACCTCAAACCCTTTGACTTGCTTTGATCAAAATTATGAATTGAGATACTTGGGAGGCATATTTTATGGTTGAGAGTTTTGGGAACCATTACCATGCTTGTTTTCATCTTCTCTTGACCATATCTTTGCACAAAGGATCTCCTTGAAGCTCTTGACCTTGTGATTGCTCAAGCTACAAATAAAAGATGTTAGTGACATATTTTTGTGCTTTTGGTTAGTGAATAAAGATGAGAAGAGAAATAATATAAAATTCAAGCATACTTGGTGATCTCAAACCACTCACAAGAGGTCCCACCCAAAGACAAGGGGAACCAAGATGCTTGTGATCCTTGAGGCTTTGCAAATGCAATGTTATGATGCCATGAGGGATATTAGGGACAAAATTGGGGTCTTACATGGCCCATGAAATCTCTAATGCCTAAAGGCTAATTGGTTCATCAATGACCTTGTATCAGATGAATCAATACAAGTGTGACTGAGATAGGTCCCTCCCTTTTGATATTTTTTTCTTTTAGTGTGTGGTATGTTTTAGGAGTTTGGTTCTTCATACCAAATCTCTAACATGCATTAACACCTAAATTTTTATTGTTCAGCCTCAAATAGTTGTGATTTCTATATAAGTCCAATTATGATTGCTTAACATAGAGCTAAATTTGACCCTCAAGGCATTCTAGTAAGTGAGATTGTAAGTCTCCCATTCTTCATGGCATTGTGTGGAGACTTGACCTTTTTTCCTTCCATGAGAGCTAGTGGCATACTTGTTGAATTATCCAAGTTGGAGTCCTTCTCATGGAAGATGTTTTGGTTTAAGGATTCATACTTGTGAATGAATGGTTGAGTGTTCTCCAAAGAATGACTTAATCCATTAAAAATCACCACTAACACTTAACTAAGTTTTGACTAACATTTGATTAACTCTTACTAATGTTTCTTTGCTTTCAATTCATTTACTTTATGCAATTTAAATTTCAGTCATTTATCATTCATTATCATTTACATTTCATTTAACTTGTTTATGTTTATGTCATTTTCACTTTGCTCATTTGAGCCATATCTTGTGATTGTATATATTGTTTGTGTGTTTTGGTTTTGTTTATGGTCTTAGGACCTTAAAATACTTAATAACAAGAAACACCCTAAAAAACATTTGGTGGACTGTTGGACTTGATCTGAGCTTTTGGACTTAGAATTAGGCAACATTCCCTATGCAAAAAGGACTTGGCCAATGCCAACATTTTGAGACTGAGCAATATTGAACTAAGCCTTCATCTGATGCAAGCCGTGGGATTTGTTTTAATTCATCTGCTACTCTGTCTTGGTGCTTAATTTTTATTTTTATCTTGTGTCTGATGCTTTGCTCTGAGCTTATCAAGGAATATTTCATCTGATACATGGAAACACAATGAAGACTGCTGGCTTTTGGAATTCCTTACTTGGATTTGGCTATCTTATTTGATGCTTTGATCTTCATGACGTCTGGATATTGCTCATTTCTTATTGGTTATTTCTCAATTAAAAGTCCACAGGAAAATGGGTTTTTATATGACATTCTTGTCTGTTGGATTACATCCCATTGGTCAGACCTTTTCAACTCTTAACTTTTAATTTGGGCTTAGGATAGCCTCTTCATCTCCTCCCACTGCTTAAATTTCAAAATCTCTCCCCGTTTTCAAAAACTTCTTTGCTTGAGATTTCAAACTTAGACTTTGTTTTAATGATTAGAAACTTTGGCCTTATGCCATTGAATTTTCAAACTCTTTCTTAAATCAAATTGTTAAGTAAACTTAATCATATTGACTTACGATTTCAAAATACAAAAAGAACTAACAACTTCATTCAAACTTTTGGCCCTTTGTGCCCCCTCTTATTATCCTTTTGTTAAAATCAATTCACCAACTTATTTGAAATTTTTACCACGAACTACGAGGTTTTGATCCCTCATTTTATGTTGGTACGTAGGCACAAGACCGAAGGTCCTATCAACCACAAAAAACATAATTTATGAATTCTTTTCTCATCCTCACAATCTATTTTTCATCAAACGTCATTTATACCAAAAACACATGCACACATGAAAAAGATCTCCCTAGGAGTACCTAGAACACTTTAGGTGCTAACACCTTCCCTCTGTGTAACCAACCCGTTACCTGCAATCTCTGGCATTTTATTATTTTTTATTTGAAAACTTCTTATCTTTGGGTTTTGTTCGTACTTTTCCCTTTTCCTTTGGAAACAATAAAAGCGTTGTGGCGACTCTGGTTTTATTGACGTTAAACTTATCCATAGTTTGATGGTCATGAATTTACAGCTACACCTGTTTTAACTAGGAGGATCGCCCGTTGGCAGATGTTATTATTTAAGTATGATATTGAATACCAATCTTATAAATCTATTAAAGGTAGTGTCTTGGCTGACCATTTGGCTCGCTAACCTATTGAAGATTATCAGTCAATGCAGTATGATTTTCCTGATTAGGAGATTTTGTACTTGAAGATGAAAGATTGTGATGAACCATTGCTTGAAGAAGGGACATAACCTGGTTCCCGTTGGGGCATGGTGTTTGATGGAGCTGTTAATTTGTATGGTAATGGCATTGGGGAAGTGATTATTACCCCTCAAGGCATTCATTTTCCGTTCACAGCTAGATTAACCTTCAAATGTACAAACAATATGGCTGAGTATGAAGCTTGCATTATGGGACTTGAAGAAGCCATTGATCTCAAAATTAAATATCTTTACGTCTATGGAGATTCAACTCTGGTTATGAATCAAATCAAAGGTGAATGGGAAATGAATCAACCCGGTTTGATACCATATAGAGATTATGCAAGGAGGAAACCAACTTGCTTTATAAAGGTTGAGTTTCATCATATCCCTCGAGATGACAATCGGATGGCAGATGCTCTTGCAACATTAGCTTCCATGATTATGGTGAATTTTTGGAATGAAGTTCCTGATTTAACCGTAATGCGTCTTGATATGCCAACTCATGTGTTTGTTGTTGAAGAAGTCAAAGATGAAAAGCTATGGTATTTGTATATCTAATGTTTCCTCCAATGTGAGATTTACCCGTCTAGGGCATCTTTGAAAGATAAGAAGACTTTGAGAAGATTAGTTGGTAACTTCTACATGAATGGTGTTGTGCTTTATAAGAGAAACTTCGATATGGTTTTGCTTAGATACGTGGATAGACACGAAGCAGACATGTTGATGAATGAAGTCCATGCAGGTTCCTTTGGTACTCATTCCAATGGACATGTTATGCAAAAGAAGATGTTGAGAGCATGTTACTTTTGGCTGACAATGGAATCTCACTGTTGAAGTTTGTGAAGAAATGCCACAAGTGTCAAGTTTATACATATAAGATTCATGTTCCTCCGTCACTTTAGAATGTCATTTCATCTCCATGGCCTTTCTCCATGTGGGGAATTGATATGATTGGCATGATTGAGCCTAAAGCATCAAACAAACATCATTTCATTCTGGTGGCTATTGATTACTTCACAAAGTGGATTGAAGTGGCATCGTGTGCAAATGTGACCAAGCAAGTTGTTGTAAGGTTTATCAAGAATAAAATTATATCTATTATGGTGTGCCAAGCAAGATCATTACTGATAATGGATCGAACTTGAATAATAACATGGTGGAAGCTCTTTTCAAGGACTTCAAGATTGCACATGATAATTCTTCTCCCTACAGACCCAAGATGAAAGGGGTTATTGAAGCTGCGAATAAGAACATTCAGAAGATGGTTGTGACATATAAAGATTGGCATGAGATGCTCCCATTTGATTTGCATGGGTATCATACATCCATCCACACTTCAACAAGGGAAACCCCTTTCTCTCTTGTTTATGGCATGGAAGTTGTGCTCCTCGTAGTGGTTGAGAAGCCATCATTGCGTGTGTTGATGGAAGCCAAGTTGACTGAAGCTGAATGGTATCAGACCAGATATGACCAGTTGCATTTGATTGAAGAGAAGAGATTGACTTCCATATGTCATAGTCAATTATATCAGCAGAGGATGAAGAAAGCTTTTGATAAGAAGGTCAAGCCTCATGTGTTCTGAGAAGGTGACCTTGTCCTCAAAAAGATAATATCTTTCAAACCTAATGCTAGGGGAAAATGGAACCCTAATTATGAAGGGTCATATGTTGTTAAGAGAGCCTTTTCAGGCGTGTAGCGGTAAATTCATGATCATCAAGCTATGAATAAGCTAGACATCAAATAACAAGAGTCGTCACCGCGCTTTTATTGTTTCCAAGGAAAAAGGGAAAAAGTACGAACAAAACCCAAAAGTAAGAAGTTTTCAAATCAAAACGAATAAAATGTCAGAGATTACATGTAAGGGGGTTGGTTACACAGAGGGAAGGTGTTAGCACCCAAAGTGTCCTAGATACTCCTAGGGAACCCTTTTTGTGTGCACATGTATTTGGTACAAAAATGATGTTTACAAACAAATAGAATGGGGGGATGAGAAAAGAATTCAATTAATTATATTTTTGTGTTTGACAAGACCTTTGGACTTGTGCCTACGTACCAACATAAAAATGAGGGATCAAAACCTCGTAGTTCGTGATACAAATTTCAAACTGGATGCATTGCTTTTAATAAAATTAAGTTTGAAAGGCACAAAAGGCCTGAAAATGGTTTGAATGAGTTAATTCTTTTTGGCTTTTCTGAAAGTTTAAGTCAATTATAGTTAAGTTTATTTACAAATTTGATTTAAGAAAAGAAGTTTGAAAATGCAATGGCATAAGGCCAAAGTTTCTATCTTTTTGCAAAGTGGTCAAAGTTTAGAACAAAATAAGTTCAATCAAAGAAGATTTTGAAAAGGGAGGGAGAGATTTTGAAATTAAAGAAATAGGGAGAAGATGAAGAGACTAATCCTATGCACAAAATTAAAAGTTAAGAGTTGAAAAGATCTGACCAATGGGTAGCAATCCAATAGACAAGAATTTCAATTGAAACCCAGAATTCCCTTGGACATTTAGAATCAAGAAACACACAAATGCACAATTATATTATCTTGAAGAGCAAGGCATCAAATAAAGATAGCCAAATCCAAGCTTTAGCCACTCCATGATCTTCTTCGGATTAGCCCATGCAACAGATGAGTTCCATAAGTCACGGGTTCAAAATAACAGCTTCACAATGATCATGTTACAGATGACTCAAAAGAATCATAAATGATGTATCAGATGAA
The DNA here is from genome assembly GCF_024323335.1 of Lathyrus oleraceus. NCBI lineage: Eukaryota > Viridiplantae > Streptophyta > Magnoliopsida > Fabales > Fabaceae > Lathyrus > Lathyrus oleraceus. Next base: position 356,627,119 of record NC_066579.1, read on the forward strand.
ATTCCAAATTGCAAGCACTTGATTTCACAAAAAGTTGGCATTGGCCAAGTCCTTTAGCATAGGAATGTTGCCTAAGTTCTAAGTCCATTTGTCCAAGATCAAGCCAACAGTCCACACAAATGTTTTTTAGGATTTTTGTTGTTATTATGTACCTTAATGGTAAAAGACCACACAAACAAGCAAAGTATACACAAACAATATATATCACACAATATGGTCCACGTGGACAAAGTGAAAATTGCTTTAACATAAACAATTAGAATGGTATGAATAATGGCAAACGAATAAGGACTAAAATTAAATGACATTAAAGTAAATGGCTTGAAATTAAACGTTAGTTGTTAATGAGTTAGAAGTTAGTATTGTTTTGCTTTTGCTTTTCATTTTTAAGTCATTCTTTGGAGAACACTCAACCCACTTATCACAAGCATGGATCCTTGAGCCAAGACATCCTCCAAAGGAAGGAAAAAAGGCCAAGTTTCCATACAATACCATGAAAGAGGGGAGACTGACACTCTCACTAACTAGAATATTATGCCTTTTGTGTCACAAATTTAGTGTTATGTTAAGCAATCGTAATTGGACTTATGTAGAAGTCACAACTATTTGAGGTCGGGCAATAGAATTTAGGTGTTAATGCATGTTAGAGACATAGTATAATGGACTATGCTCATGAAATATACCACACACAAAAAAAATATGCAAAAGAGGTGGCCTAATCTCATCCATACTTTTGTTGATTTTTCAATCAACTAGCCTTAGGACTTTGAGATATCATAGGCCAAATGAAATGGATGCATAAAAAAGGGGAATGAGATGAAGAGGGAGGGGAGTAGATCAAAACTCAAATTGGTCAAAGGAGGACTTTTACCAAATTAATATCATCCATTCATTTTGGGAGATGGAACGTACATTCATCAATCCCCTAAATCCAATGATATTAACTTGACAAAGTTAAATCAACCTTGACCAAGGCCCAACAACAAGAGTCAAACTCAAACAAGTCATCACAATTGGTCAACACAATTAATTGGCATTTTTTCAAATTAAAAATACTAAAATAAGGAATTTAAATTAAATATGGTTTGTCAAATTCCTAAAACCTCGTCAAAACACCAAAGAAATGGCCATGATATTTATCATAGATCAAACAAGGTTAAAGGACCTTGGGGAAAAAATTTCAGAATTTTTAAAGACTTAAAAGTATTTTTAAACAATTAAAAATAATCACAAAATAAATTAAATCATAAAAAATATTAATAATGATCCAAAAAATAATTTTAATTCAGAATATGAAAGAGGAAATTATTTGAAATTTTTTGGTGAAACTCTCATATTTTTTGGATAAATATTAAAATTAATATGAATTAATGAAAATAAAAGGAATAAAACAAAAATCAGAAAATGTGAAAAAACGTGAGCCACTTGATCTCCCTCATTAATTGAGGTGGCAGATCAAGTGGCCTAAAATGCACGTTTCACCAATCATACGAGTCAGCGTGCTGCAGGGATGGTAATCACAATGGACGCATGAGATTAAAACATTTTGAAATGATCATGTAGCTCAGAACCTGTCCAATACACCACCGAAGCTAGGCGTCCGGTCACCTTCTCAGGCGAGGCTCACCTGACTGGTTCAGTCATCACCATCACATAAATGAAAAAGGAGGACATGATCTGAAAGAAAAAATGGCGTAGAGCATGAATTTGACCTCAATTTCAACTAACTCCACATATATAGAAAGATATGAGGAGTTGAATTTTGAGGTGTGTCAACTGAGTTGCTTCGATTTGACCTCTAAGCAACTCAATTTTCTTGCCTATATTGGTAGGACTTCAGACAACCAAAGATCCAAGAGAATTGAGTAGAATTTAGTGAGAATCGAAGAGATGAAGTTTTCTGAAAATTACCTTCAATGATATGCAGTTCTTGATGTGGCTTGCTCCAAACACGATCTGATCACACTTGAGAAGCTAGCAGGAAGTGATTAGAGAGGTTGCAAGGCTTTGGATCCTGGAGTTCTTGAATCTCCAACAGTGTAGATTCAAACTCAAATTTCAAATTGAAATTTCTCAGGTTTTCCTTTAGAATGAGAGGGTTTCAATGAGGGGAAAAGTTGGCGTGCAAGGTGTTGTTCAAATGAGCACAAAGGTTATGTATTTATAGCATGAATGAATGATATTTGCACACTTCAAAAAGCAGTCTTCCCCTTCGTCATCCTCTAGCACAACAGCTAAGTGTTGTTCATTGTCGTGAATGAACCCTCCGCTATGGAAGCTAAGTTGCATATCTTCAGACCTTGCAGTTGATGAACCTTTCTGGAACCCTAAACCGGTTCTGCCTTTGTTGTCGGAGACCTCTACCATGCACCCCCACTGATCAACATTGCCTTCTTCCACAATCTTCTTAGCATCTTTCAACGAGGACATAGGTGCCCGAACTCTCTTTTCAACAGCAATAGATAGGGCTTGGAACGGAGTTCCAACCTCATCCTCAGCTTCAACATAAGAGAAGGATGATAGATGGCTAACCAGCAGCGCCTTCTCTCCACCAATAATCACAAGCTTTCTACTTTTCACAAATTTGAGTTTCTGATGCAAAATGGAGGTAACAGCTCCTGCCTCATGGAACCATGGCCTTCCCAACAAGCAACTGTAGGCCGGGTGGATATCCATTACTTGAAAAGTAATATCAAAATCACTCGGACCTATCTTAACCGGAAGGTCCACTTCACCAATAACCGTTTTGCGGGAACCGTCAAAGGCCTTGACGATTACACCACTATACCTCATAGGCGCTCCTTGATATGATAGCTTTGACAAAGTTGACTTCGGCAGTACATTCAGTGACGATCCGGTGTCAACAAGCACATTTGACAAAGTATCCTCTTTGCAATTCATGGAAATGTGCAAAGCCAGATTATGATTTCTTCCCTCCTCAGAGAGTTCTTCATCACAAAAACTAAGATTGTTGCAAGAAGTGATGTTAGCCACAATATGATCGAATTGATCCACTGTAACATCATGTTCTACAAAAGCTTGTTCCGGAACTCTTTGTAGTGCTTCTTTGTGTGCTTCAGAATCCATGAGCAAAGACAACACTGAGATTTTTGAGGGAGTTTGTAGCAGCTGCTCCACCACATTAAACTCACTCCTTTTGATTAACCTAAGTACCTCATCATCATCGTTAGCCTTCAAGTCGCTGGATTCACCAAACTTACCCTTGTAAGAACAAAAATAGTTCTACAATAGATTCCATGATTTTGATGATAACAAAGGATGAAACCAAAAGTGGCACCCTAACGAAAAGTTTCTAAGTGTGCAGGGTTCTAAAGAAAGAAGAAATAAATCTGATGATGTCATCAGATGCAAAACAAGATCAGATGCAAAATCTCAAGTATCAGAAGCATCTAAAGTGAAATCTCGTTTCAAGAAGCTCTGACTCTGGACAAAACTACAAAATATCAGAAGCATCTGAACATGAAGTAAAGTCTAGAAGCTCTGACTCTGAGCAAATGTCTTCTGCAAACTCTGAAGTTATCAGCGCCATCTGAACATTCAAGAAATAACATCAGAAGCAAATTTCTCCAGATACACAAAGACTCTAATCAGAATTGTTAATCATGATGAAGTAACGTTTAAGCCAAGTTAAAGTTCTGCAAATGGATTTCCTCAATTAGAAAGAGACGTTAATCTCCACTTCCAAGAGAGAAGTTACTAATTGTGGTAAGTAGTCACTTCTAAGTGAAAAAGTCTACTGCAGAAGCTATTAATGGAATGGCGTAACTACATCTCAATATCCAACAGATTCAACGCTACTTCAACTCTACTTCAACTCCTATAAATAGAGAAGAAATCTCATTCAGTAGACACGAAGAAATCACTAGCCAAAACTATACTGAAATTATATCACGCTAAAGAAAAACTTCTTTGTTCTTCAAAGATTTTCACTAAGCTGTTGCTTATCAAGTGAAAAAATTTGTTCTTAAGTTTGTAATATTTGCTTTCTTAGAAGCACTTTAGATTACACATCTTGTATCTATTTTTATTTGATTTCCTCAAGTGACTTGTTGTAGTCTGTAGACTTGAGAGGACTAAGAGATTTTCTTTTCTCTTAGGGGTTGTTTGTAATCTTTCAAGATTAGTGGATTAAGTCCTTGTTGAAGGCGAAATCACCTTGGCCGGGTGGACTGGAGTAGCTTTGTGTTATAAGCGAACCAGTATAAAATCTTTGTGTGATTTTCATTTTGTAAAAGCGCTTAATTTTTCAAACAATTCAAACCCCCCCTTTCTTGTTTTTCTCACCTTCAATTGGTATCAGAGCTCCGGCTCTGTTATTGATTTTCAAATCAAACACTTAACCGTGTAGAGAGATCCAGTGCGAGAAAAACAAATGGCCCACTCAAATGAGAAAGATTCTTACAATGCCAAGCCTCCTGTTTTTGATGGAGAAAAGTTTGATTACTGGAAAGATAGAATCGAAAGTTTCTTTCTTGGTTATGATGCTGACCTCTGGGACATTGTCACAGATGGATACAAACCTCCAACCTTAAATGGAGCTGAAGTTCCCAGAAGCAAAATGTCAGAAGATCAGAAACGTGAGTTCAAAAATCATCACAAGGCCAGAACAATACTTCTAAATGCCATATCATACAACGAATATGAAAAGATCACCAACAGAGAGACAGCCAAAGATATACTTGACTCTCTAAGGATGACCCATGAAGGAAACTCCCAAGTCAAGGAGACGAAGGCTCTGGCGTTGATCCAGAAATATGAAGCCTTCAAGATGGAAGATGACGAAGCTATAGAAGCTATGTTTTCCAGATTCCAAACTCTTATTGCAGGTCTTAAAGTGCTAGACAAGGGATACACAACTGCAGATCATGTTAAGAAGATTGTCAGAAGTCTGCCAAAGAAATGGAGACCTATGGTTACTGCTCTGAAGTTATCAAAGGATCTGAACAGTATCAGCCTTGAAGAACTTGTTAGTTCTCTCAGAAGCCATGAGATAGAACTAGAGGAGGATGAGCCTCAGAAAAGGAACAAGTCAGTGGCGCTGAAGTCCAGACCTGAAAGACGGAAGTCAGACAGAACCAAAGCTCTCCAGGCAGAAACTGCAGATACTGACGACTCTGAACCTGAAGACTCTGATGATGAAGAAGAACTGTCCTTACTAACCAGAAGAGTTAAGCAACTCTGGAAAAGAAGGAACAACAACAACTTCAGAAGATCAAGACCCAGAGGGGATAGATCAGAGTCAACTTCAAAAGGTAAACCTAATAAAGATATTACCTGTTTTGAATGTAAAGAAACAGGTCATTATAGAAATGAATGCCCCAAGCTGAAGAAAGATAACTCTAAGAAGGAAAGCTTCAAGAAAAATGCCTTCAGAACAAAGAAAGGATTAATGGCCACCTGGGACGATAGTGATTCAGGATCATCAGAATCTGACTCTGATGAACAAGCCAACGTAGCATTTATGGCTACCACATCCAGCAGCTCAGATGAAGAATCTGAAGAGGTATTCTCTGAACTTTCTAGATCTGACTTAGAATCATGTTTATCAGAAACTCTTACCTCTCTTCAGAAATTAAAACAAAAAGTTAAAAGCATTAAAGGTCTTCTTAAAGCAAAATCTGAAGAATGTAGTGAACTTGAGACAACAATTCTAGCACATGAAGATACAATCAAATCTTTAACGTTAGAAAGAGATGGAGCTAAAACAAAAAGCTTAAAATTAGAAGAAGTGTTGTCTCAAGCACCACAAACTTCAAATGAAATTATTTATAAGTATGAAGAAGCCTTTCAACAATTTCTGAAGAATGGGATAAATAGGAGTATTATGGCATCCATGATTTATGGAGTAGGTCAGAATAATAAAAGGGGAATTGGGTATGATTCTGATTCTGATAAAACTTCTACCAGTAACCAAATTAAATCACCTTTTTCATACCACTATACACACACACAAGAACACAAATTTAAAAATGCTAGAAGACCCAAAGTTGTAAGAAACTCTGGGAAAACTAATCTGAAAGGACCCAAGAGATTCTGGGTACCGAAAGATAAGATTATCTATGTTGCAGATATCCTATGCAGCAAAGTTCAGACACCAGTCATGGTACCTGGACTCTGGATGCTCGCGACATATGACGGGAAGAAAGTCTATGTTCCAAAGCCTGGAACTTAAAGACGCTGGCTTTGTAGGCTTCGGAGGAGATCAGAAAGGAAGGATCAGAGGCTCCGGAACTATTGGTAATGGTACTCTTCCCTCTATATCTGATGTTCTTTATGTAGAAGGTTTAATGCATAACCTGTTATCCATAAGTCAATTAAGTGATAACGGTTATGATGTAATCTTTAATCAAAAAACGTGTAAAGCCATTAATCAGAACGATGGCTCTGTCCTTTTCACAGGCAAGAGGAAAAACAACATTTATAAAATAAATCTTTCTGATTTAAAAGATCAAAATGTTAAATGTTTAATGTCAGTTCACGAAGAGCAATGGGTATGGCATAGACGCTTAGGCCACATTAGCATGAGGAAACTTTCTCAGCTAACTAAACTTGAGTTAGTCAGAGGCTTACCTAAACTGAAGTTTTCTTCAGATGCTCTGTGTGAAGCTTGTCAGAAAGGAAAGTTTTCAAAAACATCTTTTAAAAAGAAAAATGTTGTTTCTACCTCCAAGCCTCTGGAGCTTCTTCACATTGACTTATTTGGTCCTGTGAAAACAGCATCAGTCAATGGAAAGAAGTATGGACTAGTAATCGTTGATGATTACAGCCGCTGGACATGGGTAAAATTCCTAAAGCACAAGAGTGAGTCTCACTCTGTATTCACCAGTTTCTGTTCTAAAGTGCAAAAAGAATTTGACTCTAAAATTATTAGAGTCAGAAGTGATCATGGTGGAGAATTTGAAAATAAAGATTTTGAAGAATTATTTGATTCTAATGGAATATCCCATGATTTCTCCTGCCCTAGAACTCCACAACAAAATGGAGTTGTAGAGAGGAAGAATAGGACACTCCAAGAAATGGCCAGAACCATGATCAATGAAACAAATGTAGCAAAGCACTTTTGGGCAGAAGCTGTAAATACAGCGTGTTACATTCAGAATAGAATCTCTATTAGACCTATTCTGGATAAGACTCCCTATGAACTGTGTAAGGGAAGAAAACCCAACATTTCTTATTTTCATCCTTTTGGATGCATTTGTTTTATATTAAATACTAAAGAACATCTGAACAAGTTTGATTCCAAAGCACAGAAAGGTATTATGTTAGGATACTCAGAACGCTCTAAAGGCTACAGAGTATACAACACAGAAACCAAAATTGTGGAGGAATCAATTCATGTTAGATTTGATGATAAGCTTGACCCTGAAAAGTCAAAGCTAGTTGAAAAGTTTGCAGATTTAGAGATCACTCTGGTAGAATCTGAGAAAATTCCAGAAGCACCTGTCACTCCAGACTCTGAAGAAATTAAATCTCCAGAAATTCCAAGGAAAGTCAAGAGTCGTAGCAACGTATCTGAAGACTTGATTTTGGGAAACAAAGATGAACCTGTTAGAACCAGATCTACCTTCAGAACTTCTGAAGATATTCCTCTGGGACTAGTGTCTCTGATTGAGCCTACGTCCTGTGATGAAGCTCTTCAAGATAATGATTGGGTGGCAGCTATGCAAGAAGAGTTAGATCAATTCTCCAAGAATGATGTCTGGGATCTTGTTCCTAAACCCAGAGGCACTCATGTCATTGGAACCAGATGGGTGTTCAGAAACAAACTGAACGAGAAAGGAGAAGTTGTCAGAAACAAAGCACGACTGGTAGCTCAAGGTTATAGTCAACAAGAAGGTATTGATTATAATGAAACTTTTGCTCCAGTCGCAAGGTTAGAGTCTATTCGTCTTCTTGTATCATTTGCTATTAATCACTCTATAAAATTATACCAAATGGATGTCAAGAGTGCATTTCTAAATGGTTATATTTCAGAAGAAGTGTATGTTAATCAACCTCCTGGTTTTGAAAACTCAAATTTTCCAGAACATGTTTTCAAACTTAAGAAATCCTTATATGGACTTAAACAAGCTCCCAGAGCTTGGTATGAACGCTTAAGTAATTTTCTTCTGGAACAAAATTTTATCAGAGGGAAAGTTGATTCTACACTCTTCTGTAAAAATCATAAAAATGATCTCATGATATGCCAAATTTATGTTGATGACATTATTTTTGGTTCTGCTAATATTTCTGTTTGCCAAGAATTTTCTAAGTTAATGCAGGCAGAATTTGAAATGAGTCTAATGCAAGAACTAAAGTTCTTTCTGGGAATTCAAATCAATCAAACTCCAGAAGTCACGTACATTCATCAAAGCAAGTACATTAAAGACGTTCTAAAGAAGTTTGATATGTCTGAATGCAATTCTGCAAAGACTCCCATGCATCCAACTTGCATTCTGGAGAAGGAAGAGGTAAGCAACAAGGTTTGTCAGAAGCTCTATCGAGGTATGATAGGCTCTCTTCTCTATCTGACTGCTACTCGTCCTGATATTCTCTTTAGCGTCTGTCTTTGTGCCAGATTCCAATCAGATCCTAGAGAATCTCATTTAACAGCTGTTAAGAGAATTCTTAAGTATCTGAAAGGAACCCCTAACCTGGGCCTGATGTATGAGAAAACATCAGAGTATAGGCTTTCTGGTTATTGTGATGCAGATTATGCAGGAGATAGAATAGAACGTAAAAGCACATCTGGAAATTGCCAGCTTCTGGGAAACAACTTAATCTCCTGGGCTAGCAAAAGACAGTCAACAATTGCTCTATCAACTGCAGAAGCAGAATATATCTCAGCGTCACTATGCACAACTCAGATGCTCTGGATGAAACATCAGCTAGAAGATCTACAAATCTTTGAGAGTAACATTCCTATCCTTTGTGATAATACTGCTGCTATTTGTTTAAGTAAGAATCCCATTCTACATTCCAGAGCCAAACACATAGAAATTAAACATCATTTTATTAGAGACTATGTTCAGAAAGGAATAGTAACGCTGAAGTTCATTGATACAGAACATCAATGGGCAGATATCTTTACTAAGCCTCTAGCTGAAGATAGATTTCGTTTCATCTTAGAAAATCTGAACATTAAAAATTGTCCTGAGTAAACTTTGGCTCTGAACATGTAAAATGAGACTCTGATAAAAACAAATATACTTCTGCCTCTGACTCTGATACTTCTACCAAGTTAAGAAGATATCTGAGTTAGAAATCTTCAGAAATCCTTTTGTATTCCTGAAGATCAGAAACATCAACACGTGGGGAACATGCGTCTAACCCTAGAACTTCTAGACAGCTGTCAAGAGAAATCAAAGGTCAGAACGCTTGAAATCTCCTCGAGCAGTGTGCTTACTGTTGGGATTAGACATTCATTAATGAGCTGTAATCATTTTTCCCCCAAACGTGCCATTTTGGTTTTTGTGCTAACGCTGGTATGTGTGTCGTTTTGCATGTGTTTTTACCCTTAGGTATATAAACACTTTTCTCACATTTCACACACTTATCACTCTCACTCACTCTTAAACCCTAAACCCTCTCTCGAAGTTTTCTCTGCAACCTTCTCAGTTCTTCATCTTCTCCATCAATCTTCATCATGAATCCTCAAGAACAATCTGTTTTTGACTTCTCCCAACAAATGGAAGCTGCTTCTAACCCCCAAACCTCAAACACTCAAACACCCATGGTTGTAGATGTTACCACAACCCCAGTTTACAAAGAACCTCACATTTTGGAACGCGAACAACACATAAACCTTTCAACTCCCTTTGAAGGTTTGGATGTTCTATGTGAATCGCTGGTAGATTTTGAGAATTTGAGAAGAAATGGCGTTGATTTAACTGAAGATCTTCACAAGCAAGGTTGGGAAAACTACTTCAACAGATTGTATGGTCCAATCTATCCTCTTCTGGTGAAAGAGTTCTGGAGATGTGCAGATGCTGATGATGAGTTCATTGTTTCTTTTGTTCTGGGAGTGAAGATCATCATCACAGAAGCATCTATTGCCTCTTTGCTGAACATGGAGAGAACTGGAGGTAAAAGGATTTACAACATTCCTCCAAGGTCCAAGCGCATCACAGAAGTCATTAACCCTACAATCTTCAAAGCAAATGTTGAAGGAAACCCCTCTAAGAACAAGGAGCTTCATCAGAACCTCCGAGTTTGGTTGAAGATTATTCTGGGAACAATCCATCATCGTCCAGCCTCCAACTCTTCAGATTATATAAATGCTGATCAGAAGTGCATCCTCTACTGTATTCAGAAGGGTATTCCAATCAACCTCCCTGTTCTTCTCTTCAGATATCTGAGGGATTCAGTCAGAGAAACAAGGAACAATATGAAGCCCAGATCCTACATTCCTCTGGGAAGATTGCTCTCTGACATCTTCATTGAGCATGGGCTGGTAGATGCTCTGGAAAAGACCAGATGCATGGATGATCTGGCAATTGACGTTGGAAAGCCTCTGAATGCCAGAAATCTGAGGAGTATGGGAATCATCAAAGACATCAGAGTCAAGCCCACTATGAATGTGACCTGGGAAGCTCTAAAGGATCAGAGGAAGATGCCTCATGGCCTTGAAAGGTTCTTCAAAAATGAACCCAGAGATGCCATTGCCATCTACCTTCAGGATCGTCTGGATGAAGGCATTGACGTTTCTGATTTCCGCCTTGAAGACTGTCTGGATTCTGTAGAAGATCTGGTCAGATACAAAAGAGGCCTTTCTGAGAAGAAGATAGCTGAGGAAGCAAGGAAGGCAAAGAAAGCCAGAATTGGAGAAACCTCTGGCACCAAAGCTTCAGCACCTCTGAATGTCTCCTCTGGTAAGTCCATTCCTCCTGTCTCTTCTGAATCTGTAATGGCTTCCTCTAACCCTCTCTCCTCTCAACCAATTTTTACAACCTCAGAAATACCACCTTCTACCATTAGAACCTCTCAACCTCCACCTGTTCTAAAAATTGCCCGTACTTTTACAACAACCTCTGACCCTAATCAACTATATCACCACAGTTCTTCCTCATCCTCTGAGTATGAGTCACCACCTTACCTTTCCCCTTCTTCTAACCAAGAGTCCTCTGATCATGAGTCTTCTGATCAAGAACACTCTGACCCAAACTCCCCAACAATAGCTGAAATTTATGCTAAAAATTTCGCTCCACAAACTCAAACACAAACTGAAGTAACCTCTCCCCTCCGAACTTCTATTCCACAACAAACAACCACCATTACCTCTGAAAATCAAACTTCCCTTCCACCACAAACAACCACCACACCCTCTGAAACTCAACCATCTGTAATTTGCCCATCTGAACCTTATATCACTCCACCATTAATTCCCGCTGTACCTAGCCCAGACTCTGACCCATTAGATGTAAACCCACTCTATGCCTCATCCCCCAGTCTTCAACCAGACCCAGATTCTGAACTTCAACCAGAAGCAGAATCTGAACCCCAGCCAGAACCAGAAACTGAACCTCAACCTCTACATCTCAGCCCTCAAAACTCTCCACCTCATTCACCTGAACCTGAACCTAAAATTATCATACCTACCCTTGAGGAGGCCATTATGCAGGTTGCAGAATCCTCAGTCCAGAAGATCAAGTCTCTGGCTAAAAATTCTGAAGTCAGTGATGATCCTAAATCTGTTAGGACACACTGGAACAGAGTTATTAGTTGGATGACCTCTGAGTCTTATAGGCTGAAGAGTATCTCTGAACAAGTCAGAAATGGCTACATCAGAGACTCTGAGGAAAGACTCCAGGAGAGACTGGCTAGAGAAGCTGAGGCCAAGAGATTGGAAGAAGAAAGGTTGGCTAAGGAAGCTGCAGAAGAAGCTAAGAGGTTGGAAGAAGAACGCCTGGCAAAGGAAGCAGAACTTCTGAGAATTCAGGAAGCAGAAGCCAAGGCTAAAGCAGATGCAGAAGCCCAAGCTGCTGCTGAAGCTGAAACTCAGCAGGCTCTGATTCAGGGGGAGTCTTCCTCTGCGATCCCTCTGATTCTTAACACTCTGAAGGAGATCAAGCAAGATCAGAAAGAGATCAAGCAAGATCAGAGTGAGCTCCGGGCAAGGATGGACAAACAAGACGCTCTGAATGAAAACCTCCAGAATATGTTTGCCATGCTACTACAGAGACTTCCTCCTCCTCCAAACCCTTAGGCACTTAGGATTTTTTTTGGTTGCCTAGTGTTTTTGCTTCTGTCTTTTTTTTTAGCTCTGATATTCTCTTGAATCTGTTGTTTTTGACTGCTATTTGCCTTTGTGCTTTTTTAATGAAGTGTTTTTCTCTCTATTATTTTTTATGCCTTTTTGATTATGCCAAAAAGGGGGAGAAATTATTAAATAGCTCTGATGAAAATTATGTCTAAAACCTTAAGCATTCTGCAACAATTATAGAAATAGTTCTGATATAAATAAGCTCTGATTAAATAATAGCTCTGATTAAATAACTCTAACTTTAAAGTTAAGCATTTGCAGAAAGTTTTCAGAAACCTAATTACTTGGAAAAGCTCTGGTAAGAACTTCTGAACTCCCTAGCGCTAACTCAGGGGGAGCTTTTGTCTATCTGATCTAATATTTTTCATGTTTCATCTGATAATTTTATTTGTTTTGTCATCATCAAAAAGGGGGAGATTGTAAGAACAAAAATAGTTCTACAATAGATTCCATGATTTTGATGATAACAAAGGATGAAACCAAAAGTGGCACCCTAACGAAAAGTTTCTAAGTGTGCAGGGTTCTAAAGAAAGAAGAAATAAATCTGATGATGTCATCAGATGCAAAACAAGATCAGATGCAAAATCTCAAGTATCAGAAGCATCTAAAGTGAAATCTCGTTTCAAGAAGCTCTGACTCTGGACAAAACTACAAAATATCAGAAGCATCTGAACATGAAGTAAAGTCTAGAAGCTCTGACTCTGAGCAAATGTCTTCTGCAAACTCTGAAGTTATCAGCGCCATCTGAACATTCAAGAAATAACATCAGAAGCAAATTTCTCCAGATACACAAAGACTCTAATCAGAATTGTTAATCATGATGAAGTAACGTTTAAGCCAAGTTAAAGTTCTGCAAATGGATTTCCTCAATTAGAAAGAGACGTTAATCTCCACTTCCAAGAGAGAAGTTACTAATTGTGGTAAGTAGTCACTTCTAAGTGAAAAAGTCTACTGCAGAAGCTATTAATGGAATGGCGTAACTACATCTCAATATCCAACAGATTCAACGCTACTTCAACTCTACTTCAACTCCTATAAATAGAGAAGAAATCTCATTCAGTAGACACGAAGAAATCACTAGCCAAAACTATACTGAAATTATATCACGCTCAAGAAAAACTTCTTTGTTCTTCAAAGATTTTCACTAAGCTGTTGCTTATCAAGTGAAAAAATTTGTTCTTAAGTTTGTAATATTTGCTTTCTTAGAAGCACTTTAGATTACACATCTTGTATCTATTTTTATTTGATTTCCTCAAGTGACTTGTTGTAGTCTGTAGACTTGAGAGGACTAAGAGATTTTCTTTTCTCTTAGGGGTTGTTTGTAATCTTTCAAGATTAGTGGATTAAGTCCTTGTTGAAGGCGAAATCACCTTGGCCGGGTGGACTGGAGTAGCTTTGTGTTATAAGCGAACCAGTATAAAATCTTTGTGTGATTTTCATTTTGTAAAAGCGCTTAATTTTTCAAACAATTCAAACCCCCCCTTTCTTGTTTTTCTCACCTTCAACCCTTTGAAACACCAATTGGATCTACAACAGGCACTTCCACCTTCTTACTCACAACTGATTCTTCTTTATCTTTTGGGAACACCGGCCCAAACATACGACCACTGCGGGTCACCTTGGTAACATCAGCAATGCTCACCACAGAGCTAGTCATAGGTAACGGGACCTCTTGACCACCTTCTATCATTGTAGCATTATACTGATTCAGCACAACTTTATCAGATGAATACGGGATTGGGCCCGCTAACCATATAACCAACGGCGATACTGATATATTATTGACATTGTTACTGTTGCTGCTATCGTACTGGATTACCAAATCCTTCTGACTGCTTGAAAATGGGAACTATGACATTTACATCGTCATCTACATGACGGGATTGAACAATTTGAATCATGCCTTCATCCATCAGTCGACGGATGTCCCTTTTCACAATTTCAGAACCCCTCGGGTTAATACTACAAATAACACAATTATCATGGTCATGTTCACAATCAC